>NC_084467.1:112077500-112404722 GCF_027409185.1 Cynocephalus volans | reverse complement strand
CTGGTCCTAAGCATTTTGGATAAGGGATACTCAACCTAGTTAATATCCGTAAGTAAAAAATATTCAATAGAGAAAAAAATGAACTCACCATTGTCATCAACAGCATCCTAGACTGACTCTATCTAGTCCCCACTTTGATGTTACACTTGAATGCAATCCACAGTTACCAAAAGTAATTATAACATATCAAATAGTAAAATCAGTGGGGAGAAATATGGGATTGGTGCATAGTTCCAGAATCTCCCTCTTCCTCCAGAGTGTAACTTGACAAACAGTGCTCCCCAAATTAAGAATCAATGTTGCATCCCAGAACAGAGGTGTTACTGCCATCATGGTACCACAGCTGAGACACTCTGAAGCCATTGCACTACCAGTAGGCTACTACTCCTTTGAAATTACTGCTTTTAAATCCTAAAATATGGCCCCAGTTTTATACAGTCATGCTACTTCCCTGAAAGTTGCTAGAAGCAGATTAAGGATCCATTAGTTGTCATTTTGCTGTCCCTGTTGACTGCGGCGTTCGGTTTCAGTACCTTAGACAGCTATCTGGCAGCTTCCTGGTAGGCGTGGAACAGCCCCTTCTCTCCCCTGCAGTTGATCGGCTTGGTGACGTCCTGTACAGTATCCCTTCCTTCTCTACTGCTGCCAAAGTAAACATTAAGGGAATAGGATCATTGATAGCTCTAAGAAAGGAGCATTATAGGGATAGCAATATTGATTGTCTGCCCATGGTAGTAGAAAGCTTGTATCAGGCTGCATGAATAGAAATTGACATTAAACTTCCATCAGACAAGTAACATGTAGATTTTTATTGAAATAGATTGCAGCTTATTAAAAAGTACTCAGTGCAATGGTATATAAATATATACGGATAGATTAAAAAATAACTGTGATCTTTTTGTCTTACACCATTACTGGAAACACCCAAACATGAACTGGAGTTCCCTCTGAACAAAACCATTGTCAAAATTTTCAACATATGACCTCCAGATCTAGGTGCCAAGTGCCCTGCGACAGTTGTTTACACACCTGCAAAACATATTCTGGAAGCTGTAATCTTGGGCCTGGACTATGTGTTGAAACAAACAAAAGAGATGTCGTGACCAACCAAGCTGGTGGAGGAAAAGCACAAAATTCAACACCAACTTGTAGTTAGGATCCCAAAGAGATGCTGACCTTTACAGCCAAAAAAAAAAAAAACCCAGTGAAATCAGATATGAATCTGATTGGAACAGCCAACATCAGCTTTACAGAAGAAGGACAGGGAATAAACAACCTTCTCTAGCTGTATCATATTGTCTCAGTTTTTGAATCTCAACCGGGACTGATTCACCTTCTTCAGACACATTTTTTAATGGCGCAACAACTCAATGTTGGTCCCAGACTCTCCATTCTGCACCGGCCACAAGAGAACAACAAAAGAGAACGACAGGATTTTAATGGAGGAACCATCTTCATGGCAAACTCAGAAACTGAAGGGTTTATGTTCAGAATCAGATGAGCTTCAATATGAATTTGCATCTTGCCTCTGTACTGCTTGCTATTTTTTAATGATAGGAGAAAGCATAACAGTTTATTTTAAATATGAAATATATTGCTATATTATAAAATATATTGTAACTTTCAATTAACATTTTGTATCAAACTAGTCTTTAGCAGGTGAGCGTCAGCCTGCTCTCCCAACGACTGTTTCTGAGTACACATCACTGTGAGTGATTGCCTGACCCCAGACCAAGGGTCCTCATACCACAGCCTACTGAACTGCCATGTTCTAATTCTCTAAGACCTCAGTATTAGAGACAAAAGAACATTATTTCAAACTTAGAATAATTCTACCCTAAATTCTATTAAGCCATTTCAGAAGAGATTTTAAAAGCCATCACTCCTTTAGTAGCTGTGCAAAGCCAGTTTAATAAAAGTGCAGGCTCTTTCTATATGAATGCAATGCAAAGGCCCCATTACATAAATTATATAAGTTTCAAACTCAGCTAACCAGTTTTCCTTTGGCAATATCAGAATTGGGCATAAAGAAGAGTCCTGTTCTCCTGTGACTCAAAATATTCAAAATTCTAGACATTATGAGTTTCTCTATGTAAGAGTAAAACCTGGATTGGCGTTCCAGCCACACAGGGCCCAGTGAGAGCCCAGATGTGCTTTTCCATGTTGGGAATACCCTGGAGGGAGCGTGATTTCCAAGTGTTTATCAACAACATGGAGCCCAGCTCCTCGGGGAATGCTGGGAGGAGACACAGGACATGCACAGTAAGATCCGGTAAGGAGCTGGGCTTCCTTTCCTGCTAGTTTACTCTAGCTGGGAGGAAATAAGGAGTCTCAATTAAGCTGTTTTTCTTTATGGCAAAAATTAAGCAACCCATGAAATCCATTTCCCACCTTCTCTATATAGCAGCTGAGATACACATGTAGAGCTTCTCAGTCCCCCCTTTGAATGTCCAAGGTACTATTTTAGATGAAAACAGGATGTGTTTGGTTCCAGAACAAAGGTTTTCTAGAATCATCCTCCTCCCGATGAGGACCCTGACTTGCTATTATCACTTTGGTATAATATTGTACAGGTGCAAATAAGTAGCACCAGGGTAGATTTAACTGAGCCTACATATCTCTTCTCTTCACAAACTCTGAAAATTCACACAGATACACAGATAGTGCAAAACAACAGGTTTTCTCCTGGGAAAAAGGCTAGAATCCTCTCAAATTACAATTTATTTGAGCTTAAATGTAGACAAGGCTTGGGCCTCAATGACGTTAGTTATTCATGCCATCTGAAAGAGAAATAATCTAAATGCCCAGCTTCAGCCTGCTTGTGTAGCTGAGCACTAACTTGTACACAAGTTTTATTTTTATGGACCTAAATCCTGTGTCTGTATTACTCCTCAGTTACATGTTAGGCTGAGCTCCATTAAAGCTGTCAGAACTCCAGGCATCTGTTTTTAGCAGGTTATTTACCCCACTGGATAATGGAAATTAGCTTATTCTCGATTTTATAATTGACTGATAAAATGCACTGGTGGTAATTGATTTGTTTCTTAATATTTTCCTGCTACTAAATAGAACTGTCTCTTTCGGATTTTCCTTCTAGCACTTCTCAGACAAAGACTTTTACATTCATAGAGAGCAAATATGTTTTGGCCTTTCCCCTCAAAGCTGTTATTCAATCTAGAATCAAGAAAACCAACACAATTTCCTGATTTGGGGAAAGCAGACCTCTTAACAGTAATTCAAGTATATGACTACATACTAACCCTTGCTACTCAAAGTGGGGACCAGGGACCAGCAGCATTAGCATCACCTGTAAACTTGTTAGAAATGCAGAATCTCAGGCTCCACACCAAACCTACTTAATCAGAATCAGCATTTTAACAAGATCTTCTGGTGATGTTATGCACAGTAAATATCGAGAAGTGCTACTCTTACCAAACTGCAATGGTAACCAACCTCGTTAATAATTGGAGAATTAAACCATTTCTCCCTTGAGCATCATTTACAGAATTATACGATGATGTAAAGGTCCTGTATGATCATAAGGATAAAGGCAAATGCAGAACGTAGTGTTTGACACCAAGGTCAAGGGGGTTCAGACCCCCGTACTGGCCAGCTACCACACACACAAAAAAGGACAAATGCATCTTAAAATTCCACTTGAGGTCATATAGCTTAGATGGTGTACATAAAACATAAAAAAGTCTATAAGAGGAAGTCTTTCCAGTCTTAATTTTAAAAGCACTCCTTTCATAGCCTTGAGCCGCCTCAAAGCCCCTTTTTAGATTTTTCATTTTAGTCTTTGCTATCAGGGCCATCAAAATATCAGGTGGAGTGTCAGGGCAGGTCCCTGGGAAGGCTACATGAGTCTCTGCTCAGCATAGTGCAGAAATAGCTGCATTTCTTAATCCCTGTATTCCTCCCTTGAGGAACTCAGCATCCCACCAGTGAGAACTCTCCTCCCCAGAGGAAACCAGCAAGAGAAGTTTAGTTTAACCATTTAGAAACATTTCTAATCTCTTTTTAAGCTCATTCTTTTATTCATTGCACCCACCAAGACACTCCAAGGTAGGCAAGAAAAGATGTGAATTCTGGTATTGGCGCCATAAATTGATATGTACCCAGAAACAGTTATGTTCTAAATTAATGGCTTTAACCTGTTCATTGTAAAAAGTGCCTTGGACTTCAATCTAAAGAGGTCAGTATAAATATATGTGTGTGTGTGATGTGTATGTAGGCCAATATTTACATATTTATACATACATAGGTGCATACACATATAATTGCACACTCATATATAATATATACATACATATATAAATGCTTCATAATATATCATATTGCTATTAACAGCTCCATTTCTTTGTCTGGTCCTATGTTTATTTGTTTAGTGAGACCTTTACACAGAGAGGTTTTATTCAGGACATCGATGTATTTTTTTGTTTGTTTTTTACTTTTTATTAAAAAGGTAAAGTATAATTAAAAAAAAAAAAAAAGTCAAGTGCCTGAAGGTCTTGAATGGAGTTATGGTAAACTTTCTCAGGTCACCAAAGAGGAAACTAATTTTTCCTTTGGGAAACATTTTTTGTTTCAGTGAGTTTGTTTTCCTCTGGCGGAAGTGCATAAATAAGGTGGTTAAAGTGATTTTGTACCTTTCATTGTAATCCATTTCTGGGTCTACATAAGGCAACAAGCAAAAATTTTATTCAGTCTAGTGCCCAATTTCTTTCACACATCAGCACGAGGAGGGCCTGGTCTTCACATGCTATGCATGATTTTGTTAGCATTGTTACCATGTTCCTTACTAAGAGAAGGCAGACTAAATTGCAGGAGATGGGGTTTAGATTCGCTCCAACTATGGCTTCCTTTCAGTAACACACACAGAAGGAGGACTTACTGGGAAGTCTCTTTCCCTGAACCAGGTGGGAACCTGTCTTAGGCAGCTGGAAGAGGGTCCCTAGGGATCTCTCCAGTGCTCCATGGGCCCTGCCTTTCTACAATAATACAGTCGTTTGTATGAATCAGCCTCTCTCTACCTTAGTCAAAGATCTTCTCTTTCTATGGTGTGACAACTTATAATGGATCAATTCTCTTTGGTTAGTAGTGTCCAAAGCTCCAGAGGGAGTCATCAGTTTTCCATTTCCCTGCTCACGAGCGCAAGGACACATTACACCTTCAAACCAATTAAGTCTCTTTAGCTCCCTGCCCCTGTAGTGACACCCTCACAATAGCCAGGGCCAAGTCAGGGAGGTAATGCCTTGTATACATTGTCAAGAGACACTGCAAAATGTCAGAGGGAACCTGAAAGACAGCAAGTCTCTCCAGCTGTCCTCTCAGCTGCAGGCACATCTGTGGAGTTGTGACTAGAAAGGCTTAGAAGCCAGGAGGTGGGAAATGAAGTTCCCCAAGTTGATACCCTGTGCCCTCACTTTCCTCTTCATGAGTTTTTCTGTAGCTGTAGACAAAAAACATAATAAAAATGCAATTTAGGTGCTTTCAGAGAGAGTATCTAATACTTGGGACTTTTTCTAAGTTGGTAGACCTAAAAAATATTTTCAAAAAATATGTCTAGCTGCATTTCTACTCCTTTTCATTCATTGAAACTCTCTTCCAAAACTTCCTTATGAATGAATACATTTACCAACTCAGTGATTACTAAATAATAACACTTTGTACTTATAAACAGTATTACCTTTCATCTAAGGACCTCAAATATCAATAAATTGTCACCCTGTGAGATGGATGACAAATATTATTACTGTTATTCCTATGGGGAAATTGGGCCATAGAAAACTGAGCAGTAAATGACTCATCTAAGTCAAGAGTTATACTGAAATACAATCTAGGATTTCTCAGCACACTTTGGGAGTGAATGGAAATTTAGAGGCTAGAATTCTACTGCTGGTCACCAGTGGATGGGTAAGATCCAGGATGTGTGTGGACTACATGTTGTTGAGACCCAGGCTTAGAGCATTTGGAACGTGAGTAGTGGGCTGGTTTGTGGGTTTGAGGGTCTGGATAGGAGACTGCATTTTCTTCTTTGTGCAAAGTATGGGAGTATGACATTGAAAGTGGACTTAGTCTGTGGCCTTCCCTACTCCCTCTTGAACTAAAGCTGGAGAGAATGAGCATTTCAAAAATGTTATGGTGTATCCTGATACACTATGATGGCATTAAATAAAAAAAGAAGGCAACTGACTAAAACCAAAAATCTAAAATGCAAGTGGCTGATTTCCTTTGATATTATCTTCTTCCTTCCCTACATCTACAATTGTGGAAATAGAATTTTTTTAAGGAGAAAATCTTGTTAGATATAAAATAGAGCCCCCTGGAAAAGTTTGCTCCTTTAAGCAAGGCCAGGATTTCCTTGGTTTTAATGGCAATGTTGACTCAGGAAATTGTCCCTGCCAACATGAAGACACATGAAAAGGTTGAATACCTAACCCAATTTTAACAACCTACAGAGAGTGAGAACCATTCCTAAGGTGAACAGCTGTTCATCAGTGAAAATATCTAGACACAACTGATGTGCGATCAGGCAAACTTGCAGCTATATTCGAATAAAGTGTCAGGCTGTTAAACATTACAGTTGTTCACTGATCTGGACAAAGGATCTTAGACTTTGCTTCATGGTAGAATCACCTCAGAACTTTTCAGAGCACTCAAGCCAATTTCCTCAACCCCTGGAGATTCAGAAGGAGAGTCTGGAGTGGCACCTGGGCATTTCCCGGAAGCACCACAGGGCACCCTGAGTTCAGCATCACTGATCCAGAGCTTGCTGAAGTGAGGCTGCCGGTGCCCCACCTGGCCCAGCCCTCCCCAGGATCTCTACCCTCACCTGAATTGGCAAGGAGTGGGAGGGGGCAAGATTTTTATAAAGATGGTGATTTGATTCCTTTTCATCTTGTCCTCATTTCTTTTCAGTCCTGGACCCCTGAACCTGTGCTAATTTGCATTCAGTCTCTGTGTGGATTGGCAAACAATGCTGCCAGGTTGTATTCACTCAGTATTTCTTCGTCTCACTGCGGCAGCCTTCTGCTTTCTCCTGGCACACAGTCTGTCTGAGCTTAATGTCTTCTTTTGGCCTTACCTCTGGCAAGGATTGGGACAGGGCCATTCCGACATTTTTCATTAGGCAAAAAAAAAGTCACAGTTAAAAATAACCCATTATCCTAGCTAACAGGTGTCTCACTAAACCTAACACAACAATGGAGTGACCTGCCATGTTACATCCATTTGTCTTTCCCTAACTATATTTAACCATTCAATAACATTGTGTCTCCTATCTTGAAAACTTGACCCATTATTACCATATGCATAACTGTGAATCCTGGAAAAACAGGACATTAGAGCTCAAAGATGGGCCCAATTCTCCAAAATGGACAATTCTGCTAAATTCAGAATCCAGGGGACAGTGAGCAAGAGCGCCCCCTGCAGGTAAATAGAAATAGAGCAATCTGAGGGGAAAGGAACCGCTCTAGGCATCCAGGAAAAGGGTCCTTGATATGTCTGTCAAAAACAAGGTGCTTGTTCTGTGTGTGCATGCAGATGAGAAGGGCAGGCCACACCTGTTAGAGCCATTCCTCTAGGTCACGGCCTTTGCCTTACATACAGGAAATGGAGGCCCAAGAGAAGTGATTTGCCCAAAGTCAAATGAAGAATTAGGGTCAGAAACAAGACCAAAACCTTACCATACCATGTTGAGAATGCCTTCTGTGCCAGTGCGGTAAACTGAGGCCTGCCCAGAACCTCTCTATGCTCTTTCTAGATTCATCCTTGTATAGTAGTTATCAATATTGCAAATGTTAGATAAAAAGAAAAGGCCCCTTTCCCAACACACACTTTCTCACACACATATATATGTACTATATTATCAATCTCTCACCGAAGACAAAGATATGCATATTGTGACTGGTTAAATTTATTCATTATGTATTTTATAGTCCAGAGGTGTTGATCATTTTCAAAGTTATCTGCCTTTAGTTCAAAGACTTTAGGGCTAATACCTGCAAAGCTACAAAACCCCACTGGTCAGGAAGCATTAAATTAGATTATTAAAATGATGTGATTTTTATATCCAGCATTACAGAGGATTATGCTAATGGTGGTCAAAGTTATTAATCTTTATTGTCATCACCACTGTGAATAATACATGAATGTTAGCCAGAACTAGCTTAACCATTTTGCAGCATGATTTTGAAAAAAAAATTTTTTTTTTCAGGGACAAGTTACACTTAATAGCATCTCTTAGAGTACAATCCTGTCCTTTGGAAAACCAGAGGTGGAAAACAGATGTAATATGTTACCACTGCCTACAGGCAACTTCCTCTTTATTTAGGTAAAGCTTCTTCCCAAACATATTCTGCCTCCTACTTTCAAATACTGGGGTATCACTTAAAAGCAATTGAGTATTTCTCAAGAAAGAATACATATAGCAATGGGCACCCACACCCCAGCCACTCATCAAAGGAAATGTCAGGTCTTCTGTAAGTGCCTGTAAGCAGTGATTCAATTGCCCTTTCTGTGAACACCCTCCTCACCTCCCACCTCTTGGAATGAGAAGGTAGATACATAGCTTAGTCTGAACTTCAGAATTTAGGAGTCCTCACAAAATTACCCTAAGAATTTCCTAGAGAATTTTTTCTAAGAACAACAATGCAATGTTTACTGGACTCACAAATTTGAGGACACAGGACCCTGTCTGGCTTCAGTTCAATGAGAAAATGCTTGCCTAGCATTGTCAGAACATCAACAAGAAGAACTGACATCTTCAGTTCTCTCTTCAGGAATGTGGTGTGAGAAAATTGTAAAGGACATTCATGCATAACTTCTGCAGCATCCATTTCCCAGTTCTCCTGCCAACAGTACATAGATCTTTCTTTGGTGAATTCACCCTTCTGCCATCCCCACTCTGCACTTGGGTGGGATTAATTCTACTTCCAGACCCATGCTGGGCCATGGCAGGCTGAAGGCAGTCAGAGCACCTCATCACCCTAGCCAAGGGATGGGCACATGGCCCAAATCAGGCCCATGGGAGCAAATGAATCCACAGCCAGGGCTTGAGCTGGAGCTACGAGAAAAGACCCTCTGTTTGAGAAAACTGTGGTATGAGAATTTGGTCAGGAACTGCTGCAACCACTTTGTTTCATGAGGGAAGGGGGGGGCTGACAAAGAGCCATATGTGGAACATGAGGACGAACATGAGGACAAAGCCTTTACTTGGCAGCAAAGGCAGAGGAGAGAGGAAGAGAGAAATGGGGATCTTGTGTGGTATAATAAGAAATATGTATTGGGTCCCTGTCCTTGGTTCCTGGCACAGAGCTCCTAAATCCCTTGTAATTATATGAGTGATATGAGTGTTAGGAGCATCTTTTGTTCTAATATTTGGTCTTTGACCCCAGTACCCAACACAGAACTCCTAAATCCTTTGGAATTTCCTGGGTAATAGGAGTGTCTTTTGTTCTAATGAGGTAACTCTTGCTGGGCTCCTGGATAGCTTCAAGATGGGGGCTGGTCACCAGAAAGATCAAGATTTGATTAGAAGCTTGGAACTTCACCCCACCCCATCCCACCCCCAATCTCTAGGGAGATGAGAGGGAACTGGAGATTTAATAATCAATCATGCCTACATGATGAAACCTCCATAAAAAACTTAAATGACAGGGTTTAGAGAGCTTCTTGGTTGGTGAATACATTCGTGTGTTGGGAGGGTAGCATACCCAACCTCCATGGAACAAAAGGTCCTGTGCTTGGAATCCTACCAGACCTTGTCCTGTGTACCTCTTCACCTGGCTGTTCAATTGTATCCCTTATAATAAACCAGTTAACACAAGTAAAGTGTGTTTCTGAGTTCTGTGAGCCAGTCTAGAAAATTATCAAACCTAAGGAGGAAGTGGTGGCAACCACTGATTGATAGCCAATCAGTTGGAAGTTTGACAAGACCTAGGACTTGTCACTGACATCTGAAGGGGGTGGGGGCAGTTTTGTGGGACTGAGCCTTTAACCTGTGCTAACTCCAGGTGCTTAGTGTCAGAATTGAACTGAATGGTTGAACACCATTCAATTGGCATCCAGAGAATCAGAGAACCATTTGCTGGTGTTGGAAAACACCCCAACTTGGTAAATCCCTGGAGCCACTGAATCTTCTGATTACCTGAGCCAATAATTTTGCTTTATATTGAAGCCATTTGGAGGTGAATTTTCTGTCATAGCCAACATAAAGGGTCCTGGTAGAGAAGAACCAACCTTCTGGACACATGTCAAATCACCCAGAGAAATAACCAGAAGGAGAATCAAAGGGAAATACATATTTAGTAGTCCTGACATTTAAAAAATTTAAACCACAAAAATTAAATAAGATAACAAGAAAATTGGGAATGTCAAAGTTGACTTTAGAGTATACCTAACCACCAAGGTACAAGAGAGATGGAGGAAGAAAAAAAAAACAGAATGAGATTCTGTTAAATAAACCAATTTGGTTTTTAAAGAGAAAAGACTAAAGCAGGAAATGATCTTTAGTCAGATGAGGGGTGATGAGTGGAATAAAAGTGATCTAAGATCTTGGTATTTGTCTTAGTTCATTTTTGCTGTTATAACAGAATACCCAAGACTGGGTGATTTATAATGAACAGAAACTTATCGGCTCACCATTCTGGAGGCTGAGAAATCTAAGATTGAAGAGTCAGTATCTGGAGAGGGCCTTCTTGCTGCATTATCCCATGGCAGAAGGTGGAAGTGCAGGAGAGGACAAGAGACTGAAATTGCAGCCTCGAGCCCTTTTTATAATTGGCATTAATTCATTCATGAGGGACCCGCCCTCATGACCTAAACACCTCCCCTTAGGCACCACTTCCCAACAATATTGAATTGAGAATTAAGTTGCCAACACATGCTTTTTGGAAGCCACATTCAAACCATAGCAGTATTGTTTGGAAGGAGGGTAAATATTGATAACTTCAGAGTTTGATCATTTAAATTACAGAGTAATTATAATTGAAATAGAGTCTATAACTTCCAAGCTAGTAGAGGTTGAAAAATGAGAAAAAATAATCAGTTCAAACAATCATAAGATAGGAGGTGGAAAACAAAGAGAAGCTGGAACAAATTGAAAGGACAAAACAAAATGGTATAAACATGTCCAAATATTTCCAAATATCACAATGAAAGTTATGGACTCCAGGAAAAAGAAAGTGCAGTGAATTGAATGGCCCCCCAAAGTCACTGAAGCTTAATCCTCATTTTAACTGTTTAGGTAGGAAATCCTATTGTGATAATTGAAAGGTGGGGCCTTGAAGAGGTGATTAGATTGTAAGGACCATGCCTTAGTTCGTGGGCATGATTCTGAGGGCTTTAAAAGAAGAGCATGTGAGAGTCTCTCTCTCTCCACTTTGCCATTCTGTCATGTGAGACCCCTGGATCACTGTCACCACAAAAAAGTTCTCTGGACTTTGGACTTCCCAGCCTCCAAAACTGTAAGCAATAAATTTCATCTTCTCACAAAGTACCTAGTTGCACCCAGTTGCAAGTATTTTGTTATAAAAACCAAAAACAGACTAATGAAGAAAGACATTGTCAGACTGTTTTAAATTATCCAAATAAAGGCTACTTACAAGGGACACATCTAAAACATAGGATAGAGAAAAATTGAAAGTACAAATTTTTTTAAAAATACAAGTATATTCTAACCAAAAGAAAGTGTGTATAGTTATATAAATGCCAGAGAGGAAAAAAAAAAAAAACACCCCAATGTAAAAAACATGGAGTTCACCAAGAAATTATAACAATTCTAAATTTACATAATACATTTAATAATATGGCCTCAAACTATGTAAAACAAATATTTACAGAACTACAGCAAAATATAAACACAATCACAGTAGGATATTTAAACACATCTCTCCACATAAGCAGTAGATTAAGCAGACCAAAAAAATCTGAAAGGATATAGAAAATTCGGATGACATAATAATCATAAAGTCTATAGTACACACTTTTTCCTAGTACATGGACTATTAAATAAAATTGGCTATTTAATGGACCCTAAAGCAAGTTCAACAAATTTTAAAGGAATAGTATACAAACAAAATTCTCTCACTGCAATGTAATATACACTAAAAATAAGTAAAACAAAAAATTAGAATTAAAAAAACTTTGGAAATTAAGAAACATAGTTATAAATAACTCATGAATCAAAGAATAAATCATAGCAGGAATTTTAAAAATATGAAACAGAACATTAATGAAAATACTACATTTCAAAATGAGTTGAATTTTAAGAAGTTAGAAAGAATAACATGATTTCAAATAAAGTAAAATGGACAAATAGAAACAAGAGCAGAAATAGTTAAATAGAAAATAAACATACACTAGATAAGATTTTTTAAAAGCCAAACGTTAGTCCTTTGAAAACACTAATAAAATTGATAAACCTCTAGCAGGATTGAACAAGAGACAGAGAGAGAAATAAAGAAAGGGAGAGAAGGGGAAGAGAGCGAACACAAAACAATATTGGGAATGATACTACAAAAACTGGAAAGATAATAAAAGGATATTTGGAAATAAATTTAAAAGATTCCTAGAAAAAGATTACGTATGAGTCTGTTTCTGTCGCTTATAACAAAATACACGGAATTGGGTACTTTGTAGGAAAATGAAATTTATGGCTTACAGTGTCAGACTGGGACATCCAAAGTCCAGGCAACACATCTGGTGACACAGGGTAACCAGAGCAGAGAGAGGAAGCAGAGTAACCTCCAGAGTCTCTCTCTTTTTAAAGCCCTCAGAACCATGCCCCTGACCACCATTATTAATCCATTCACTACTGCACAGTCCTACAATCCAAACACCTCTTCAAGTCTCCACCTTTCAATTACCATAATAGGATTTCCCACCTTTTTAACAGTCACAGTGGGGGCCAAGTTTCTAATACATAAAACCTGGGGGACACAATTCAAGCTTCAGTGAGTTTGAGGGGAACATAATTCAATCCACTACAGATTACTAATCAAAACTGACTGAAGCATAAATGGAAAAATGAAATAGTCATAAAATTGTTATTTTAAATATAAATAAATAAATAAATGGTTCAAAATTTTTCCACAAAGAAAACTCCTGGCCTGGATTATTTTACCAGCAAATTCTACCAAACATTAAAGTAGCAATATAATTTCAGTTTTACACACTTTTTTCCTGAGCATATGAAAAAAGAAAGAAAAAAAGGACTACTCCCCACTTCATTTTATAAGATCGATATCAGAATATGATAAAATTATAGACCTGAAAGGAAAGGAAAATTATAGATCAGTTTTACTTATACTGTAGATACAAACACCCTAAACATTCTATATCAAGCCAAACCTAGAAATAGGTGGGGGAAAGTACAGCAGAATTGAATTAGGTTTATCCCAAAGAATACAAGTTTTGTTTAATATTAGAAAAACAACAAAACTTACCAATTAACAGATGAAAGAAGAAAAATCATTTATTAGTAATAGATTTTTAAAAGATTAATTACATTCAATATTAATTCAACAGTAATTCAAATTCAACCATTAATTAATAAAAAACAAACCCTGAGCAAACTAAGCAGAGAAGGTGTGAAGGACACACCCTAAAGTGATCCCCAATGATTCATGCCTTTGTATAATCCTCCTTGAGTATGCGTGGGACCTGTGACTTGCTCCTAGCCAATGGGATATGGCAAAGGTAGTGGGAGTCACTCCCATGATTATGTTTAGTCATGTAAGATTCCATCTTAGTGGACTGGCAAGATTTTCCGGCTGGCCTTGACACAAACAGACCTATTGTGACCTGCGTATGGAGAGGGTCACATGGCAGGGGACTGTGGGCAGCCTCTGGGAGCTGAGGGTGGTGAACAGCCAGTAAGAAGCCAGGGCCCTAAGTCATATAGCTGCAAGGAAATTAATTCTGCCAACAATATGAATGAGCTTGGAGAAAAGATTCTTCCCTAGCTGAATCTCCAGATGAGAATGTAGCCTGACCAACATGTTGATGGCATCCTCGTGAGATTCGGAGCAAGTGACCCAACTAAAGCTGTGCCTAGACACTTGACCCATGAAAACTGAGGTAATACATGTGTATTGTTTTGAGTTATTAAATTTTTGGTAATTTGTTACCAAAAATTAGAAAATTTTTACAGCAGCAATAGAAAATTAATACAAAAGGGAGCTTCCTTAATTCAATAAATGATATCTATAAAATTATATCTTCCTAAAGCATATGTCATACTTAACGGTGAAATCAAGATGCCTGTTATTACCCCACTCTACAGTGGAGGTTCCAGTAGTGCAATATAGCTAGAAAAATAAATAGGAAAAGATTAGAAAGGTAGAAAATTTTGTCATTATCTTTAGCTGATATGATTACCTAATCCACTACAGATTACTAAACCCCTACCTGTCTACCCAAAAGCATCTAAAGATAAATTATTAAAATGAATAAGACAATACTACTGTTGAATACAAATTCAATATATAAAATTAATTACATTTCTATGCCCTATCAATAAGCCAGAAAAATAAATATTTTACAAAAAGAAAACACTTATAATAGCATCCAAAAACATTAAAAACCTTGCAATAATCTAACAAAAGGTCTATTACAGCTTTACAAAGAAAACTATGAAATGTTATTTAAGGACAATAAAGAAAACCTAAATAAATGAAAAAATATACATGTTCAGACTTGTAAAGATGTTCATTCTTCCCCAAATTAATCTATAAATTCAATGCAATGCCAGTCAAAATCCAAACAGGCTTTTTTTTTTATAGAACATGACTAGCTGATTGTAAAATTTACATAAAAACAAAAGACATTTTGTTTTTGCCTTGACATTTCTGAAAGAGAACAAGGTGGAGAGACTTGCCTTACCATATATCAAGAATATTTGTCATAAAGCTCTAATAAGGTAATATGGTCTTTGTGCAGGGAGAGGGAGGCAAACTGAACAGTGGAATACAATAGAAAGCTAACAAACAGATTCATACATTGATGGAAACTTGATTTATTACAGAGCTAGTCTTGCAAATCAGTTGGGGGTAAAAATGGGATAGTCAATAAATGGCAATGGAACAATGGTATCCGTCCATGTTGTGCTGGTCTCACAGAATACCTGAGACGGGGTAATTTATAAAGAACAGAGATTTATTTTCCCAGTTCTGGAGGCTGGGAAGTCCAAGGTTGAGGGGACTTCATCTGGTGAGGGTCTTCTTGCTGCTTCATCAAATGGCAGAAGACAGAAAGGCAAGAGAGCACATATATAAGAGAGAGAGAAAGAGGGGGCCAAACTCGCTTTTATAACAAACCCACTCCTATGATAGCGGCATGAACCCACTCATGAGAACAGAGTCCTCATGACGTAATCACTTTTGAAAGTTCCCACCTTTCAACATTTTTGCATTGGAAATTGTTTCTAACACAGGGGGGACACATTCAAACCATAGCAAATGGTTATCTAAATTCATACACAAAAATTAATTCTGGTTGTATTAAAAATATAAGTGTAAAGAAAAATTGTGACACATTCAGAAGATAATGGAAAACATTTCTTAAACAAGACTTTGAACACTCAGACCATAGGGGGAATGACAGACAAATTTGAATATATTGTATTAAGACTTTCTATTCCATATTTTTTTTTCCTTTTTACCATGGAATATCCCTTATTAGCTATGTAGTTTCATTGGTTCTTGTTTTAAAGCAAAAGATACATTTTACATTTATTCTAAAATTTAATCTATGTAAAAAACACACTGATCCCAGTTTGTAAAAATAAAACCCATATATCTATACACATATACATGTAAACTTACACAGAAAATATAAAATACATAAAATGAGAGGTTGTATTACAGATGAGTAGAATTCCGTATAGTTCTCATTATTTTCCAAATTTTGTACAGTGAACATGTGTTACTTTTATATTCAGGGACAAAACACATTATTTTAAAAAGAGCTGTTTAGTCTTTATAGACTATTTAAAACATGAGTTCTATTCCACATTTTTTTTTAAAGTGAGAAGACAAGCCACAAATTGGGAGATGTACGATTTATATAACTTACAAAGTCAAGTAACTCAAAGAAAAAAAAATAGACAAAAGAAAGAAACAGAAAAGGAATCACAAATTGCCATAAATGCAAACAAAATCA
The DNA here is from genome assembly GCF_027409185.1 of Cynocephalus volans. Lineage (NCBI taxonomy): Eukaryota > Metazoa > Chordata > Mammalia > Dermoptera > Cynocephalidae > Cynocephalus > Cynocephalus volans. The sequence goes on along the minus strand of NC_084467.1, from coordinate 112,388,558 downwards.
CAAGATACCACTTCACGCCCACTACTGTAACAAAAAAAAAAAAAGAATTTGAAAATCAGATAAATCCAAGCATTATATTTGGAACAACTGGAACTCGCACCCACTACTAGTGAAAGCGTAATTGGTACAAGCACTTTGAAAAAAAAAATTTAGCATTATTTAGACAAGTTAAATACATACAACATATCCAAAAACCCATTATTATTTGTAAAACAAAAACAAAATCAGGAATAGAATGGATAGATAGATAAATTATGGATAATCACACAATAGAATATTGTGCAGTAGTGAAAATGAAATGAATGAACTACAGCCGAGTGCATCATCAGGAATGACTCTCAGTCACACAATGTTGAGGGAAGAAGCAAACCAAGGAAGAACACATACTGTATGTTCCAGTGATATGATGTTCAAAAATAGGCAAAACTAAATAATGTGCTGCTTCAAGATACACACATTGGTGTGTCATGGGGGAGGAAAGGGGATGGGATTGGGGAGCAGTGCCAGTGGAATTCCAAGCTCCTGACACTGTTCTAGATCTCAATTTGGGTGGATAATACACAGAGGTTCATTTTATTCTTCTTTAACCTGTGCAAAGATGTATTTATACACTCTTTTTTAAGCCTGCTATACTTCATAGTTTTAAAATTTTTTTAAGAAAGCAACACCCCAAAAATGCAAGGTTTTCCCTGTGGTCCAGTGCAGTTGGTTGACATAGAGGGCAGCAGCAACATCTAAGGTAAGTAGGAGAAATGACCCGACATCCAGGGAAGCAAGGAAAAGCTGAAGGGACGCCACTGGAAGCCTCTGATGCTGTTTTGGACTTCAGAAAAACAAAGAGATGCCCATAAATGACATTCACATACATTCAGTTAGGAGCAGAGCTTTTATCTCCAGAAAACTGTGACGTTGAGCACATGGCAGAACCTGCTGAAAACTGAGGAGAAGGAACAAGGAGAAAGCAGTCCTTACAAGTTACCCTAGAGGAAAAAGCCCTGCTTTTTTTTTTTTTTTCAAAAGATGACAGGTAAGGGGATCTTAACCGTTGACTTGGTGTTGTCAGCACCACGCTCACCCAGTGAGCGAACCGGCCATCCCTACATGGGATCCGAACCCATGGCCTTAGTGTTATCAGCACCGCACTCACCCAAGTGAGCCACGGCCCGGCCCCGGAAAAAGCCCTGCTAAGAAGATCTTATTGAATCGAGAACAACCTGAGTACCCAATACCTGGATTTGGAGTCAGCTAGACTAGGATTCTTATCCTGACTTGGGTACTTACTAGCTAGTAACCTATGAGAAAGTGACTTAAACTCTAAGCCTCAGTTTCCCCATCTGTAAAAGGGAATTATAGCACTTTTGCCAGAGTGTTGCCATGAAGACTAAATGCCATAATATACGTAAGGCCACCTGCTACAGGCACTTGGTTAGCGAGTCCTGTGCTGCATATGTAGAGTCACTATTTCTAGGCTTTGTGTTTTACCCAGTGCAAGCTGATTTATTCAACATTGCCTCTTCTCCTATAACAATCATGCTGTCTAGTAGCTGCCTTACCCAGATTCAACTGACTCCATCAGCATAAAATAAAGAGGGCTGGAAATCCCAGTGTCATGTCTCAAGGGCAGCAAATCAAGACTAGTGGCTGGCAAGGCTCATGTTACACCCCAGGAGTCTAAGCACATCATGCACTGTGATTTAAAAGAGGCTTTACTGCCTCAAAAGCACAATCTTGATAATCCTCCCAATCATCAAGAAATCGTTAGAACTCACAAATATTTCCTCCCAATCTAATTTTACAGAAATCTTCATTTCTTACAGAAGAGCATTCAAAGGGAAGCACGGGATGCTCAGGAAAACTCTGGGGCCCTGGGGAGGCAGCAGCGCCTTGTTCCTGCCCAGGATGCCATGCCTGGGGCCGCGCCTGCTGCATCTCCCTCCGACATGGTCCCACGTGGTCCCTGCGGAGAGACCACACACTCACAACCCTGTAACCCCAGCCAGGCGCTCGGCTCCTGCCTGTAGCTTCTGCCCACCGACCCAACCCGCTAGTCAGGCCCCTTTGCCACCTTCCACCCAGTAACTCTCGACACAGAGACCGATTCCTCCCAATGGTGCCTCCTATCCCGCGCTGTGAAAATACTTTGTTCCTCCTCATTCTCCCCAAATGTGTAAGTCGGTGAAATAATGACCACTTTATGGTGCATTCCATTTTCAACAGCACATTCTCTTCTCTCACCCAAACCCCTATGATGCTCTTTTGGCTTAATTAATTATAAATTATGATCTTTTTCCCTGTTTATGTTCATTTTCCTTCAATATGTCAAAATCTTGGAATCAAAAAGATGAGACTTTAAATAAAGACCATTATCTTCTCCACGGCATGAAAATTCTTCAGGGGCTCTCCCTGTCTGTAGGATAAAGTCCGAGTCCTTAGCATGATTCCTAAGCCTGTCACATGGTGACCCCGACCCACCTTCCCAGCCTCTTCCCCCTCTCTGCCTAGCACCCTCCTTTCCTCATTCTTCCCTTCCTCTTCAGTTACTCCGTTCACACGCACACACACACAACAGGCTATCATAAACCTGCTTCGTTTACTTCATTCCCTGTGGCTTTGCACATGCTGTTCCCCCTGTCTGGATGGCTCTTATGTACATTTTTCCTGGAAAACTACTGCATCCTTTAAGAGCTACGTCTATACAGCCCTCCCCGACTCCTTCACTCTGATAACAGCTACCATTTATTTAAACATCCATTGGTTCTCCACCTGCACATCAAGATCGCATGGGAAGCTCTCTAAAAATATATTCCTGGTCCTCATCCCAGACCTACTGAGAATCTCCTAGGGTGGGAATGAAGCACTCATCTTTTTCCAAAGCCTCACAGGCGATTCTAATGCACAGCTGTGGCTGAGAAGCTGTGTCCTCGGGTGGAGGAGCAACTGAGATCGTGGGCTCTGGAGCGAAACTCTCTGCTACTGGCTGCCTAACCTGGGCCAGTCACTCGACTTCTCCGTGCTTCTGTAAGGTAGGGATGGTGACGATAATGATGAGGAGAAGGATAGTGTCTACCTCATAGGGTCGCTGAGAGCTTTAAATGAGTTAAATGAGGAAAAGTGCCAAGCAGAGTAAGTATTAAATAAATGTTAACTATTATTGTGTCTCTGCAGCACGCATTTCAAATAATCTCCGCCGTAACTCTGAAAGATAATTATTAGTCATAATTTACAATAAGGGGTCTGAGCCTGAGAGAGAGAAAGCAAACTGGGGATCACACCCAGGGCTGCCCAACCTCAGAGCCTACATTCATTCCCATAAACCACGTTGTGCTTTATATTTGTGGTGGGTGAATTGCACTGAAACGGCCTTATCTTTTGGGTGGGCCACTTGACATCTGGTGATGGGTAGGATCCATGCCTTGAACATCTTTGTGTCCCCAATACCTGGCACAATAAATGTGTATGCTTGTGTGTATCTCTATTCTGTGTGTCTTTCAATATAGCAAGCCACTTCCAAACCACTTATGAAAATTAATTTTGTCTTAATTTGGGCTGCTATGACAAAAATAACATTGACTGGGTGACTTAGATAATAGAAGTTTACTTCTCACAGTTCTGGAGATTTGATTCCTGGTGAAGACCCTCTTCCTGGTTTGCAGACAGCTGCCTTCTTGCTTTATCCTTACATGGTGGAGAGAGTGAGAGAGATCATCTCTCTTGTGTCTCTTCTTACAAGGGCACTAATCCCATTCATGAGGACTCTGCCCTCATGACCTAATCACCTCCCAAAGGCCCCACCTCCAAATACCACTACATTGGGAATTAGGGCTTCCACATGTGAATTGGGGGAGCAGGGACATTCAGTTCACAGCAGATACTATATAAATCAATTAACAAAGTTTTGTTATTTATGTTCTTACTCAAACTCCTCGAGAGAAGGGGTGGAGAACTGAGATTTCTATTTGCTGATGATCTCTAATTAATAAAAATGCAAACCTCTGTAAAATTTCTGCCATGGAGTCTTTCTTTGGGAAGGCTTGAAGAATGTTGCAAAATGTATGTGTCAAACGGAGGAGGCACATGAGTGAGTTGTGAGGACTTCACTCACCCAGTGGGGTCAAGTAGCTGACCAAGGTAGCAGCAGCAGCAGCAGCAAAAGCCAAATTCAATGAAAAGGAATCATTCTGTGGAGGGTAGAAGTCTTGTGACTGCCGCTCCCGCTGGCTGGGAGAGCAGCAGTGGCTTCCACCTAGGCTGGAAACAGAGCCCAAGATGCCTATCCTAACCCAGCCACAGCAGTTACTCCCTGCTGCAGGGACCTGTGTTAGACCTCAGCTGCAAGTAAAGAGAGAAGGACCAGGGGTCAAGATCGCACCCCACTGTCAGAGCCAGTGAAAGCCATGATTCCCAACCTCCAGATCACCAAGTTGTATTTTTGTCTGTTTGTTTTTGTGACCGGCCGCACCACACTCAGCCAGTGAGCGCACCAGTCATCCCTATATAGGATCTGAACCCGCGGCAGGAGCACTGCTGCACTCCCAGCGCCGCACTCTCCCGAGTGCGCCACGGGGTCGGCCCCCAAGTTGTATTTTTAAATATTATTTTTGCTTTAGTATACGTTTTTCAGTTTATGGTCTGTCTTTTATAGTATTCTGTTCCTCAAAGGCCTCTATTTTTCTCTGTGAGTTGATATTCCTTGGGAAGTGTAATGTACACACTACAAGGGGCCCCAACCCTCCTGGTGAGCTGGGGCACTAGGAGGTGGGCTGGGAGGACAGGTGATGCTCCTTGTGGTCACAGCCCTCTCTGGCGCACATTCTGGCTCCACACTCCTTCCTCCCAGCACCCTGCCAGGTGACCACCCTGTTCAGGGAACTACCCTTTCCCCCAGCAGAGGCACTTTTCTGAGTGCTTGGTTATAATCCGTTTCAAGGAAGAAGGTAAGAGGAAATACTTAGGAGCTCTCAGGTATGGGGCAGGCTCTGCAAGTTCAGATGAAGTAGGTTATAATAACCAAGTTTCTCTTTAGAGTCGGCTACTCCAGGTAGAAGGTGAGACTCACCGGGGACTGGAAATGGCTAGTGCAGTTAGTATCCTCTCTAAATGTAAAGGGCCCCAGGTTGCCCGCCTCCATGAAGACATCTTTGGCTGCATTTTAAAGCCCAGCATGAGCAAGCCTGTTCAGTCTGGATGAACTAGGTGAGAACTGAATGTGGAGGAGAAAAAGGAGCCAAGCAGGAACCCAGCCAAAGGGAGGAGATCACTTTGTTCAGCCAGACTAGGAGCTACAGCTTTAGCCAAAGATGCCTTTCTCTTTTGATCCTCTTCTTCCATGTCCTACTCCTTCACAAATATTTGGAATAAAATCTATCCAGCCTCTGAAAGATCAGGTTTAATTTCTGATATAAAATTTGGGAGCTGGGGGGCGTTGAAAGAAAGTTGTGCCTGAGCAATAAATATAGAACAGATTCTCAATACATCATAGGCCTACATGTCAGGGGCTCAACAATGGCTGGAACCTGCAGCCAAGTCATTAATTTTCTGATGCACTTCTAGAGAAAGCCCACCAGCTTTGATTTCCTAATTTATTTCCTTAGATGGACTGCATCCTTTCTCCATGGGCAAGATAATGGATTCTATAATTACCTACTTCTGCTTTATTTTTACATCATATTCCAGTTTCAAACTTGGAGTTTGGTGATCGAAATACCTATAACATCAATATTTCATTTCCAAAGACATTTTAATTTTAAATGAATAGTGAAAAGAATCACGTCCCCTCATATACGAGTGCACCTATTTATTCCGGTTTGGCACTTTTCTTCATTACTTTCAAACCAGAGAAATTGCAAAGATTAATTATTATTGCTAAACTCTTAAAAATTAAAAGCATCACCCTGGTTTGGGGCATTGTTTCATATTTTTTGGAGCCATGTGATTCAGAGAAAACCTCCAAAGTACAGATTCATTCCCCTTTTTTGGAGACTGGCACAGTGGATGGGACAAAGAGTCAGACTGGCCAAGGGTCACATTCCAGCCCTCCACTTATTAGGGTGTGTCATTAAGCTAATTATTTAAGCTTCTGAACCTGTTTTCTCATTTGCAAAATAGATATAATAATACTATGTCGAAGGGCTGCTAAGGATTAAATTTGATTGTCTAAAGCTATTATTCCCTGGACCAGCCCTATCAGCATCTCCTGAGAACTTGTTAAAATGCATATTATCAGGTGTTGGGAAAATAGAATAATTTAATCAGGCCCCCTCGCCTGACCATCTGGTTGGGAGTGGTGCGGTGCATTCTTTGTAAATAAGTTGTGTGTGGGTGGAGTTAGTGCGCATGCACGGTGCTGTGGCTTGGCTGGCATTTAGTGCCTTGGGCATCTGCCCAGCGCAGCCATGCTCCCCAACCTATGGCTTCCAAGGATGTTTGCCAGTTACCTAGCTCATAGACCTGCTCCTGAGGGGTCTGGTGACCCAGCCTGGTGTGTGAAGGGTTTGTGACACAGGCTGTGAACGGGCTTGTGGGGTCTGTGAGCTCCAGACCCAGCCCTAGCTCAACAATTGGTGTCATCAGCAGGATGATGAGAAGGTAAAAGAGCCCCAAAATTGGCATAGTCTGTGACAGGATTCCGAGCAGGTACAGGAGCTGAAAGCTCTTAGAAGAAGGAGGAAATGTAGCTACTTTTGAATATGCTCTGCCCTATGGCCACCTTCCTGTTGACTGGGATCTGTGTGCTGCTGACTGTATTGCAAGGCAGCATAGACCAGGCACTACAGCAGAGAACCCCTTGGGAGGGGGAGGAAATGTGGCTATTCCTGAGCATGTGGTGCCTGGTGGCCACCTTTCTGCTGACTGGAGCCCGGCTGCTGCTCACTACACTGCAAACTGATCAAGATTTGCAGCAGAAAGCAGAGTTGTTGGAAGCATGGATGATTATCCTGGAGGATGACATGCAGCGACTGGCCACTCCTGCCCCTCACACCAGGGAAGATGACCAACCCAGCAGTGAGTTGGGGGAAACCATGTATCTTCAGGCATGACCTGTTGTGCGTGAGAAAATGAAGCACAAGCAGCCTATGGGACCAGATGGACAACCGGTGGGTGATCCACAGGTGACCCAATTCACCACCTATGTCCTGTATACCCAGGGTGAACTGGTTGACTTGGGAAGACAGTTCAGGCAGAAACATGGGAGCCCCTGGCTGCTTGGCTGTTGCAGTTATGGGACGTAGGGGTGGTTAGTGTGGTATGCTCTGGTGAGGAAATGGAGAAGCTAGCCTCCATTACCATATACACATCCCTGAGGCAGCGGCTGCAGATATGCCCGAGGGTGAGGTAATCACTCCTTGATGGACTGGGTGAATGCAGCTGCCCAAACCGTGTGGGCAAATGCTGGAGATCTGCCCAAGATTGTTAGTAAATGGCAAACGTATGCGGAGTTGGTCCAAATCATTCGAAAGCTGGGGATGCAGCAGTCCATGTTTAATGTGAACACTCGTGGCCTGGACGATGAAAATTTTACAGGCAGCATGAGAGACATAGTGCTGCAAAATGCCCCGTTAACATCCTTTGGGTCACTGATGGCCATACTGGCCCCATACATTGGTCGTCCTATACATGAAGTAATGACCATGATAGCCAGCCTGGGTGAAGTAGAGGATAGGAGACAAGCAAAAGGGGGCCAAAAGGTGGCTAAGACCAAACCCCCAAGAAATACTTGAGATTTTATCCTGAAGGGACCAAGCAAGACTAGCCGTAAGCAGATATGGCTTGACTTGCTTGCAGCAGGGATTGATAAAAAGAAAATTGACCGGCAGCCAAATGCGGTCCTGTTTGCCTTGTGGCAGCAATTGCGCCCTGAACAGTGTTTCACTAAACATCTGGAAACCAGTAGCAAGGTACGCTCAGTGGATTTAAAAGACTTTTTGGTTGCTCCCGAGGAGGTGGATGAACTGTTCCATTCGTATTAGGGAGCAGGCCAATGTACTCATCTTTTGGGGGCAGGTGAGGATCAGAGGCCTCATATTGAATTGGCAATATATTGGTGGAGGACAAATGTGCAGCATGTTTTGCCATTGATGGATACGAGTGCAGAATGTAGCCTGATATATGGCAATCCAGATAAAATTTCCAGGGGCCACAGTTCGTATAGATGGCTATGGAGGACATACTACTGAGGTCAAAGCTGTGCCATTGCCATTGGGCATAGGAAGATTACCTCCTCGTGTATATACTGTATATATATCTCCAGTAGCTGAATACATCTTGGGTATGGATGTACTTTATGCTTTGCACCTACAAACAACAGTTGGAGAGTTTCGGCTGTGAATACGGACAGTAAAACTTGTGTTACGAGGATATGCTAAACATGACCCACAGGTGTTACCCAAGCCAAGATGTGTGGTTAATGTAAAGCAGTATTGCCTACCAGGAGAACATGCAGAGATACATGCCATTATATTGGAATTAGAGAAAGTTGGCATTATTCGTCTGGCTCACAGACCATTTAATTCTCTGGTATGGCCAGTGAAAAAGCCTGATGGTACCTGGAGAATGACTGTAGATTACAGAGAACTGACCAAAGTAGTGCCTCCTTTGCATGCAGCTGTGCCTTCAGTTCATGACTTGATGGATCAGCTGACGACTCAGCTGGGGACTCATCATTATGTATTGTACCTTGCAAATGCTTTTTTCTCTATTCCAATCTTGGCTGATAGCCAAGATCAGTTCGCCTTCACCTGGGAAGGAAGACAGTGGACCTTTCAAGAATTGCCCCAAGGTTATCTGAATAACCCAACTATCTGTCATGGTTTGGTGGCTGGGGACCTAGCCAAGTGGACTAGGCCCAGCACGGTTACAATGTTTCACTACATTGATAATGTGTTACTAACCTTTCATTCTCTTGCAGATTTAACCCAGGCAGTTCCAATGCTGTTAAGTCATTTGGAACAATGTGGGTGGGCTGTGAATACAGCCAAAGTGCAAGGACCTGGGCTGTCAAATTCCTGGGAGTGGTCTGGTCTGGTAAGACAAGGGTCATCCCAGAAGCTATTATAGATAAGATACAGGCACACCCTTGACCTACAACGGTAGCTCAGCTACAGACATATTTGGGACTTTTGGGGTATTGGAGAGCTTTTGTACCCCATATGGCCCACATGACACACCCACTATATGCATTGACAAAGAAAGGAGTCCTCTGGGATTGGACTGAGGAAGTAGAACAAGCTTATCAAGCTACAAAAAGGGCAATACAGCAAGTACAGGCATTACAAGTGGCTGATCCCACTAAGCTGTTTGAGTTAGACGTACATATAACCCAGGAGGGGTTAGGATGGGGTTTGTGGCAGAGACAAGACCAATTCCAAACACCTGTAGGATTCTGGTCTCAGCTCTGGAAGGGTGCCGAAGTACGCTATTCTCTAATAGAAAAACAGCTAGCAGCTGTATATTCTGCTTTGATGGCCACTGAATCTATCACAGGAACTACCAAAGTCCTAGAAAGGTCAACATATCCCATACTAGGTTAGCTGCACACGTGGGCAACCAACCCTAAAACAGGTTAGCTCAGACTCCCACTCTGTCTAAATGGGGAGCATGTATAAAACAAAGGAGCACTATGTCAACGAGTTCTCTGTTCAAAGAGTTGCAAGCTGTGCTAGGCCCAGCAGAGGTTGTTGAGGAAACTTTGACAAAACCGTTACCCATGGAGGTAGAGGCTACACCTTTCCATGAGGGACAGGAACCTATCACAGAGCAAGCTTGGCATACAGATGGCTCTAGCATGGGACCTTCAGCATCATGGACAGCTGTTGCTGTCCAGCCCTTAACAGATAAGATGTGGTATGAAAATGACACAGGGCAAAGCAGTCAATGGGCTGAATTGAGAGCACTATGGATGGTGATAAAAAACGAGCCTGGGCCATTAACCATCTGTACTGACAGCTGGGCTGTGTACAAAGGTTTAACCCTTTGGATTTCTACTTGGAAGTATCAACAGTGGACAGTAGGCCACCGACCCCTGTGCAGACAAGCCATATGGCAAGAGTTATGGGAATTGGGACATGAGAAAGAAGTAACTCTTTTCCATGTCACAGGACACTCTCCCTTAGCCAGTCCAGGAAATGATGAAGCCAATGCCTGGGCTAAGGTAAGATGGCTGGAGAGAGCAACAGCTACTGATGTAGCCCAGTGGTTACATCGACAAATGCAGTGTGCTGGCAGTAAAACCACGTGGATGGCGGCTCAAAGATGGGCCCTGTCTATAAAATGGGAAGACGTAGTGAATGCCTGTTGTGCTTGTCCAGTGTGTGCTCAAGAGAGTCCTCACCCCTGACGGCTGCCCCATATAGACAGGCAAATAACTCGAGGAAGGGTGCCCCTGACTCAATGGCAAGTGGACTTTGTCAGACCACTGCCAAGGTCAGAGAATTTCAGGTATATCTTCACTGCTGTTGATACAGCTACCAGTGTTCTGTTTGTGTGGCCTTGTAAGGCCTCGGACCAGGTAAACACTGTGAAGGCACTGAATAGCCTTACAGCTATGTGTGGTCGACCTGTAGTTATAGACAGTGATAATGGAACCCACTTTACTGGACATGGGGTTCAGAGGTGGGCCTCCCAGTTGTCCATTCCATGGAAGTTACATGTGCCATATCATCCCCAGGCAGCGGGAATGATTGAGTAGTACAGTGGCCTTTTAAAAAAGGGACTAAGGCTATCTACCCAACCCCCATCCCTGAAGGGGTGGACACGGCGATTATGGCTGATGGTCAGAATTCTAAATGAGAGACCCTGCAAGGGCAGACCCTCTCCAGTGGAAGCTCTGTTGCACAGGGCTGCAGCTGCAAATATACAGCTGCAAATCACTACTAAAGATAATCTTTTGAAGCCAGGATATGGCAAGAATGGAAATATTCTCTTACCAGCCCCAACCTGTTTGCAACAGGGACAGACAGTACAATGGGAATGGCTATGGAGAATAAAAATCCCCCATATACGCTGGGTAGGTTTAATAGGGCCTTGGGGGAAAGGATTAGAGGAAGACTTGCAAGTTTTACCTTGGGTGACAAGTACCTGGCCTCCTCGAGTAACGGTGACATGGCCTGGAACAGATAAGTGCTCTATTCCAAAGGGCACATTTGTATTATCATTATGGCCAATTATGAGTTCCCCTATACTGTTACATGTAGAACCTACAGATCCAACAGTGTTGGCAGATAAAGGATGGTATCATAAACCAGGTAGGATATCTATTCCTGCAACCATCCTTTCTCAGGATGGCAAACTGGCATGTATCTTACCAGAGGGGCGAGAACTTCCCTTATTGATACCAATAACTCTTCTGTCTTTTCGGCCATAGTGTTCTGGCTGCAGGCACTGCACCAGAGTTGACTGGGTACATACATACATTGGCGTGATCATCTACTGAATGTGCATTGAACTGCCCATCAGTATGACTTCAGGATTCGCATGGAGGATCACACCAATGTGGGTGACTACTAACTGGACATATGCAGCTAATAGTTAAAAGGACAGAACTACAAGCCTTAAGGCATATTGAACAGACAATAGGTTATGTAAATGTAAGGGTGATTTATCTTTGCTAATGGAACATCGTGGAAGATTTTGAACACGCATAGATTGTACCTCGAGGGACCCTGAAGGGGTGGATTGTTGGGAAAATAGAATAATTTAATCAGGCCTCCTCGCCTGCCCCTACAGTTGGGGGTGGTGTGGCACATTCTTTGTAAATAAGTTGTATGTGGGTGGAGTTAGTGCACATGTGCAGTGCCACAGCTTGGCTGGCATTTAGTGCCTCTGGTGCCTGCCCCACACAGCCATGCTCTACAATCTACAGCTTTCAAGGACCTGTTTGCTGGTTACCTAGCTCATAGACCTGTGTGAGGGGTCTGGTGACCCAGCCTGGAGTGTGAGGGGTCTGGTGACCCAGGCTGGCGTGTGAAGGGTTTGTGACCCAGTCTGTGAATGGGCTTGAGGGGTCTGTGAGCTCCAGACCCAGCCCTAGCTCAACATCAGGCCCCAACCCAAATCTATTGAGTCAGAAGTTCTAGGGGTGGAGCCAGTAAAATGTGTTTTAAGCAGTTCCTCCAGGTGATTCTGAGACCCACTCAAGTTGGAGGACTCCTGGTTCAAAGCACATATCATACAACAAGTGCTCGATTGTTCCTTCTTCCCCCATTCTCTTTAAATAACACCAATAATTCCTTGTACCTAATGACTTGTACATGAAATGAGCTACTGTGTTCAGCCTGCTTGCTCAATATTAGCTGACACAAACTCTGGACCTAGAGGTTGTGTCCTTTGAGTATGAATGCCCACAATCCAAAAAATCACTTAATTCATCTCAACAATGTCATTCTCCACCAAGCACATTGAATAGAGGGTGGGCAGAGAATGCTGCATTATTTTATGGAGGATCCCCTCATAGGAGGAGACCCGAAGCACAGTTTTCACTGCAGAAAGTAACCAGGTATTTAAATTCCCAAACACAGCCAGTCTCTTACTGGGGCTGGAGCCTTGACTAAATGCTGCCATCCTGTGGGCAGAAGTGAAACACAGCACCTGACCACCTGGTCCATCCAACTGCACGCACTGAGTGTCTACAGCACACCAGGCTGGAAGATGGGTCCAGGCAGGTTCAGAAGTGCAGATGTTGAAGGCGCTACCCAGCAGCGCTCACTTCAGGAGACTGGAGATGAGCTTGTAGACAGATGAGAATGTGCCCAGCGCGGAAGCCCGGAAGAGGGAGGGGCTCGCTCTCAAGTGCCTGAAAAGACTAAATATACAGTCTGTTCCCTCAGGGCAGCAGAGAATTTACAGAACTATTAATAAATTTTCACAGAACAACAAATACACAGATTTTTAAATGAGGAACTGACAAGAGTGACTAAAAAAAAATGCTATTCAAAGGCTCAGTTGTTAATTATAGCCTCCTAATGGAGAAAACATGGAATGGATTCATCTCTGTTGCTATAACAGACACTCTGCGAGAGCTCCCATTGATAAATCAGTGCTCTCGTTTATATCTGTTCATGCTGCATGATTTAAAATTCTGGGAGGATATTTCAGCTTAACATAAAATAACATCCTTTGGGAAAATGCACTTAAATTCTGTGTATACCTAATTCAGACTTTTAGATAAGTAAAAAAAATGTTTATCCATCTACCAAAACAAGAAATTGCTTAAAAGAATGACGGAGCATGTCAGTAAGATAAGGAAGCCCACTCCCAATGGCCAAATCTAGAACAATTAGGGCATCAAAATAAACAATGAAATAACAGATTACAACCCATTGGATAAAATGGAAACACGAGTCTTAACTGATCTGAATCAATTAAATGAATAAATAGAAAGTTTGATGAAGAATAAGATATTTACATATTTTTAAAATACTGCCCTGCAAAATATTGATTACAAGGGGGAAAAGAGTAACTTTACAGTGAAACGGACTGACAAACACCAAGGAGATTGTCAAACCAACCTGCTCCTCAACAAAGCTAATGCTTGTTGCTTTATGCGGCAAGGAAGACCACTACCTTGCCAGTCTTAGTATTGTCTCAGAAGGTCATGGGTGTGATATTCATGAGGTTTGAAAGGTATGGTTTAAGTTGGGTCAATGGAGGAGTCTGGGGGGATGATTGGTATTGAGCAATTCATAATACAATAATTTAGAATGCTGGATACAGGGAGGAGAGGGTTTTGAAGCAAGCCTTGAGGAGTAAATAGCTGTTTGATAAGCCAGAGTTGAGTGATCTGCTCTGAGAAGAAGGCTATTAATCTAATGAGGGATAGAGGAGTCGTCTGTGTTCAGATATATGGGTTTTCTAGAAGTTCCTTAAACAAACAAGGACATTTGCAACTTCATCTTCCTGGGCAGGAGTTTCCTGGAATTTGTGTCGTGTAAATGCAATCTTGGTTCTTAATCCTATTAAACTGTGTAAATGTAGATGGCTTCCATTCTCAGAGGACCCTTACCAGACACGACTTAGAGACAACAGGCATAAACCAGGAAGTATGGTCACCCTACCTGATGTCAGTGGTAGGGTCCAGGGGCCCAATAGTCAGCCTCAACCCATTCAGTTCTCTTACCAGGCTCTTGACTCCACCATAGGTAAGAATTCAAGGGCAGAGTCACAGTAGAAAGTGAGAGCAAATTTAATATAATGGATAAGAAACAGAAATTCCACAGAGAGAGTGCGACATGCTCCAGAAACTGAGCAGGGCCCACACCAAGTTTAACGCAAAAGTAAGTTCAGTACAGACATCAAATCTAACACAAAAGCAAGAAAAACATACTTAACATTCAGTGCAAAGTGCAGGCTGGCTCAAAGAGTGAGCGGCTGGTTGCTGAAAGTAAGCTCCATACAAAGTAAAGTACACATACTTAAAAGAACAGAAGCCTTGGGAAAGTGAGCAACAGCCCTGCTTGCTTTTGTAGTTTCTCAACTTAATGAATATTCAATTAAGGGGGTGGCTCCCAGTTATGTAACATTTAGTCTTGCACATGCTCAGTCAATCTCTTCCTGGAGCATGTTCATTGGTCAGACCCTGCCACATGCACGAGGCATATTCAAGAATATCCTGTGCTTTCTATTGAGCATGCTCAACCACTGGATTTGCATAAGCCAGCCCCTGTAATCTTACTTTCCCCTGCTGGGGCTGAAAATAGGTCTAACTGGCAACAGTAACTTTCCTCCAGGAAAGTGCCCAGAGGAGAGGTCCTGAGACCTCAGGGAATGGCTGAAAACACAGAGGCATGTCCTGAAACCTGAACCCAGGCAAACAGAGCATCTCCTATATCATGCCTACTACTAGGCAGATACCAAATCCATATAGTGTAGGAATTATTATCTCCATTTTGCAGATAAGGAAATTGAGGCTTGTGGCTATTAGAAAGAGCAGCTAATTAAGACTTGGCAGAGCAAGGAAAGCTTCCCAGAGTAGGTTAGAACCAAGTTTAGCCCTGAATAATTAGCAGGAGCCCATCAGGTGATAAAGAGAAGAGGGGAAGAAACGGGAGTGGGGGGAGGATGTAGGAAGAAGGGTGCCCAGCAAAAGGAGCCAGGGCCTCCTGGGGAACTACAAGCTGCTCAGCCTGGGAGGGGTGCAGTGGAAGCTGGAGGGGAGGGGTGCAGTGGGCAGGGGAGGGGGAGGGGCCCGAGGAGATGACCTGGGGTGCCTTGCTATGGAGCTTGGGCGTTATTCCCAGGGTGATGCCAAGTCACTGGAGGGTGGTAAGCAGGAAGTGACATGCTTAGATGAGCATTTTTGAAAGTTAAACTTAGCTGCAGTTGTGGTAAGATGGGTTGGAAAGGAGCAACAGTTAGGGGCTCATCAGTAATTCAGAGAGAAATAAGGACTCAAAATAAATTAGAATCAGTGAGAATGGGAGAGAAGTGGACAGATGGAAGAGAGGAAAGTAGAACCAGCAGAACTTATGGTTTTGAGTAGAAGTAGGGGACAAAAGAAAAAAGGGAAATTTATTGGAATTGCAACTGACATGAGAGGGAGTCATCCTATCCACATAGTTCATCTTTCTTTTTTTTTTTAGCTGCTTTAAAATTGTCATTTAACAAAATTTTACAGTTTTCTTCATAGAGGGCTGAGATTAATTTATTCCAATATATAACTGATATTATTTTGCTATCATAAATGGTATATTAAAGACTCGATTCACCTTCCCAAGTGGATCAACTGAAAGGCAGCTATTAACAAAATGACCTGTTTAATCGTTAGGCCAAACGCCCAGCCACTTTGGGAGGCCAATGTTTAAGAAAGGACCGCACCATCCAGGGCAGCAGCCAAGTGGCCAAATAGCAAATTGAGCCAGTTCCCTGGTTCTTTTCCTCAAAGACAGCAGGACCCCAGCTCCTGCCCCGTTGGATGCCAAAGCTGTAGTTGCCTGCAGGGGGCGCCCTGATCACAACCTCCAACACCCAGGAAAAAGAGCAGATCCCTGAAAGATCCCTCTCCAGGAGGTGATGTGCTCTGTTAAAATATGGCTTGTGGGTAGCAGCAGGCAATGAGGAAGGCCCTTTGTTTATAATTGAGTTCCACATGCATAAGGGAAAAGCATTACTGTGAGATATCTAAAACTGCACATTTTTACATCCCTAACCGGTTTTGTTGTTGTTTACTTAGGAACTAAGCAAGGAAACTGTTCTACTGAATTTGCATAGAAGTAATTAAGGCTTGTACAAATAGTGTTTTGGTAATTAGGTGTATAAGTTCTAACAAATGAAGGCATTTTTCAGAAGTAGTTCAGAGTTCTATGCGGATAATAAGCAGCATTTTTATTTCACCATTTTTCATTTCCAAAGCCCTTTCCTATCCATTATTCTATTTTATCCTTACAACAACCCTACAAAGTAAGCAAGAAGGGTATTATTAGCCCAGTTTTATAGATGTGGAAACTGAGGCTCTGTGGTTTCAGGAATAGACCTAGGAGGGTCACAGAGCTGCCACCCAGAACAGCCAGGACTTGGAGCCCTGATCTTAGGCCACCTGACCCTTGGCAGCTCCACACTGCCCCCTTTAGTTTTGCCTATCATTTAGAAAGCTATTCTCAGGTATTCAAGGTCTCTTGCCAGCTTGAGGGGGCGCAAGAAATTAGCCAAAAGACAGACTGAAATATAACTACAATTTTTATGCTAATGTAATTCTTTTACCCATTTATCATGAAGTTGTGGGATAATGGTGGAAGGGATTCTCAGCACAGCTAACGTGCCACAAGAGATGTGAGCACGAGTGAATTTTTCCTCACCTGGCATTTTTGACCGCCAGTAACAGTCACTGAGCAGGGACCTGGCTGGCCTCCCTAAAGCCATGCACTACTACTCAGGTTGGGTTTGATCTTTTCTAAGTTTATGGAACTGTGAACAGATCAAACTTCCATTGCAGAGCATCCTTTATTCTTGGGATGGAAATGCAGTTACATAAAGCAGGTTTTACTTTTATTAAATACGCCGTTAGAAAAAGTAGGTTCTTGCCCGTGATAACTGCATTACTTCCAATAGAATATAGACTAAATAGTTCTTCCTAGAATAAAATGCGCTGGAGAATATTTGGTGCCAGTAGCCAAACTAGCTTAAATATTTTTCCAAAAATTCTGAATTTTCTCTAAGAAGAGTTGTGGTTTTTAACCCTTGAGACATCAAAAGAAACTGGAAACCAAGAACACAATAACAACTGGCTTTAATCTACACTGGCTAAGTACAAAAGAGTGCTGAGAATAATTTGAATGGCACATTGAGCCATTTGGATTAGGCAAGCTCACGTCAGATCTATAATAGGCAATAGCTATCATTATTTCTCCTTGTTTTTGGTGTTTTTATTTTTCCCCAAAAGTATTTTTTTCACATAAAAGAATATTTTGCTTACAGATCAGTTTTTCTTATTAATTTCTTCCCCTAATAATCTAAAAAATGGCCTTAAATGTAGCTTAGGGTTTACATTTTAAAAAAATGTATGTTCTCCTTTAAAACAAAAAGTTAAGGAGATATGTTTAGTTGGTTGGTTGATTGGTTAGACATCAGAAATGGCTTTTAGTTTTGGGAACATTTGACTAGTTTTTCTGGAAACTTAAATTTATGTTTATAAGAAACCCCAAGGTAAACTACAAAACATAATCACCTCAGCCTTTAAATGTTTTTCATGTTTTGTTTAAATTTAAGAAATTTTAGAAACTGCTGTTTCAAAAGAAGGTTTATCTCAAGTACATCATTTCTCCCACTTTCATTTCAATTTTGCTTTGTGTCTATCAAATTCAAATAAAGTTCAATATAATACTTGTATTAGGTAAGGTTTCCTTAGACACAAACTGACAGAAACTCAAGCAGTAAAAGAGAATTTACTGACTTTCAAAATCGAGGTGAAGGATGCATCTGATTCCAGTGGATCTAGGGATGAATCAGTGATGTCCTCAGGATTTACTCTCTTCATCTTTCAGCTTTATTTATCCCTTCTTGGCTTCCTTCTCCAGACATCCATTCCCCAAGTGGTGGTGAAATGGTCTCTGGAAGGCCTAGTCTCACACTCTCAGTTTAACCGCCAGGAGGAAGAGCCATCTTCTTCATTAGCTCCCCCTGCGAAAGTTAGGGCGGACTCTGATTGGTTCCCTGCTTGGTTGAGTTGCGTGGCTTGAACCAATCTGGCGGGGAGAAGGGTGGAGGAAGACTCTGATTGGTCAGACCTAGATCACGGGACCACCCCTGAAAAAGGGAGTGCTAGCCTAAATTGATCATATTGGATGGTTCCTCACAAAAAAGAGAAGAGGGGGTCTACTACAAAAAGAGGGCTCAAAGGGGAATGGGATTGACCAAAGCAAATATTCAATTCCATGCTGCTAAAGTTTATCTCAGGATGGTAGGAATACAGGCAAATTATTTTTATTGATGTGTGTCTGCAATTGTCAAATTTTCAACTAAGATCTTGTATTATTTTCATAAACAGAAAAAAAGCAACAAATTTAATTTATATGACCATGTGACTTGCTTTAGCCAATAAAAGGTGAGCAGAAGTGACAAATTTCTAGCCAGAAGCTTAAAAACCAGTGCATGCTTCTCCAGGTTCTCTTTTTCCTCTGCCACACAACTGGCAATGTTCTATAGTAGCTTCCCTCTTAGCCTGGGTCCCAAAGTGAGAATGATGAAATGTGGAACAGAGCCCCCTGACTCATGATGGACGTGTGGCACAAGTGAGAAATAAACTTGTCAGTTGTTTTATTACCATAGCACAACCAGTCTTTCCTGACAGATACAGGCACCTGGGACAAGAGCTAACAAAATAATTGCAATACCAAGAGGGCTGGCCGGTTAGCTCAGTTGGTAGAGTGAGGTGCTGATAATACTAAGGTCCAGGGTTCAATCCCTGTACCAGCCAGCTGCAAAGGAAAAAAAAAAAAAAAGAGTTGCAGTACCAGTGTAGAGAAGGTCATAACACTTTATTGAAATATATTAATAAGAATTAAGTAAAAAGAGAGAAATATGTTATCAATGGCTAGATGGGTTTAATATCATAAATTCTCCCCCAAATGACACATAGATTTAATGCCATTCTAACCAAAATCCTAAAGTGTTTTTCACAATTTTGACAAACCAATTCTAAAATACATGTGAAGGAGCAGAGGGTCAAAAAGATGTAAGATACTCTAAGAAAGAATAAAATCAGCAATTACATTCTTGGGCATTTATCTCACAGAAATAAAAACTTATATTCACAGAAAACCTGTGCTTGAATGTTTATAGCAGCTTTATTCAAAATATATCCAAACTGAAAACAGCTCCAATGTCCTTTAATTGGTGAGTGGTTAAACAAACTGGCACATCCATACCATGAATAGGACTCAGCCATAAGAAGGAATGGACTATTGATACATGTGGCAACCTGGATGGATCTCAAGGGAATTATGCTGAATTGAAAAAAAGCCTATCGCAATTTACTGCTGTGGATTGAATGTTCCCCCGAAACTCACTGAAGTTTAGTCTCTACTGTAACTTCTAAGAGGGTGGGAAATCTTATTATGGTAATTGAAAGGTGAGGCCTTTAAGAGGTGATCGGGTTGTGAGGACTATGCCCTCATGAATGAATTGATCCATTCATAAAGTAATGGGCATGGTTCTGATGGCTTTAAAAGGAGAGCAAGTGAGAAGCTTAGCCCTCTCTTGCTCAAGACATTCACTGTGTGATACCCTGCATCAGTCTAGAGCCACCACAATGAAGAAGACCCTAACCAGATGTGTTCCCCAGACTTTGGACTTCTCAGCCTCCAAAACTGTAAGCAATAAATATTGTTTCTTCACAAATTACCCAGTATCAGGTATTTCTGTTATAAGCAACAGAAACAGACTAATTCAGTTACATACAGTATTATTTTATTCATATAACATTCTTTAAATATCACAATTATAGAGATGGGAAACACATTAATGGTTGCCAGGGGTTGGGGATGAGGGGTGGGGGAAGTGTGTGTGGCTCTAAATGGGTAGCATGAGGGAACCTTGCAGTGACAGAACAGTTCTGTACCTTGATTATGGTGGTGGTTGCACAAATGTATACACATGATAAATTTGATGAGAGAATGAATATAAACATCCAAGAATCTCAAGGAACTCCAAGTAAGATGAACTCTAAAGAGATTAAAACCAACAGCCATTGATTTAATTTGATTTTAACTTTTAGAGGATCAGAAATACATATTTTGCTCAGTTTAATAGTTAGCTGATAGCCATTATGGCAGTTAAGCACGTAGAATTTAGTTAATAAGGATGGAAACTTGTAACAGAGAAAAGGTTAAGGGAATTTGCTTAAAGAGTGTTCTGTCTATCTTAAAGAAAAATGTGACCAGCTAAGCATAAAATAATAATAGTTTGAACAATTGTCAGTAGTGATTTAGAGTCACAAGATGTTTCTGCTTTTTGCTTTGAAGATAACAGCACTGACGCACAAATTCAAGTTGTTTCACAGATTCTTGAGGTTGGAGGCAGAAAAGGCCACCAAACCACAGTCACATAGACCTCCCAACTTCCAGACAGGATGACACCAAGGACAGAAATAAATCAGATTAAAGAAACTGCTGAAGTTTACACAGCAGTCAACCAAACAGAGATGTCCATGAGCTGTTCACAAGCCCTAGCCCCTTACCATTGATTTTTGCCTTTAAAAACCTATGATTGAAAGCTAGTGTGGAGTTCAGGTTTTAAGCAATACCTTCCCAGTCTCCTTGCTTGGCACCCTGAAATAAAGCCTATACTTTCTTCACTGCAAAACTCAGTGTTCAATGTTTTTGGCTTGGCCGTGCATCAGGCAGACAGACCCTTGCTCAGTAACAAGACCCACACCGAGACACATTATAATTAAACTTTCAAAAGACAAAGAGAGAAGAATCTTGAAAGCAGAAAGAGAGAAGCAACTCATTACACACAAGGGATTCTCAATTAGAATATCAGCAGATTTCTCAACAGAAACTTTGGAGGCAAGAAGGCAGTGAGCCAATATATTCAAAGTGCTAAAAGCAAAAACTGTCAACCAAGAATCCTATATGCAGTAAAACCATCCTTCCAAAGTGAAGGAGAAATTAAGTTATTCCCAGGAAAACAAAAGATGAGGGTGTTTGTTACTACTAGACCCACCCTACAAAAAATGCTTCAGGGAGTCCTGCAGGGTGAAACCAAAGGGCACTAGACAGTAACTTGTAGCTGTATGAAGAAATAAAGATCTCAATAAAAATAAATATATGAGCAATTATAAAATCTAGTATTATCATAAAAATGGTTTGTAACTCCACTTTTTGTTTTCTACATGATTTAAGATACTGAAACATTTTAAATAAATTATTAGTCTAAAAGCTAGTGTTATTATAACTTTGATTTGTAACTCCACATTTTATTTTCGGCATAATTTAATAGACTAATACATTTAAAACAATTAAAAGTTTGTGTTTTGGCACACAATGTATAAAAATGTAATTCTGTGACATCAGCAACCAAAAGGGGTGGGGACAGAGCAGTAAAGAAGCAGAGATTTTGTATGTTATTGAAGTTAAGCTGGTATAAATTCAAATTAAAGTGCTATAATTTTAGGATGTTAAATATAATCCCCATGGTAACCACAAAAAATAGATATAGAATATATAAACACAAAATGAGAAAGAAATTTAAACATTTCACTCTAAAAAATAAATACAAAAGAAGACAGTAATACAGAAAGTGGGGGAAAAAAAGCTATAAGGCATATAGAAAACAAGTAGTAAAATAACACAAGTAAGTTCCTCTGTATCGGTAATTACTTTAAATGTAAATAGATTAAAATCTCCAATCAAAAGACAGAGATTGGCAGAATGGATAAAAACAGATGATCCAACTCTATGCTGTCTACAAGAGACTCATTTTAGATCCAAAGAAACAAACAGATTGAAAGTGAAAGGATGGAAAAAGATATTTCACACAAATAGTAATCAAAAGAGAGTAGAAGTGGCTGTACTAGTAGTAGATAAAACAGACTTTAAATTTTAAAAAAAAGTCACAAGAGAAAAAGTAGGACATTATATATCAATAAAAGGTTTAAAACAGAAAATATAACAATTATAAACCTTAAGCATCTAATTACAGACCATCAAAATATATGAAGCAAAAACTGAGAGAACTGAAGGGAGAAATAGACAGTTCTACAGTAATAGTTGGACTTCAGTGCCCTACTCTCAATAATGGACAGAACAACCAGACAGCAAAGCTTAAGTAGAGGACTTAAACCAACTATATCTAACAGACATATAAAGAACACTACTGAACAAGAACATACAGATTCTTCTCAAAAGCACAAGGGACATTTTCCAGCATAGACCATATGTTAGTCCACAAATTAAGTCTCAATAGACCTTAAAAGATAGATATAATACAAATTATCTTCTCTAACCACAATGGGATATAGTTAGAAATCAGTAACATGGATAACTGGAAAATTCATAAATTTGTGGAAATTAAACAATCAATGAATACAAGAAGAAGTCACAAAGGAAATTTACAAATTCCTAGAGACAAATGAAAACAAAAACACAACATGCCAAAATTTATGGGATGCAGTAAAAGCAATGCTAAGGGGAAAATTCATAGTTACAAATGCTTACATTAAAAAACAAGAAAGATATCAAGTCAACAACTTTATTTTTTATTTGTTTCTTTTTTTAAAAAAAGATGACCAGTAAGGGGATCCCTTACCCTTAGCCCTTGACTTGGTGTTGTCAGCACCACGCTCTCCCAAGTGAGCTAACCGGCCATCCCTATATAGGGATCCAAACCCGTGGCCTTGGTGATATCAGCACCACATTCTCCCAAGTGAGCCACGGGTCGGCCCTCAAGTCAACAACTTTAGAACTTAAGGAATTAGAAAAAGAAGAACAAACTAAACCAAAGCTAGCAGTAAAAAAGAAATAATAAAAATTAGAGCAGTAAACAAAATATAGAATAGAAAAACAATAGAGAAAAATCAGTGAAACCAAAAGTTGATTCTTTGAAAAAATCAACAAAATTGACAAAACTTTAGCCAGAGGACTAAGGAAAAAACAGAGAAGATGCAAATGTCTAAAATCAGAAATGAAAGTGGGGGCATTAATACTGATTCTACAGAAATAAAAAGTATTAAAAGAGAGTACTATGAATAATTGTACACCAACAAATGAAATGGACAAGTTCCTAGAAACACAAACCCTACCAAGACTAAATCATGAAAAAAATAGAAAATCTGAATAGACTTATAACTAGTAAGGAAACTGAAGTAGTAATCAAAAATCTCTGACAAAGAATAGCCCTGGACTTGATGGCTTCACTGATGAATTCTACCAAACATTTAAGGAATTACTACCAATCATTCTCAAAATATTTTTAAAAATTGAAGCAAAGAGAACACTTTCTAGTTTATTCTACAAGGCCATCATTACCCTGATATCAAAGCCAGACAAAGACACTACAGAAAAGAAAACTACAGAACAATATTCCCTTATCAACATTGATGCAAAAATCCTCAATAAAATACTAGCAAACCAAATTCAGCAGCATATTAAAAAGAATTATATACCATAACCGAGTGGGATTTATTCCTGGGATGCATAGATGGTTCAACATATGAAAACTGATCAACGCAATACCCCACATTACCAAAACGAAGGACACAAAATAACATATGATCACCTCAACTGATGGAGAAAAAGTATTTGACAAAATTCATCACCCTTTCAGGCTGGGAAGTCCAAGATCAAAGCACCAGCAGATCCAATGTCTACAGAAAGCTGCTCTCTGCTTCCAAGATGGTGTCTCTCTTTGTTGTGTCCTCACATGGCTGACGGAGGCAAAAAGGGATTAATGCTGTATGTCCTCACATGGCAGAAGAGATGAAAGGGCAAAAGGCACTAGGATTCTTCTTTCAACCTCTTTTAAGAGTACTAATCCATTCATGATGGTACAACTTCATCACATTCTCAAAGCCCCCCTCCCTCCCGACCTTTTAATATCATTACCTTGGGGTTTAAATTCCAACATATGAATTTTGAAAGGACACATACATTCAAAACCGTAGGAGGAGCATAGCTACCAATCTTACAGAAATTAAAAGACTATAGGAAAATACTATGAACAACAGTATGCCAACAAGTAAGACAGCTTAGATGAAATGGGAAAATTCTTAGAAAGCCACAAATTACCAAAACTGACTCAGGGAGTAATAGAAAATCTTAATGGACCTATAACAAGTACAGATTGAATCAGTAATTTGAAAACTTTCACACAAAGAAAAGCCCAGGTTCAGATGGCCTCAAAGGTGAATTCTACTAAACATTTAAAGAAGAATTAACACTAATCCTTCACAAACTCTTCCAGAATAGATGAGGAGAAAACACTTCCCAACTCATTCTAGGAGGCCAGAATTACCCTGATACCAAAAACCTAAAATAAATTCACAAGAAAATTATAAAACACAATCCCTTATGAATACAGATGCAAAAATCCTCAACAAAGTACTAGCAAACCAAATCTAGAAAAATATAAAAAGGATTATATGCCATGACCCAGTGAAATTTATCCCAGGATTAGAAGGTTGGTTTAACATTCAAAAATCAATTAATATAATAAACCATATTGATAGGACAAAAGCTACATGATCAGCTCAATAGTCAGGAAAAAAAAAAAAGGGAGGCTGGCCAGTTAGCTCAGTTGATTAGAACAAGCCACGGAGTTATAACACTGAGGGCAAAGGATCAGATCCCCATACTAACCAGCCGCCAAAAAAAAAAGTATTTGGGCTGGCCCGTGGCTCACTTGGGAGTGTGGTACTGATAACACCAAGGCCACGGGTTTGGATCTCTATATAGGGATGGCCGGTTAGCTCACTTGGGAGAGCGTGGTGCTGACAACACCAAGTCAAGTGTTAAGATCCCCTTACTGGTCATCTTTAAAAAAAAAAACAAAAACATTTGATGAAATCCAAAACTCTTTTATGATAACAACACTGACAAACTGATAATATTAGTGAACTTCTGCAACTTGATAATGTACAAGTATGAAAAACTTAGCACAAACACAGTACTCAATGGGAACAGACTGAATGCTTTCCCCCTACAATCGAGAAAAAGTCAAGGATGTCTGCTCTTGCCACTCTTCAACATTGTACTGGAAGTTCTTGTCAGGACAATTAGGCAAGAAAAATAAAAGGCATCCAGCTTGGAAAGGGAGAAGTAAAGTTATCTCTATTCACAGGTCAAATGGTCTTATATATAGAAAATCTTAAGGAATCTAGTAAAAACTATTAGAACTAATTAATTCAGCAAGGTTACAGTTTATAAGATCAATATACAAAAATCAATTATATTTCTACATACTAACAATGAAAAATGAGAAAATTAAATTAAGAAAATAATTCTATTTACAATAGCATAGAAAAGGAAAAATATTAATAAGTAAACTGAACTAAAAAAAAGTACAAGGCTCATATGCCAAAAACTGCAAAAGAATGTTGAAAAAATTAAAAATCTAAAGACATCCCATATTTATGAACCAGAATACTTAATATTAAAACAGCAAGACATCCCAAATTGATCTATAGATTCAATACAATCTATATACAAATCCTGGCTGGATTTTTTTTGTAGGAATTGACAATTTGATTCTAAAATTCATATAGAAATTTAAGGTATCCAAAATATCCAAAACAATCTTGAACAATACAAAGTTGGATTTGTAAAAAAGTCCCATTTCAAATTTTACCATAAAGATACAGTAATTAAGTGTGTGGTACGGAGAGCCGGCCGTGGCTCACTTGGGAGAGTGTGGTGCTGATAACACCAAGGCCGTGGGTTTGGATCCCTATACAGGGATGGCCCGTTAGCTCACTTGGGAGAGCGTGGTGCTGACAACACCAAGCCAAGGGTTAAGATCCCCTTGATGGTCATATTAAAAAAAAAAAAAAAAGTGTGTGCTACTGACATAAGGATAGAAAATGGAATAAAATTGAAAGTCCAGAAATAGGCCAGCCCATGGCTCACTCAGGAGAGTGTGGTGCTGATAACACCAAGGCCACGGGTTCAGATCCCCTTACCATTCATCTTTATATGGGATAAAAAAAAAAAAAAGAAAAAGAAAGTCCAGAAATAAACCTTTGCATTTATGGTTAGTTGATTTCAATAAATGGTACTGAAACAACTGAACATTCACATGCAAAAATTATTAATCAAAACACAGATCTCCACAAAAATTAACTCAAAATACAATAGACCTAAATGTAAAATGCAAAACTATGAAACTCCTAAAAGATAAAAAGAAGAAAATCTAGATGATCTAGAGTTTGGCAATGACTTTTTAGATACAACACAGGCAGTCTGAACCAGGTCCCTTACGTTCCTGAATGGCAAGACACAATATCGCAAATTTATTGATTCTCCCTAATTTAATATACAAAATCAATGCAACCCTAATAACATCCCAGCAGTATATATTATGGATTTTGACAAAGCAAATCTAAAGTTTACATTAAATAAAAACTGCAAGAGTATCAGGAACATTCTAAAAAAAGGACAATGTCAGCAGGAGTAAGGGGGCACTCAACCAGCCAGATATTGTTGCAGTGTTCTATATGTAACATTTAGGCAAAATTCATTGCATTGTTGAAATATTTTATATCCTTACTAAATTTTTTATCTGCATAGTCTTCTAGTTAATGAGAGAGGTGTGTTGAAATCTCTTACTATAATTGAGGATTTATCTATTTATTTTAGTATGTCTTTTTTTTTTTTGTCTTTCTATATTCTGATGTTTTGTTATAAGGTACATACAAATTTTATATTGTTATAACTTCTTGGTGAACTGACCAATTATCCTCATGAACTATTCCTCTTATTTGCTTCTTATATTATATGCTTCTTACATTAAGGTCTTCTTTATGTAATAGTAGTATTGCTATGTCTGTTTTCTTTTGTATTCGTGCAGTATATATTTATTTTTTTAATTAATATATATTTTTTTACATTCTATGTTGTTGTTGCAGAGCAGTCAGGAGGGGAAAAGGGGAAAGGGGAAGGAAATGGGATGGAAGAAGGAGGTAGGAGGAGGGGCAGGATGTGCAATATATATTTAAATCGAGGGTACTTCAAAAGGTTTGTGAGAAAATAAAATTAAAAGATAATACAAATCTTTCTAACTTTTGAAGTATCCTCGTTTATGTGTGTATGTGTGTGTGTGTATTTCAACCTTTTGCTTTCATCTTTTCTAAGTTCTTCTATTTTAGGCATGTTTCTTATAATCAACATATAGTTGTGTTTTATTAATGCAGTCTGACAAGCTTCACTTTTTTTTTTTTAAAAGATGACCGGTAAGGGGATCTTAACCCTTGACTTGGTGTTGTGAGCACCACGCTCAGCCAGTAAGCGAACCGGCCATCCGTATATGGGATCCGAACCCGGGGCCTTGGTGTTCTCAGCACCACACTCTCCCGAGTGAGCCACGGGCCGGCCCACAAGGTTCACTTTTAATTGGACTATTTAGTCCATCTATGTTTAATGTAATTACTGACATATTTGGGCTTAAAATCTACTATCTTACTTACTGCTTTCTATTTGACTTACCTATTCTATGTTTCCTTTTCTCTCCTTCTTGCCTTCTTTTGGATTATTTTTATTATTCTATTTTCTTCATCTATTAGCTTATTCGTTATACCTTCTTTTACTGTTCTTTCTATGGTTACTCTAGAGATCATAGCATGCATTCTTAGCTTTTTAAAGTGTAACAAAAATTAGAACCTTTAACACTTTCTGGTAAAAGTGCAATGCAAGGACCTTAGAACTTTACATCCATTGATCATACCTATCCTTCTTTTGAAATTATCATATTTATATATTGCCTGGATTGATCAAATTGTGTACCTCAAAGTTCATATAGTAGAAGTTTAATTCCCACTGTAACTGTTGAGTATAGGAAATCCTATTATGGTAAATTGAAAGGTGGGGCCTTGAAGAGGTGATTATCCATTCATGCCATAGTGAATGGATTGATAATGGTAGTTAAGGGCATGGTTTGGAGGACTTTAAAAGGAGACCACACAAAGAGTCTCTCTCTCTCTGCTCTACCATCTTCTGCCATGTGAGACCCCTGCACTGAAAACCCTCACCAGATGTGTTCCCTGGATTTTGGACTTCCCAGCCTCTGAAACTGTAAGTAATAAATTTTGTCTTCTTACAAAGTACCCAGTTCCATGTATTCTGTTATAAGCAACAGAAATGGACTGATACATATATATATATTTTTTAATTCTCCATAAATTTTAATACACAAACTATTATTGTTAATTTTTACCTTTTCCATTGCTCTTCATTCTTTCCAGAGTTACTGTACTTCCATTCTGAAATCATTTTCCTTCTCAATAACTTTCTTCAGTATTTCCTTTACTATGGTTCTTCTAGGGATAGATTCTCTTAGGTTTTTTTTTTTTTCTCTGAAACTGTCTTTATTTTTCTTTCATTACAGAAGGATATTGTCAGTAGGTATAGAATTCTTGGCTGTTACTTATTTTTTTAAAGCACTTTTAAGATAACATTCCACTGTCTTCTAGCTTCCATTGTCATTGTTGAAAATTTAACTCAATCTTATCATTGCTTTGACTTTCAGCACCTTTATGATAATGTGCCTAGGTATGGATTCTTTTGTAGTTATCCCCACTGAGGTTGAATCCAGCACTTCTTGAATCTATGGGTTGATGTCTTTTGACAGTATGGGGAAATTCTCAGCTACTGTCTTTTCAAATATTCCTTCAACCTCCATCGTACCCTTGGTATTCTTATGCTGAGACTCCTGTTACAAATATGTTAGATCTTTTCACCTTGTTTCAAAAGTTTCTTATGATTTTTTTCTGTACTTTACATTCTTTGTCTCATTCCTTGCAAGGATGCTGGGATGGATAATTCCAAAGCCTTTTCTTTACCTTGGCTTTCTTTATCTCTCCCAAACTAGCAAGCAAAGACATCTACACCTACAAACCTCCTTTATCTCTCCCCAGTAGCTTTTCCCCCTATTTCAAATTATTCCCAATGCTAGGAATTCAACTTCATGTATATCCAACCTTAAATCCTTGAGATTACAAAAAAGAATCACAGAAGTAAAAATACATTTATGAGTTCATATAATGAGAATTGTCAGTTGGAGAGGAATTGTTATTTTTGCATCTCCCTAAAGGAATAATGCTTTCTCCCATATCTGTGCTTCTAATATGATGTTCCTTCTTTTGAGAACATTCTCTTTCATTATTTCTCATCATATGTTCCACTTCAGATTCTCTCGGCCTCACCTGTCTCCAGGACCTTTAATTCCAGCCACTAGAGCTGGGACTAACTCTGCATGTATTTCATCCATATTCATGTAGGCACACACTGAAAGACACACATAGACAGGCCTTACTCCATACCAGCACCTCTTTTCTCCTTTCCTGTTGATAAGTCATCAAACACCAGGGGACACACATTCACACCACCAAAGGGCAGAGTGGTTACCCTTCATGACGGAGGGAAAGCCAGCTGAGAAATTTCTCTCTTCTTTCTCCAAGACAGTTTGCCAAGCGATTGAAGATATCTTTAGAATATGCCCCCAGCAGACTTTCTTGAGACATACTTTATATGGCTTCTTGAAGGACAGCCCCATTAGACGGAGCTGTAGCAGTTTCACTTAAAGACAGCTAGTTTGTAAACAAATTCTCATATTGGCTCTTCTTGTTTCTCTAAAACCCAACAGAATAAACTCAAAGAAAGTGGAAGGAAGGAAAAGATAATTGTAAGAGCAGAAACAGAGATAGAAAATGAAATAGAAAACAAAGATACAATAGAGTGAATCAACAAGGTCAAAAGTGGGTTCTCTGAAAAGATTAACAAAATGAACAAACCTCTGCAATGATTTATGTTAAAAAAAAAAAAAAAGAAAAAAGGAAGAGAAGGCAATAATTTGTCAATCAGTTTTCATTATAATATGCTTTGGTAACTGCCCAAATCCCAAATTCCAGTGTTTACTTCTTGCTTGTTGGCTTGCTATATATGTTTACTAAGGTCCACTGTGACTCTGTTGGGCTCTCCTGCACACGTCTCCATTCTGGGATCACCAGTCAAGAACATGACTTTCTCATGGAAGAGAGAAAAGAGCAAGAAAGCTAGTGGAGACACACACAATATCTTTTAAAGTTTCTGCTCAGATATGATGTCATTGTGATCAAGTCCATTGACAGCTGGATGATGATGCATTCTCCTCCCACAAGAGGCACTTCAAATCACATGGCAATAGGTGGGAACGTGTAGCCCTCTTACAAGAAAGGGAGCAAATACTGGGGAACAATAACAGTCTACCACAAATAATATTATAAGTGAAAAGGAGCAATTACTACAAAAACAGTAGAGATTAATATTAGATTTGGATCCCCATATGGGCCAGCCACCAAAACAAACAAACAAAAAACCACAAAGAAGATTGGAGAATACTATCAACTTTATGCCAATAAACTTAAAACCTTAAACGAAATGAAAACAATTCCTAGAAACATATTACTTATTAAACTGACTCAAGGAGAAATAAAATACCTGAATAGTCCCATAACTATTAAAGAAATCAAAGCAGTATTTAAAATTCTTCCCAAAAGGAAAACTTCTAGCATAGACAGTTTTATAGGTGAATTCTATTGAAACCTGAAGGGAAAGATCATTACAATTTTATTCAAATTCTTCCAGAGGATATAAAAAGAAGGAACACTCTATATCATTCTATGAGCCTTGAAATCCAAACAGATAAAAGGACAGAATGAGAAAGAAAAATCACAACCCCATGTTGTTCATGAATACAAATGCAAAAATCCTACATGGAATATAAGTTGAGTATAATAGCATATAAAATTTTTAATACTTTATGGTCAAGTTGTTTATCTTAGGAATGTAAGGATAGTTTAATATTAGAAAACCTATAATTGCCATTCATCAAATTAACACATTAAAGGTAGACAAGAATTACATGATCATCTTGGCAGATAGAGAAAATTTTTGATTAAATTCAAGTACAGTCAAGAGTAAAAAATCTCATTAAACTAGGAGTTAATCTGATAAATTAATTTATAAAAAGCCTACAAAAATATTATTCTATATTTTTTACCAAAAATCTACAAAAAATAATTCCAAATCACCTTTTTAAAAGTAAGGATCATCAAGAATGCCCACTATCACTATTTCCATTAACATTGTACTGGTGATCCTAACCAGTGTAATATTTTAAGAAAAATAAACGGCAGTAAGAGCTGGATTAGGGGCAATGACTGAAATTATTTTCAGATGATGATTGTTTACATACAAAATCCAAAAGAATCAATGGACAAATTAGAAAGAAGAGTTTAACAAGGTGGCTGGATACAATATCAATATACAAAAATCAAATTTATTTCTATGCCAGCATCAAACAATTAGAAAACATAATTTTAAAAGACATCATTTACAAAAGCAACAAAAACCACAAAATATCTAGGAATAAATCCAGTAAAATATGTGCAAGATCTGAACATAGACAGTAATAAACCTTACTTTAAAACATTACTGAAGACCTAAAAAAGAGAGTAATCCCTTATTCATGGATTGTAAGACTCAGAATCATAAAATGTCAATTCTCTCTAAATTTATGCATATATTCAATGCAATGCCAACAGATTTTTGTTGTTGCTGTTGTTGTTGTTTAGGGGAGTGTGGGGGGTATACACATGCAACTTAAGAAGCTTGTTGTAAAATGTGGAAAAACATGGTAAAACAAAGACCAAGAAGAGCCAAGATAGAAGATGAAGAAAAAACAAATAAATAAGGAAAGCATTGCATCACTAAATATTGAGACTTTTACAAAGCTATGGTAATTAAATAGTGTGGTGTTAGCACCAATGTAGACAAATATTCCAGAGGAACAGATAGACAGTTCAGAAATAGGCCCATACATAACTGGAATGTTGATATATGACAGAGTTGGGGAAGGTGGGGCTAGTCAATAAACAAAGCTGGGGGTGGAGGGGAAAGGTCATTTTCATGTAAAAAGCAAAATTAGATCCCTACCTCCACCATACACAAAAGTAAATTCCAGAGAGGATAAGAATTTAAATGTCAAAAGCAAACCTAAATATTTTTAGAAGTAAAAGCAAATGACTATGTACTAAGGTAGGGAAAAAAAAGAAAAACAGTATAAATACCTATAAATTCAAAGTTAAGAACATCTATTTATCAAAATAGAAAGTGAAAAGATAAGACACAAATGGGATAATAAATTTGCAGGCTGGCCAGTTAGCTCAGTTGGCTAAAGCATGGTGCTAATAACACCAAGGTCCAGGTTTCAATCCCTATACCAGCCAGCTGCCAAAAACAAAACAAAAGAAAGGTAGGCTGACCAGTTGGCTCAGTAGAGCACAATGTTGATACCACCACCATGGTCAAAGGTTTGGATCCCCCTTACCAGCACCAACAGCAAAAAAAAAAAAAAAAAAATTGCAACACATATAACTGACAAAGAATTAGTGTCCAAAGTATATAAAGAATTTGACAAACAATCCACTAAAACAATGGGCAAAAGACATGCACTGTTATATAAGTGAACCAAAGATGGAAACTATTAGCTAAAAACCTACCAGCACCAGACTAAAATGTTTACACATCCAGGTGTTTTAAACAGTTCAAATAAGCAGATGTTTAGCCATTTAAAGCTGCTTGATTGCTTTGTTACCTCATGAAACTGTGCCCAACATCTGCTAGCTATAGATAAGATAAACTCTGTGGCTATAAAGACTCCCCAATTTGCTGCTGCCCTTCGGAACCTTCTGACCCAGAGATTTCCCATGGGCTGCTGAACAACATCACCTAGACACAGTAAGCCCCCTCTCTTCTGGAAGTTTCCTTGCCCTCCTCCCCTTTTAGATGCCCCCACTCCCAACGGTCTCTATTATCTCAGGCTGTGAGGGACTCCCCTGCATGTGAGTATGTCAAAGCTCGCTCAAATAAAGCTTGTGTGTGCTACTGCAACCTCCTGACCATATCTTTTTTGATGCTCATCCCTGAAATCCCTCAAACCCCCTCCACTGACATTTCACAGAAGAGGAACTATGGATGATCAATAAATATATAAAAGAGATACCAAACCTCAGGCCAGGATGAGACACCAGTTAACTCCCATTTCATTGGCAAAAATCAAGAAATCTGAGGTGTTAGAGAAGATGTGGATGCTGGTAGGAGTATAAACTGGTACAACCACTTTGGATAAAAATTTGGCACTATCATATAAAATTGAACATCGCCATATCAAAAACCTTTCAATTCCACACCTTGGTAAATATATCCAAGAGAAATTTTGTGCAGGGTCACCAGAAGGCAATGCTCATAACAGCACTATTGGAAATAGCAAAAGATTGAAAATTGCATAAATGCTCAGCAGCTGGAGAATGGATAAATTGTGGTACATGACGGATTGTTAGGTAGCAGTGAAAATGAACAAAATACTTCATTCAACAAGGATGAACTTTAGTGACACGCTTGTGAAAATAAAGTCCCAGGACCCTAGATGAAAGTTCAAAAACACAAAAAACTAATAAAAACATATTGCTTAGTAACAAATATAAATGTGAAAAAATTAAAGCAGTGTAATAGTTGTGTAAATACAGATTCAGGATGGGGGTTACCTCTGAGGGTGGAGGCGGTAGAAGATGGGGACCACTCATAAGTTGATCAAAGTTAATTGGTAATATTTCAGTTCCTGGGTGGGGTGGCCGGTTAAAAGGAGTATTCATTGTATTATTTTTAAAATGAATTAGTTTAATTTAAACAGGCTATCCAAGGACAGCTGGTTATAGTGAATTATTAACTAATTGTGTGGACTTGTCCATATTTTTTAAAAGGGGACTGTACCTATACACCTTCTCAGGCCTTCAGACCCCACCACGTTAGGAATGACCGAGAAGTTTAATCTAGGCCATGAGCAAAAATGCAGCATCCTAAACCCAAGTACCTACTCCCCACCGTGCCCACAACAACGCTATTAACATTTCATTAAAAAATCCAGGCAAGACGGAACAACAAAAACCTAGCTTTCCTAGGGGGCAAACAAAGAGGGAAGAATCACGTGGTACTCCCTCCCACGCCCGGCGCGCCAATGATGTCACCAATCTGCGACCAAGCCATTGATTCCCGACTGAGAGTAGAGAGGGCTACGTGGTGGGGGAGGGCGGGGAGAGGGTCCGGGCTGCAGTGGCAATCTCTGGTGTCGGGCTGTGTCCCGAGGAATGACAAGACCCGGTAAGTGGCTCTCTCCTGCTGCACAATCACCTTCCCCGGCCGGAATGCCCGGCTTGCGCTGCCTTTCAGTCTCTGATGCAAGGTGGAGCGCGGGGCGCCCCGATGGGGCGCTGAGGGTGGCCGCAGGGCCAGCTGAGGATGTGGCTGGTGGGGGACAGCGACTAGGCTCGGTAGCCTTCTGGGAGGCGGGCGCCAGGACCCCGGTGCTTGTATGAGTGTGTGTGCGCCCGTGTATGCGCGGGTGTCGGCGGTAGAGGCTGCGCACGGATGCTCTGGCGCTCGTGCCAGTCGGAGCCAAACAGCTGGGTACCAAAGGTCCTTGTTTCCTTCTTGCCGACTCCCCCGCCTTGAAGGGTGACTGGTGAGCGAGGCGCCTGGGACTCGTCCCGGTACGCGCTTTCCTGCGCCTTCTTCTCCAAACTGCACTGGACCGGCGCTCATCCCGGGGATAATACCCGCCACCCTTGCGTGCCTGACACGGGCAAGGCTTAGGCGGCCGCTGTGGAGAGCTCACTGTGGGGTCACGGCCACCGCGCTCTACCTCTGTCTGGCCTTGGTGCAGGAGGCCTGGTTGCGTCACCTCCCCTTCCTTCACCTGTTTGGCTTGATTCTTGGGTCCTCCTAAAGGGTAAGCCGGCCCCAGGTGTTTTGTATTGCTGTCAGAGTTTGAGAAACTTGCCTTCCCAAAAGGGATACCTGTCATTGGGTTTTGAATGTTGCTGGGGGGGCCTGGGGAAGTCCAAGCATGGTTGGCTTGATTCTTGGGTCCTCTTAGAGGGTAAGCCAGCCCCAGGTCTTTTGTGTTGCTGTCAGTTTGAGAAACTTGCCTTCCGAAAAGGGATACCTGTCATTGGGTTTTGAATGCTGTTGGGGGTTTGGGGGAGTCCAAGCATTTAGTGAGCTAAGGGATCAGAATCTAAGCTGCTACTGGAGGAGACTTGCATCCAGCGGCCTACACGAGGCTTGTTGCTGGACGGAGAGGCAGGATTGCTAGAGCAGGTCATTGGGAGCAGAGAATGCAAGAGCGTCACATTTTGTCGGCAAGTGTGAATGATGATGCCAACTTCTCTCTACTAAAGAGGGCTTGTTCCTATCCTTCTAAAGATCCTAAAATATCTTGTTCATTATTTTAATATTTACAAACAGTTGAAGTGCTTGCTGTATGGAAGGCAGGGAAATAGAGTGGGAAGGGGGCATGAACTCTGGAGTCAGGTCTGCTACTTAGCAGCTGCGTAACATTGAGTGAGTTATTTAACCTCTCTACTCCTTCTTGGGCTTACCTACAAAATGAGGATAATATCTACATTGCAGGGTTGTCAAAATTTGAAGTATCTAGCCAGATATGATAAAGCAGACTTTTGGGGGCCAGGAGGGTATCTCAAAAGCCATAATTTCTCTACTGTAGACCTCATAAAATTCTAGAACTGGGAAGAGGTTAAGACCTCACTTTATCTTTTCTATTAATTATAGCTTCTCTTTATCGAGCACTTGCTATGTGCCTGACACATTTCAAGCACATTACATACACTAATTTATTTAATCCTCCAGTAACCTAGAGTAGTATTATCCCCATTTTATAGATGCACAAGATGAGTCTTGGCCAAGGTCTTGACGCTAGTAAGCTGCAGAGCTGGAACTTGAAGCCAGGCCATCAGGCTACGTGGTTTACGTCTTGTTTTTTCTCAGTGACAAGTGATGTGGTAATGTTAACCTGGTGTAGTGGGGGAAGGGAGGCATACACAGAGTTTAGAGGGCCAGCATTTGCTGCATGAATAACATCTCAAATTGTCCAGTGATACATTATCTTTTATTTTACATTTTACCCAGCGTTGTCCAGATGTGAACCGAGATTTGGCCTTTTCACCCAGAGAAAAAGGAAAGGCTCAGGGGCACACAATGCTGGGATCGTGGGCACACAGTAGGTATTTGGTAAATGCTTGTGAAAGAAGAAAGAATCTTGAGCCATTATTATTTCTGCCGGAAGGAGGCCGAGTGCTTATTACACAAAGGCCCCTTAAGCTAGCTATTTTTATACTATAGCATGTTGTAATATGAGCATATCTCTTATTCATGGATTTAAAGATTTGAAACTCTGTTTCAGACTGAGATTGGTATTATTATCTGTGACCAACTGATTAGAGTCTTCAGATATGAGAACAACAGAATCTGAGCTTTTGGGCTTCTGTAGTGATCTCTTGAGATATAGCAATTTGTTTTGCTATAACATCTGTTAGACTCGGACGTTAATGGATACAGCTGCTTAAGTTAAGTTTTCTGGAGAGCACCATATGATTGGCATCAGGGATAAAGAGTTCAGAATGCTAAGTTTGTCTCAAAATTAAATATTTGGGAAAGATCTGTGACTGATTAATGTGCATTAAGGTCGAATAGTAAACTAGTTTTAAATAGAAAATATTCTTGGTATTTTCCATCAGCTATTCTGTGTCACTTCTCTGTTTAAGGATGACTTAGGGCCATTGATGAAAACCAAATTGTTTTTCGTTTGCTCTCACACCACAACAATCAACACAGAAGATTTCTGTTTCCTCTGGTTACCAAGAAGTATGTGGGGATTTCTTCCCACCAACAACCAATCAATTAATTCTCCAGATTCTGCAGCAGACACCAGCTAGGTATCCTCTCATTCAATTCAATCCCACAATATCTACCTGGAAATCCCACAGGTTGAGGACTCATTCCCACAAGACTGCTCCTAACTTCAGATGTCAGTCACAAGCCCCAGGTTGTTTTTTCTTTGCTTCTGACAAACCAGCTATAAATCAGGGTTCTCATGACCCCCTCCTTCGGTTCAATTAATTTGCTAGGGCAGCTCACAGAACTCAGGGAAACACTTTACTTACATATTTACTGGTTTATTATAAAGGATATTACAAAGGATACAGATGAAGAGGATAGGATGAGGTATCCTCTGCAGAGGGTGAGGTATGGAGAAAGGGGTGCAGGGCTTCCTCTCTGGGTGCACCACCCTCCAGGAACCAGCATCTGTTCAGCTATCCAGAAGCTCTCCCATCTCTGCCCTTCTGAGTTTTTATGAGGCTTCCTTAGGTAAGCATGACTGATTAAATCATTAGCTATTGGTGGTCAGCTTAACCTTCAGCCCCTCAGTACTCCCTAGAGGTTGTGGGGTGGGACTAAAAGTCCCAACCCTCTAATCCTGAAGCTACCTGGGCTGCCAGCCATCAGTCAGCTCATTAATTTACAGAAAGATATTTACAGATGCTCCTCCACTTACAATGGGGTTTCCTCTTGAAAACACTGTAAGTCAAAAATGCATTTAATACCCTGATTAACCAATCTTTGAAAGTTGAACCATCAAACCAATAAGTCAGGAACCATCTATATTACTTAGCAGATTCCAAAGAATTTAGGAGTTGTATGACAGGAAATGGAACAAAGACCAAATATATAGTTCACAGTATCACAGCTGTATAGTTAACTATTAGGAACATACAAGGTTTATGTAACCCATTCATATAGACTGTGACTTACACACCCCCTCAGTTCCTCCACCCAAGGAACTGTAGTTGCTGTTTCTATACTCTTCCAGATGCCTTGAAGCCACCTATTTCACCATCTTTGTCAGACTTAATGGGAAAGACCCTCTGACATCCATTCTCCCTTTCTGTACCACTCCCCCACAACACACATATGTGAAGCTCTTTCCCCAAAAGAGGGTATATTAATCTAGTTGCAAATGGCAGAAACCTAGTGTAAACTAACTTAAGCAAAAGATTATTTAACTAGAAAGTCCAAAGTCGAACTTCAGGCATGGCTGGATCCTGGGGCTGAAATGATGCATGAGGGCTCTCTTGGCCCTTTCTCTACTCCTTTTTGTTTATTGCCCTCCTTCTGTCCTGCTCCTTTCTCTATACATACTGAAAAAGCTCGGTATTGGCAACCCCAAGCCTATGACCTTATAGCTGTCTTCTAGCATTACAAACTAATCTGTGGATGAGGGGATAGGGATACCATGACTGGACAGGTCTACATCACATGCCTACTCCTGGGATGAAGTAAACTGCCCCTTTGTAACCCCATGGGATAGGGAACTGCAGAGGGTCTAGGCAGGGAGAAACAGCAGGTGACTACTGCTTGCATGTGTGCTCATTTTACTTCTCTGAGGCCCTTGCAGAGCTTTCCAACTGGAATGAATCCACCTGGTTTTGTTTGTCCGTCACACGTTGTCGTGGCATCTGTCATATGCCCTCTGTTCCTTCCACACCTTTGCATCTGCTGTTTGGGTTGCCCTCTCCCACTGCTTCATCTGAATGATCCTTTTGGATTCAGGTCATACTTCCCATCGCAGAGGCTTTCTTTGACCTCCCTCAATGTGACACCCCTTCTCTTTGCTCCCCATAAACCTCTGAGTACATCCCTATTGTAGATTTTATTTCTATTTGATAAATGCCTTTGCTGGTAGGTTCTCCACTAGACCTAAAGCCCCTGAGGATAGAGGTGGCCTTTGCTTTGTATATCTTATCTCCCACTCT
Organism: Cynocephalus volans; assembly: GCF_027409185.1. Classification (NCBI taxonomy): domain Eukaryota; kingdom Metazoa; phylum Chordata; class Mammalia; order Dermoptera; family Cynocephalidae; genus Cynocephalus; species Cynocephalus volans. The sequence continues at coordinate 112,349,716 of NC_084467.1, read as the reverse complement.
TAGCTAGCATTATTTTTCTTCATAGCACTTACAGCCACCTGACATTGTGTTACTGAACCGGGTGGGGTCCATTTGCCGGTGCGCCACTGAACGCCAATCACGGAAGGGCGGTCTTTGCAGTAGAGAAAGGCTTATTCACAGAGACCATATGAGAACAAGGGAGATTTAGTATCTCAGATCTGTCTTACCCACAGTGGGAAAGATGGTACATTTATGTGAAAGGGGTTAGGGGCGATGCATGACGTGAGAGTTCACGATCGGCAAAAGGCTGCGGAGTCGTCCCTCAGCGATCTGCGCAGGCTTATGCCGTCTGCAGGTTCAGAAGATGGCGGCGTTAGCAGGATCTGGAGGTGGAGCGCTCGGCCCTCTGACGTCAAAGATGGGACATTCGCGCACGCTCAGTCGGATGTCAATAGCGCTGTCAGCAGGCTAGGCTGGTTTGTGTCGGGCCGAGCTAACTCGGATGACGCAGGAAAAAAACATCCGAGGCACGTACGTCATGAAGTCTAGGAAAAAAACAGAATGCGTAGTTAGTAATGGAAATTTACAGAAACGGGGAATAAACTGCAATTGAAAAGCCATGGCTACACTTGTATGCTGTATTTATTTGTTGCCTGTTCCCTCATTAGAACTTAAGCTTCATGAGAACAATGAAGAAAGGAATTTTGCTTTGTTATCTCCAGGGCCCTGGACAGTGCTTGGCGCATAGTGTGTGCTCTGTACATGTTTATTAAATGAATGAATGAAAATCTGCACACAGAAAGAAAATGCTAGCATCATGTTGATGAGTGTTCCAATCTGCATGACAGATATAATTCTCCCCTAGGGGTCTGAAACTCAAGTACTGAGGGTCATCCCAGGAAGGCAGAACCTCTCTCCCCATGTGTATTTCAACCTCCAGATGTGAGACCCTAGGAGAAGCCAGCTGGAAATTCCACCCTGTGTGATGTTTCATTCTGAAACCTTTCTGAACTTTAATCGGTTGTATGTTAAAGCTTTTTCCATATTTTGAGCCTTTTTCCTTGGAGTTTTTGGTTTTTTAAAAAAATATTTACTCGAGCACTTTATAATGTGCCAGGCACTGTTCAAAGCCCTTCATAAATAACAACTCATTCTTGCACTGGAGTTTGAGGATCAAGGGTTGTGAACTTTAAATTTTTTTTTTTCTTTGTAAATTCCAAAACACTCAAGAAAGGCTTTTTTAAAATCTCCAATAAAAACATTATAAAAGATATGAGACTCCTCTCCATCCAGCTTATCTCACCCTCCCGAATTAGAGCTACCAAAAACAGCCTGATATGTGTCTCCTCCCTGACCTTTCCTTAGGTTTTTATAGTCATAGCTAGTAAATCTACTGCATCTTGTCACCATTGTTTGGTTTGGTTTTTACCCAAACGCAGCCTTGCTCTGCACCCTGGTCTGCACTTGGCCTATTCCATAGTTGTCATGGAGTTGCTTCAGCTTCAGCCACTGCTTCTACCCAGGGCAGAGCTGCCCTGCCTCTCGATGTGTGTTACAGCTGGGTGAGAGACCGGTGGCCCTGAGCCACTCTGTCCTTCAGGACAGGGGCTGCTCAAGTGTCTTCAGTCTTCTATCAGGAAGGACCCAAACCCACGTCCTGAGGCCACTACAGAACACATCCATTTTCCTGAGAACGTGTTAGGATGTATCTTCGGAAAACCCTACCTGCCCCATACCTACCTCTCAACAAAAAAAGCAGGGGTGGGGGGTGTCAGAATACTCTTTTCTTTATTTTAACAACATCAAAAATGTAATTCTCGTACAAATAGAGACTTGAGGTGAAAGTGTTATTGTTTCACCCCACACTTACCCCAAACATCCAAGCACAGTTCCAGCCCAGCTGCAGTACTCTGTGGTAGTGCTCAGTTCTGATTTGCTTTCTGAAAAGTACCAGTTTCCACTGTGTCAGCAATGCCTGAGCACTTGCTGTGCATCTCTCACCCTACCCTGTCCAGAGCTGGGTATTTTAACTAAAAAAGGAAAATCTTAGTTAAATTGAAAATGATATCTGATTAAGTTTAAACCCTTTTGCATATACTTGTTAACCATTTTTATTTCAATTTTTTAAAGTCTCAGTTAATATTTTGTCTATTCATTTATTGTGCTGAAGTGATTTTTTATAAACTATACAAATGCTCTAAAAAACATGAGTATGTGCTCATTGTGAAAAACAAAATATTTGCTGTATTTTTCTAGTTTATTGTTTGCTATCTAATTTTGGCTTTATCATCAAACATACAAAACCTATTTTTCTTTCTTCTGTAGACAAATTTTACCCTTTTTGATCTTCCTTTTTTCTGGTTTGCTTTTTTACATATGAGTTTAAAAAGCTAATATTCAGTTTTTTTTCAGATTTTAACAAGATATTTGATGAAAATGTTGTGTTATATTTTAAATAAAATCAGTTTTAATTAGAAAAAGGCCTATGTTTTGTTTTAAAGATGTTTACATTACTGTACTTATATATTTTTCCTTTTGAAATAATTTATCAGAATATCAAAGCTTGTTCCACAAATCTGAGATTTAAATGTATGTATAATTCTCATAATTTTAGTGTTCTTGGCATTTTCATAAATTGCTCTGTGAAACGGTATCTATCTGTGGCTATCGGGTTGAAAGAGGCACTCGTGTTCAACAAACAGCTTCCCAGCATGTAGCTAAGATGATGATTTCAGCCTCTTCCAGTTCCCTTTCCTCACTGTTTCCCTAAGACTCTTTTTATTGAGATGTAATTATGTGTACCTATATGCACAGATTTCATGTGTACTCTTCAATGTATTTTTACAAAAATATATACCCATTTATTTTCCATCCAAATGCAGAAATAAAACATTTCCATCACCCCGGAACGTTCTCTTGTGCCTGTGTCTAGTCACCACTACCCCCAAAGATCAATACAATTTTAATGTCTATCACCATAGATTAGTTTCGCCTATTCTAAAATTTTATATAAATAGAATTACACAGTATGTGCTTTTGTGTGTGGCTTCTTTCAGTGAGGTTCAACCCGGTTGCATGTGTCAGTGTCCACTGTATGAATAGACATCAAGTTATTTATTCCTCAGTTGAAGGACATTTGGGTTGTTCCAGTTTGGGACTATTAAGAATAAAGCTCTATAAACATTTTTTTCCCTGTTTTTTATTGTGGTAAAAACACAAAAATTACTATTTTAAACCATTTTTATTTGTACTGTTCAGTAGTGTTAAGTATATTCACATTGTTGTGTAACAGATCTCCAAATTTCTTCATCTTGTAAGTGTAAAACTCTATAGGCATTGAACAGCAACTCCCCTTTTCCCCTTCACCCAGCCCCTGGTTCTGTGAACATTCTCATACAAGTCTTTTTGTGACCGTTTCTTTCATTTTTCTTAGATAAATACCCTGGAGTGTAATTGCTGGGTTTAGCCTTAGAATAAACTGCCTAAAAATTTTCCCAAATGGTTGTACTATTTAATGTTTCCACCAGCAGTGTATGGGAATTCTAGTTGTTCCATATCTTCACCGTTAGGTATTATGAGTCTTTATTGTAGCCATGCTGAGAGCTGTGAAGTGGTATCTCATTGTGGTCTTGTCGCACATTTTAATCACATATTCACGTGGCTGTTCCCATATAACAAGTAATATGTGAGCTTCATAAGGGCAAGTTTCATGGAGTAAGTAGTTATCTTTTTGTTCTAGTTAACCTTTTTTCTTTTGAGGGTAATATATGTTTTAATATAAAAAACATGAAAATTGTAGAAATTGTTAAAAAGTGAATAAAATTACAGGTAAGCCCACATCTCAGACGTCATCATTAATATTTTGGTGTCAGTCATGCGATGCTGTGGTGGTTAGCCCACAGATAGGGCAGTTCCCATGTTAGTTGATTCAGCATCTCTGCAGTGTCCTTTGTTCCACCATCCTCAGGATGTCACTTATTCACAGCAAGGAATCCTCGTCACAGAAAGCCCCTGGCAGACTTATTTTTTGTGGTTTGCTGGCCACAATTATATCACATGTATCACTGGCAAGAGGAGTGGAATCACAAAGACTAGATTAGGTTAGATTAATCAAGGCCCTCCCTCTGGGTCTGGGGAGGGAGCCTGGCCTTCTCAGGGGCAAGTGGACAGAATCAGGGCTTTCTCAGAAAAGAAGGCATAGTTCTTGGGTAGCCAGCCAGCTCTATCTGCCACTTAGACATATTGTTTTTCAAAGCTACAATTGTTCTGTATTTAGAATTTTATGTTCCACTTACAATGAAATTAATATCTCCCATGGCATTAACTCTTTATAAATATCACTTGTTATATGTTGTATAATTTATGACTTTACCAGACTCTATTTGACTATGTTTCCAGTATTGGACATTAAAACTTTTTCAGTTTTTTGCTATTGTGTCCAGTGCTGTAGTGAAAATAAATGTTCATACTAAATTTCAAATTATCTTCCTCAAGGCTGAGTAGTATTAATTACATTGATTAATTATTAATAGTTATATAGTATTCATGATTACGTTATTAATAATAAGGATTGATGACTATTAACTGAAGGTATGAACATATTTAAGGCTTTTGACACTATTTTGGTCCGTTTTGTGTTGCTTTAACAGAAATACCTGTGACTGGGTAATTTATAAAGAAAAGAGGTTTATTTGGCTTACGATTCTGGGACAGCTGCATCTGGCATGGGCCTCAGACTGCTTTTACTCATGGTGGAAAGTGGCAGGCAGCCAGTGGGTACAAGCAGATCACATGGCGACAGGAAGCAAGAGAGAGGAAACAAGAGAGAGAAGGTACCAGGGTCTCTTTAAGCAACCAGCTCTCACAGGAACTAACAGAGCGAGAACTCACTCATTAATCCCCCCTCCCCCAGGGAGAGCATTAATCCATTCATGAGGGATCCACCCCCATGACTCAATCAGTTTCCAACACTGCCACATTGGAGATCAAATTTCCACATGAGTTTTGGAGGGGATAACACATCCAAACTCCATCAGACACACATCATCCAATTGCTTTGTAGAAAATTTGAACCTATCAGTTTAGTCTTACCACCAGTACATGAGAGTGCCTGATTCTCTTTCTTTCCTCATTTTCGTTTTCTCCCTCGTCTTTCTTTCATTCTATATTAACGTATATTCATTTGAGAAATATTTGTTGGTCACCTTCGATAGCCAAGGCACTGTGCTGAGTCATGGGGGTACACTATTACTATTGCCCAGGTGAAACAGACATGATTGATCAAATTATCACACAAATGCATAACTACTACTGGTGATAAATTTATAAAGAAAGCTGCCTATGGTTATGGGTACCAAAATCTTCATATGCCCTCTGGCACAGGAACAGGACTGGAGGAGAAAACTGTGATTTGCCTTTTTCAGGGCTGCAAGAGTGCTTTGTGGCTGTTGGGCAAACAGGTTGGAGGGTGGTTTTCTTGAAGTCTGATGAGGGTGCGCTAGGTCACGGGGTGGGGATGTACTGCAGACCTTGTTACAGACTTGGGCCTTTCTCCTAAGAGCAATGGATAGCCACTGAAAGGTTTAAAGAAGGGAGGTGGCAGTGACCTAATCAGATTTGAGAACATTTTGGAGGGGGCCAGGGTGGACGGTAGCCATGGAATCTCCAGCCTGTGTTAAGTAATCTCATTTTTTTTAATTGCTAATTTGATGAGTGAAAATGTAAGTCGTACTACATTTCCATGTCTTTAATTATTAGTATGATTGAATATTTTCCCAAATTTTTGTTTTCTGTTTTTTTGTTTTTGTTTTGGTGGCTGGATGTTAGGGGATCTGAACCATTGATCTTGGTGTTATCAGCTCCACGCTCTAACGAAGTGAGCTAACCAGTTAGCCCTTCCCAAATGTTTAACAGCCATTTGCACTTCCTTTTTTGTGAATTCCCTGTTTATCTACTGCAGTTTTAGCCGAGGCAGCATAGCATAATAGCTAAGAGCTCCCACGCTTGAACTGCTTGAACCGAAGTACCTGGGTCTGAATCCCGGCTGTGCTGATTACTGGTCAGGTGATGTTGGGCAACTTTTATGACTTTGATCTGCCCCAGTTTCCTCTTCTGTAACAATAGTGTACCTCTGTGGTTGTGAAGGTTAAAAGATAAACCACAGTGCTGGCCCATCTGAGTGCTGCATATGTGTGTGCTATCTTATTCAGTTATATGAGCTTTATACATACATATTAACTCTGTACTGCATATGTGTGGTGACTGTGAGTCCTGTGTGTTTTCATTTGTTTATTGACTTATATTTTTTAAGACTTTTTACTATGAACATTTTCAAACATTGTGTTGCTTTTTTGAAGAACAAAAATCTTTCTGCGGTGAAGTTACCAGTCTTCTCCTTTGTGATCTCTTCCATCGCTATGAAACAAATCAAGTTATACACTGACTTTGTTTTTAGTGTTTTTATTTATAGTGGTTTACATTTAATCCTTTAATACATTTGCAATTTGTTTTGGTTTAGTCATATAAGACAAGACTACTGGTTAGCTCAGTTGGTTAGAATGAGGTGCTGATAACACCAAAGTCCAGAGTTTGATCCCTATACTGGCCAGCGACTGCCCAGCCGCCCCCCAAAAAAGACTCTAGATTTTTCTTTTTCGAACAGCCACCAATTGGCTCAGCTCCACCTGTTGAATAAACCTTCTTCCCCTCACTGCTGCTTTTGGCTCCTTACCACGCATTGAATTTCTATACGTACTAGGATCTGTTTGGGGGAATGTAGTACTTTTCTGTTAGTCTATAGGTCCACTCTTGTTTTATACCAGTACTGCCTTGATTTAATTAGAATAGCTGTCTTCTTTATAAAAAATATTTTGGCCATTCTTTCCTGTGTGTTCTTGCTGTTGAACTTTAGATTAATCATTTTGTCAGGTATCTACTCCTTACTGCCCTGACCGCACAGAATTTGCAGTAAACCATTATTTCATTTGGCATTAATTAGCATTTCCATATATGGAAACATATTTACCATATATATTAAAGACCATATTTCTTTGTTTCTAAGACCACTGAGCATAACAGATTTGGGGGGGAACACCATATTAAATGTACACCTATATTACAATTTATATTCCAATATCAGAAATGTTAGGATATGAAAAACAGTGCTTCTTAGAATTAAGGAAATAAGATAATGGTAATGGTGGTCCTCCTTATTTTCTCATTTTAGTGGTAGTGTCTGACAGTTCCATTCTAAATATGATATTGGCTGTTGAATTATGATGGACAGTCTTTGTTATATTAAAGAAGTATCCTTTCCCCTCCCCAATTTTCTAAATAATGAGACTATTTCACTAAGCAGCACCTGATTAGAGGAGATTTTACCTTGTTTTAGTTAGCTTGAGGGTGAAAGGTGACTAAAAGGCTCACCCCTTGCACGCAGGACCCCATCTCTGCCCACAACTCCTGCCTTCGTACTTTCTTTGTTAGAAAGAAAATATAGATTCTGGCATCAAAGATTGAGTGCTAAATGGAAGTGTTACTGCTCCACAGGAGAACCAGTCTAGTACAAAGGTTAGGCTTCTGGAGCTAAATCTCAGTGGGAGGAAGTGAGGTGGGTTTTTAAAACCTACACACAGTCTCTGTCCCATATTAGGGACTCAAAGTACCACTTATTGGCCAGCATTATCTGGGTTAGATATTATCTAAGCAGTGGGCAGGACAGGACGTTCTGCAAGATAAGTGGTCTCTCACTATGTACATGAGTCAGGATTATAGTGCCCCAGTCATTGTTTTTGGTAGAAGTCAGGTCCATAGGCTAGCAACTGTGTTGGGATTCATCGCTTTGTAGCTTAACTTTTTAGTGTGTACATATTGGGAACTTCAGCCCTCTTCTGGGATACCCACTGTCTACTACAGTTCCAAAGAAAAGAGGTAGAGAGGACAGGGTCAAGAAGTCATAAGCCAGAGCTGAGGTGCACCAGTGGAAAGAACAGTCTTTAGAGCAGTGACTCTTACCATTCCTTTCAAGGACACAGATCTATTGGGACAGTCTCTCAAGGAAAATGCACATACTTAGTTTTTCAGTAAATATTTTTGAGCACCTACCATGTTCTGTGTGAAGTGCCAGTAACACACTGATGAGCAAATCACAAGTATAGCCCTAGCCTCATGGAACTTGTGGCAAGAGAGACAGACAGGAACCCAGAAACCACACAAAGAGATGCAAAATTACAATGTAAACGTGCTCCAAAGGACAGGTACAGGGTGCTTAAAAGCACCTGATACGGAGCGGACAGTGGTTGGAGCACTTCCTGAGAAAGTGTTGACTAAGCTGAGATCTGAAGGATAAATAATAATTTAGTTGAAAAGGAGGGCAGACAGTCCAGAGAGAAGGAACAGCATGTGACAGGAGGGAGCACGGCAATCTGAAGGTAGGGAAAAGCAGGCTCAGAGAGGCTGCGGGCAGAGAGACTGGCACATGGTGTGAGAAGAGAGAGGACGGCAGGGCCAGGCCGTGCAGGGCCTCTGAGCCGTCATGTGAAGATTTTTTGCCTTTGTCTTAAGAAAATTGGGAAGCCATTGAAGTGGGCGTTTTGTTTGTAATGTAAATATGTGATATGCGTAAAAATTCTTGTAGCATACATGTAAGTCACTGAAATACAGCAATGAAATGAATACTCATGAACCCAACACCCTGCCCTGAACCAGAACCTTTATCTATTGCTGAGCTTCCTTTGTCCCCTCCTGGATCCCATCTCCCCATCTCCTCACTCCCACCCCCCTAATCAGTAGTTGATAATTTTCGTGAATTCCATGACATCGATCAGGTTTTGGTTTTCAGAGAGCCCTCAGGCTGTGTTGAGAAGACTGGCAGGAGAAGGAAGGAGGCCAGAGTACATACAGGGAAACCAGTTAGGAGGTTGTTGTGATCACATAAAATATAATCGCAACAAAAGTTTCCCTACATTTTATTTTATTGCCTTGGAAATTTATTTCTTTCACATAGGATTTATTTTCATCATTTTAAAAATGTAAGTTAATGGCACCTTCCTGGAAAAATAAAATAAAATCATATAAAACAAAAAGCTGTAATTCTGCTGTACAGTAAGGAGAAGGCTGAACTGTCTGACTTAATGAATAAATGGAAGTTGTGGCTAAGCATATGTTGTCTGTGACAGCTGCTCTGTTTCAGCCTTTTCCTTTTGATATCCCCAAATGCAGAAATCCCTGGCTGGCCAAGTGAGGTCTATGGCAGTTCTGTGTTCAGAGCTCCCTGTTTGCACTGCCCAGCAAGAATGCTGTATTAGTTTCCTACAGCTGGCTGCTGTAACAAATCACCACAAACTGGGTGGTTTAAAACAGAAATTTATTCTCTTTATTCTCTCACAGTTCTGGAGGCCAGAAATCTGAAATCAGTACCACTGGGCTGAAATCCAGGTGTCCGTAGGGCTGCACTCTCTCAAAGGGCTCTAGGAGGGAATCCATTCATTGCCTCTCCCAGCTTCTGGTGGCTGCCAGCATTGCTTGGTTTGTGGCTACATCACTCTAGTCTTTGAGGCCAGCATCTTCAAATCACTCTCCACTCTGTCTTCACATGGCCTTCTCCTCTGTGTGCATAGATGGCAATTTTTGTGAACTTGTCAATACTGGAAGAAATACGTGTAAAGATGAGTTAGAAATAGCAAAGCCTTATTAATTCCCTCTGGAAAGAAGACTGTAGACACCTGGAAATGGCTCTCTGTCAATTCCCAGAAAATCAGTCTGCTGAAAATCGGTTCTACAAAATCCCCTCTGTCTCACCCTTTTGTCCTCCCTAGTTTCCTCCTCAATATCTAGCTCTAGAGCAGCAAGGAGACAGCAGAGTACATCTCCTCTAAATTCTATTATGAAGACAGAATAAAAACTGGTCAACTAAGACTAAGGAGCTTAAACAAAAAAAGTAAATTAAGCATATTGGTTGTTTCCTAAATTGGTTATTCAGGGAATTGACCATTTGGCAAATTGGCTTTCTGTAAATTGCTGTTGGTGAAATCAGCCTGCTTCCCCAGGAAACACTGCAGAACTTGGGTCAGAGGCTGCCTTTGAGCCTGCCCAGGACAGTACTTCACTTGTCCCCTCTGGTTTCAAGCCTAGGAGATGAGGACATTACCTTGCAGGAAGCTTGGACTGAGCCCAGCCACTCACAGCCTGGGTCCTGGGGAAGAAGAGGAAGAAAAGGCAAGAGTGGATGAGAGGTCCCCCTTTGTGTCCCAACTCCATGGAACCCAAACATGGGCTGGTAGCTGAGCCTCTGTTCTGGCCAGTGCCAGACCAGAAGTCAGTCAGGTGCTGCATGCAAGACCAATCTAGCATAGGAGAGGCAGTTTAAGTGTGTTAGGATTTAATGCATAAAACCACAAGTTGTATAGAGTTGCCTTGTGGGGTGGTTATGAGACTAAATGAACTGGTTATACGTACGTGTGAAATATTCCACACAGGCCTGTTTTCCATTATTAGTAGCATTATTTTGACATTATTGCTAATACTATATCTGTATCATATGATAATACCCACTAACACAATGCCTGGCGGCACTTTTTTTTCTTTCAATTACTAGGTAACTTTAATTGGGTACAGGTACTTAACTGCTTTTGGAGACCTCTGGTTACCCGAGGCATTTCTTGCTTTCTTAAGTAACTTCAAAAGCCAGTTCAGGTCATTAACATCAATAGAGTATACTCTATTGATAAATACAGCTGTGGAGCACTACTCAGCCAGTCGGGCAGCTCGCTGTTCTGTCTACCAAAAGCCTTATGGGTTATCAAAGCAAGTGGTGTTTTCGTGGGAAGACCCTGTTAATTTTTGAAAATTAATGTTGATATGGTAGTTGCTGTTTTGGCGGAATAAAAAACCCAGTGATAAAGAAGAGAAACAACACAAAGAGGAGAGCAATAAATTTGTGCCTAACAACTCTATGGATTGCTTATTGTGTGTTTCCAAAGAGTTAGGATAAGAACATGAGTTTATTTATGTGTATATCCTATTCTAAAATAATACCTTAGAACTTAAAAATAACTCAGTAATTTATTACTTTCTTTGAAAACATGTTGCAGATTGTTTTAGTAGCATATTATATTCACAGACAGTACATTTCTGTTGCAGTATCACTGTATGAGCAAATATTGAAGGAGTTTGCATTACAGTAGGGAGATAGATGATCCAATCAGATGTAGCCCATATGTGTACTGCAGTCTGGTTAAAGGAAATTATAGATCAAAAAGACTGTTGTTATATGCATCCCTGCATGCAGTAAGGTTAAACAGAAGATCCACAATAAACCAAATTAATAATTACAAAGCCAGCTAACAGTTATTTATAGTTAAAAAGCAAGAATAGCAGGGATTGGAAACTAAAACCAACTCAGTAACCAGGACGATAATGTGTCCTTCTCCATAACTGGAGAAGTCTAGCCCCCTGAAGGCACATATGGAGCTGGAGCTTGGCAGTAACTTCTGAAACTACTGAGTAAGGGGTTTCAGTAAACTCTTTTTTATGACTACCTCATTTTAGATGGTAACTCTTAACCATTTGTGTGTTTGTTAATAAGTAGCCCTAGGTGGTATGTACACATGAAGCACTGCATTGGGTCACTTCGCAGCCTGGCAGGAAGCACTCCCAGGCCCCTGGGGAGGTGAGCCATCCTTTATAGGAAGAGCACCTGCTTGGGAGAGGACCAACTACCTATGTGTTCGTGGTACCTTTATATACAAGGAAAACACTGGAAGGGTAGGCACCAATGAACTAACAATGAAGGATTAAAGGTGATTTTTATTGTGTTTGCTTATCTGTATTTTCTGAGATTTTCTTCAATAAACTTACCACTTTCAGTTAATTTTTTAAAGGGCTTCATCCAACTGTCAAGTCCCTACAATAGAACAGCATGAAGATTTACATCACCACTTCACAACCCTGGGGGAGTTTAAACAATCACCGAGGAGGAGGGGATGAAACGTTTATGAGTAAGACTGCAGTTACTCGAGCTGTTAAGATTAAATGACAATAGCAGTTGTTCTTTCAAGGCATAAACTGACCCTCTGTTTAGGAAAGAAATTTCCCCGTACTGCTTCACCGCGGCATCCTATGTTAGATGAAATGGGATAGGGAAGCAGTAATGCAGCTTCTCCTGTACAGTAGTTGTGATTAAACCTTTTCTGGATCATTCCTGAAGAAGGGTTAAAGGCTTTCAGACTGTTTAGCCTGACGGCAAGAAAGCAGAGGTAAGACATAACTCATGTTACTTAAATGGAGAAAAGAACATGGGGAAATGGGCTGGAATTGCTGCGGAAAGAGTTTGTTGTAGTTCTTGGGTTTTTTTAACCTTTTAGAGTAGTGAAATGTAGCATATACATATAGAAATGTGAATAAAATATAAATGTATAACAGTGAATTATTAGAAAGCAAACATATATGTAGCCACTACCCAAGTCAAAAACTAGAACATCACCAGCACCTAGAATATTCCTTCCCAGTCAAAACTCCCTCCTCCTTCCCTAGAGGCAACCATCATCCTGTCTTTTATGCAGTGCATACTATAGTTCAGTTTTGCCTGGTTTTGGACTTTATGTAAGTGGAACCATATAGTATGTATATGGCTTCTGTCATTCAATATCATGTTTAGATAATTACCTGCCTGGCTGCATGTGGTTATAGTTCTTTCATTTTTGTTGCTGTACAATATTCCATTACAGGCATATGCCACCATTTATTTATACATTCTACTTTTGATGCATAGTGGGTTGTTTCCAATTTGGGGGCCATTACAAACAATGCAACTATGAACTTATACGTGTATCCTGATCTAGGACTGGAATTGCTGAATTGTAGGGTGAGTATATTCACACCTTTCCTAGATAATGGCTTCCTAAAGTGAGCAGGAGCTGCTCTGCATCTTTGCTCCCACCTGGTCCAATCAGATGGTTAATGCTGCCTGTCTCGTGGATGGGCAGTAACTCACTGTGGCTTTACTGTACATTTCCCTGATGCAGTGAGGGAAAATATTTATTGATATTTTTATTTCCTTCTATGAAGTTCCCTTTGAACTGCTTTTGCCCATTGTTTTACCTGAGTAGTCTGTTATTCATTCAACCAACCAACCCTCTGAAGGTCATTGTGCAGGGGGATATAGGGATGTATAAAAACATGTTCCCTGCTCCTGAGAAGACTTGATGGCTCTAAAGGCAGATCTGTAACCAAATAATACATAATATTGTGGTGATTGTTGGGGCATCCATCTTCCCCACCAGACTGGAGGATAGCTGAAGGATGGGGCTCTTACTTGTGTCATACCCTCAGTGCTTAACACGGTATTTGGCACATATTAGGAGCTTAATAAAGTTTTGTTAAATGATTGAATGAGGCATTTTCAGTGGAATGTGGAAGTGCTCTATTAGGGTTAAGTGCTGAGTAATGGAAAAGCACAGAATAAGGAACCACATATTGCACACGCTCCCTCACTTCTCACCCCCAACCTGGGGTGGGAGAAGGCCTCCCTGGGAAGTAATATTGAAGCAGATTTTGAAAGACTGCTTCACGGAAGCAGTGGAGGACAAAGTGCATTCTAGACCAAGGAATAGGATGTGCAAAGGCACAGAAGGAAGAAAGAGCACAGCCTACAAGGGAGGGAAATTTGGAGTGACTAGCACTTAGGATGGCTGGAATGAGAGTAAAGTGGAGAAGGGACATCAGCTGGAGATAATGCTATGAAGTGACTGTCTCGTAAATCTCATAAACAGTCGGGATAAAATCAAGATTAAACAGAAAAAGACATTTCTCATAGGGGAGGGGAGAGAGGACTGTTGAGCACTGGAATTGATCTGTAGAATCTTTTCCTAGATATTTTGAACAAAATCAAGCTGTTAGAGAGATAAGCCTGACCATTAAATAAATTGAACGTTTTCCCTCTCTATACCAAAAGTTATCTTTTTGAAAGTAACGTTGTAAGTTGAGCGAGTGTAGAAGAGCAGTGAAGAGGGGGCTTTCCGCAGTCACACCTGTATTTAGCAGCGTCACCTCGGTTAAGCCTCAGTTTCTACACCTGTCAAGTAGGAATAATGCCTACTTTGTAGAGCTGTTGTGAAGATCAAGGCAGATAACGCACTAAGGTAACCCTCGCCTGCTGGGGTGGTTCTATGACGTAGATCCTAGATTATTCACTGCTGCTGTTACCATTATCTTGCTACTTTTTACTGGCTTGTATCCACTCACTTAAGTTTGCAATATGGTAGGAACATTAACAGGTAGTCCACCGTGGGGACGTTAGTCACTTGAAGAGATCTGCCCCCGCCACGGCATTAGAGACACGGTCACGTTCACTGCCCCGCGAGAGGAAGGACGCAGCCCCTGCCGCTTCCCTCGCGCCGAGGGCTGGCCGCGCACCTGTGTTTTCTTTTCGCTTTGTCCCGCGGACTCCCGAGCGCGCCGTGCGAGCGGAACCGTGTAGCTCAGTACGGGGACAGACGTTTTCCTGAAGAACGCTCACTCTCCGCACTTGTCACACACCGCAGGGACTCGACGCGCGATCCGCGCGAAAGCCGGTGCGCACGCTTCCATTTGCACAAACCCCTCCTCTTTGCCAAACTTCCCGAAGGGGAAGTCTTTCCGAGGAAACGAAAGCGAAAGTGAACCGTAGCCATCTTGGGCCCAGCGCGCGACGGGCCGGGGGCTCTTCCGACTCCGAGGCGCCCCGAGCGTGAGAGCCGCGGGGGCGGGGGCGCTGCAGGCGGCGGGGCCGGGCGATGCCTCCGGGGCGCCATGGACCCGCGGAAGGTAAGCGGGGCAGCCCGGCCCGGAGCGGCGCCGCCGAACTTTCTCTGCCGCCTGGGCTCCTCTCGCAGCCTAGCGTGTTTGTGTTATGTGCGTGTTGTGAGCGGGAATGTGTGTGTGTGTGTGTGCGCGCGCGCGTGTGTTTGTGTACCAAGCACAATCGCTGTTCTAGGAGTTTGTATCATGCTACTTAACGCTGCAGCGTCACGTGGGGTGCGGGGAGGGCGTGCACCCCGGTCGGAGGAGGAAGGCCAGAGCCCCTGTCAAGGCAGGCGCCCCTCTTCCTTTCTGCTGGAACCCCTGGGCTGCCTCCCACCCCCGCTCCAGCTCCACTTTAACAACATTCATTACTTTTAGCAGCTCTGCTCTCCGCACCCTTTTCCACCTCCTGAGGGCCTTGAGGGAATTAAAAATAGCTCCTCGTAATAAGCTGTAGAGAAAGTTTATAACAGCTTTCTTCATTATAGCTAAAAAGTGGAAAAACACAAAAGTCTTCAACAGGTTAATAGATAACGGGATACATCTGTACAGCGGAATAGTGCTCATCAGTAAAAAAGTTACTGATGCATGCAGTAACGTGGATGAATTTCGGATGCATTATGCTAAGCAGAAGCCAGACTCAAAAGGCTGCCAACTGTAGGAGTTCATTTATATAGTCCATTCTGAAAAAAACAAAGCTATAGGGTCAGAAAACAGATCTGTGGGTGCCAGGGGCTGGATGTGGGGGAACAAGTTGACTGCCAAGTGGCAAGAGAAGACTTTTTGGGGAAATAGAAATGTTCTATATCTTGATTGTTGGTGATGGTTAAAACTCATAGAATCCTACACTGAAAAGGGTAAATTTTACTGTATGTAAATTATACCTGAATTTTTAAAAGTAATATATATGTGTGTGTGTGTATTTAGATATACATACTTTTTAAATGCCCTTCTTTAAAAAGATTAGGGGCACGTGACTTGAAGGAAAAGCATTCCTTCACACTTGTCAATGTATTACCCTGTGGAGCCCATGTTGTAAAGAGGGGCGGGAGGGGGACTTATATTTTGATACCGGATATATAAAACCAGATTAAAGTGAAATTTAGGAATGATCCTACGGGTTGATTCTCACTTTGTTGCTCTTGTTACTGTTCAGTGACTGTCCAAATAGCTGTTCTCAAGTGGTGGTTTGGTTTTTAGGGGGGTTAGAAGGATAAAAAGAAAAAAATCAATCATCTTCTCTCCCTTTAATCCTACTTCCCTAAAATAACTGTTAACAAATTCATGTATCATTTCTTTCTTTTCTCTGTGTTTGTTCTAGCGTGCGCGCGCACACACACACACACACACACACACACACATCTATGGGTTTTTTTCCTTGTGTTTACAAAAAGATTGTAAAGTACATGTTACTCTGCAATTAGCTATTTGTTGTTTTATTTAACATTATATTATTCCTAAATGTTGAATACAAATATATGTATCTATTTGAATACAGATAGATCTAACACACTTTTTTACTGTTCCATAGCATGAATGTATCGTAATGTATTCATCTCTTCTCTAGATAGACATTCATGTATTTTCCAGATTTGGGCCAAGAGTAGCAATTTAAATCTAGAAAGGATTTTGCTAGAAACTGACTTTAGCCACTTTGAAACAAAGTTCTTTTTCTCAAGGTCACTCAAAGAGCTAATCAGAAAACCCCTAAAGTTCCCATAACTCGGGCACTCATTCTGTACGCACATTTGCCTCTGCCCCTAGCAATATGGCGGGGAGGAGGGGTGCTCCAAGAGGAGCAGGAAAGAGAAGTGATTACCTGTATAGGGGTGTCTTGTTCATGCAGTTGTTAATTGAACAGATGTTGGTTCAGGATCAGCTTTGCCAGGTGCTGGGGAGGCAAAGATGATTAAAGCATAGTCCTTGTTCCCCGGGAGCTCATTGTGGAGTCACCTGCAGCCCCCCCATCAGTACTACGCTGAGAGTATGGGGAGTGGAGAGCTGAGTATAATTTCTAGGGTATCTAATATTGTTAATTACTTTTCAGATACACTGCAGTATATGTGTAGCATTATTTTAAAAATCCAGTAGCTGTGATAAAAGGTAGAGCAAATGGTATAACAGGTGCTGAGTGGAAGGAGTTCAAGGTGAGGAAACTGTGGGCTGGGGGAGGTGGGAGTCAGAAGTCTCCTGAAGAAAGTGGCATTTAAGCAGATCTATAAGGAAAGGGTCAGAGTTGTGATAGGTGGCGGTAGAGAGAGAAGCTTCCATGTTGGATTGGCATGTGGAAGGATGAAAAGATTAGAGGCTCTTGCCGTAGCCCAGGTGAGAAGTAATGAGGGGCTAGAACTGAAAAAGACACATTTAAGAGAAAATACAGAGGTGGTAGACAAGACAGGACTTGGCAACTCCTGATTAGATGTAGGAGATGAGGGAGGGAGGAAGGCAGGCAGGTAGGCAGGCAGCAAAAATGACTCAGGTTTCTAGCCATTAATAACTTAGGAGGAGAATGATTCCATTAACAGTAATAAGAAAAGCAGGAGAAGGAGCTGGGTTTGAGATTAATTTGGTCTGAAGTATGTGGTGTTTGAGGTAATAGCAGGATATCTAAGCAGACAAATTGTCTATGTAGTTGGAAATTGAGATCTTAAGCCTCAGCACAAGGTGGTAGCTGGAGATGGTAGATTTGAGTGCTGCTGTTTAAGAGGTCTAGCTAAAGTCAGGGGAGTAGATGAAATCAACCCAGAGAACAAATTATAAAGGAAGATGAGGTCATTAGACAAAACCATGGGGTCTGATTAAGTGAGAGGGTACTTCAAAAAGTTTGTGGAAAAATAGAATTAAAAGATAATATGAATCTTTCCGTGAATTTTTTGAAGTACCCTCATATAAGAGTGGAAGAAAGGGACAGAGACAGACAGAAGGAAAAAAGAGAGGTGAAAGGAGACCTTTGGTGCTGTGTCACCAAGCCCTCGGAGGAGAATTTTTAAAGAAAGGAGCTCAATCCACAGTGGGCCAATGCATGTTTGTTGAACTGAATTGACCACCAAGCAGTGAAGACCCAACTGAGGTTCAGGAGAGGGGATTTATATGGGCCCTATTAGCATAAGTCAGTGCCCTTCTCCAGTCCCATTTGGAAGCTTTAGAGAAGAAAAAGGGGACAGTGGGCCTTGGGTGGAGATGGGAACTGACCGTGAGATCCAGACAGGGTGAGGGAATGTGTGAAGCCAGAATGAGGAAGAAGCGGGAGTGGCTGACCAGCAGCCGCCGTGGGGTCATGTGAGGAGCAGGTTCCGCCAGAGCAAGGAGTGGAAGTTGTGGAAACACAGGGAAGTTGCCATTGGAAGAGAGCAGGAGCCAGCAAACTACGGCCCACAGGCCAAATCCAGCCTTCCACCTGTTTTTGTAAATAAAGTTTCATGGGAAATAAATTGTAAGTAAAGTTGTACATGTTGTGTGTGGCTGCTTTTGCACTACAATAGCAGAGCTCTCTGGCTCTTTACAGAAAAAGTTTACAAGCTGCTGGAAGAGTTCCAGGGTTTGAGGTTTTGGTGGTGGCCCAGATTAGGGTAGTAGTGAGATGGAAGGAGTGGTTGGATGAGCCAGTCGTGTGGCTGAAAGGTGGCAATGGAGGCCACTGGGATAGACATTAAGAAACCCCATAGCAGGGATGCCATGAGAGTGGTTAGCAAGAATGCTGAAATGCCCTAAGTGTGGCAGGGATGTGGGGAGTAGAAGGGAAGTTATTGAAGAAAGGGACACAGCTGCCTGTGTAGCCTTCAGGAGAATTGGGGGGGGAGGACGTAAGCATGAGGAAACGTTGCTGGATAATGCTCCCCCACAAGTCTGCAAGCCCTGGGAAAGGAAGCAGTGTGTTCAGTGACACCCCCACCCCCCGTCCCATGAGAACCTCCTGCCTCCTGCACCCTCCAGTGAAGGGCACTGGAGGATGAAGGGGAGAAGATGAGCACTGGTTGGTTGGGGGGGGGGTCACGGGTGCTCAGTGTTCTGGTAAATGTACAGCAACACACGAGAATATGGGGTTGCTTGTGCCCTGTACAGCGGGGTTCAGAGCATGTACAGTGGAAGCGCTGCTGGGATGTGGCTAGAGAAGGTAGGCAGACTGGGCTGAGGTGGTGACGAGTAGATCCTGCTTGCTGCACGCATCTAGGGGAGCCTGGGTACCACACTGAAGGGTGAGGATAATGTGCCATTTTTATAAGGAAACCCTCCAGCTCTCCTAAAACCAAATTCTGATCCTCCCCCCGGGATAGCAGTGGCAAGCAGATGAAAGCCTGAGGTCCTGCGACCCTTCCCCATTTCCCCATGTGGAGATCATTCTTGTTACAACCTTGGAGGGCTGGGGTTCAGTTTCATCCAATCAACTTAAATTTCTCTTTTTTTGTCATGGTCATCCAAATCATAGATTTTAGAGATGAGGGGCTCTGGGGTGTTGGGCCTGTCTCAAAGGAGGGGTGGTCTCATCCATTCTCTAGTCCTCTAACCCTTGGCATTATCAAGTTATTGTTCTTTTTTTGTTTTCAAAACAAAATGACATTTATTTGTTTTCCTGGTTTTAAAAGGGTGGCTTTTTTGGGGGGAATGGAAAGTTTCCTTTTCAACTCTCTAAAATTCTGTCGAAGGGCAAAGAATAAGTTAGGTTACTGGAGAGGCTGTGCTGAGGTTATCAGGGCATCTGTGTGCTCCTGGCAGCTCTGTGTTTTGCCTCCTGGCCTCCTCTCTGTTTTCTCCTTGTTGGGCCATGTACAAGGTGGGCAAGTCACCCTAGCCAGGTCACAAGCGCATAGCTCAGTCACCTTAGCATATTAGAAGTCAGGGGTAGCTCCTCAGGGCATGGAGGGGATAGGGACGCCACAGGCTCACCGCCACAGCCCTAATTCACTTTCTTTTCTCTTGTTTTGCAGGAGTGTTCTCTCAACAGATACCACCCCCATGCATTTCAAGGCTATGAGCACAGCAAGCTGAGACACCAGCAGCCGGGGCCTAGATCTTACCCTAATAGTTTCCAGCTCAAGCAAATAGAGTTTCTCAAGGGACATCTCCCAGAAGTACCCCTGACCAGAAAGCAGACATCATCACTGCCACCGTTACTCACAGGATTTTGGCCAAGACTTCCAGGACTACCTACCATAGGCAGGCAACTGGAGATCTGGGGTGTCACCAGAGACGTGCCTCTCAGAAGTCAGGGGTTCCAGAGAGGGTTCCAGCATCCTTCACCGCAAGGCAGGATTCTGCCGTGGAGAGGTGTTGATAGGCTTTCCTCACATTTCCAGGAACTGAACATCAGCCAGGATCAGGAACAAAGGATCTTAGAGCTCTTGGAGAAGCTTGGAGAAGGAAAGGCCACCACAGCCCTTGATCTGGCCAGGAAGCTTGGGGCCACAAAGAAAGAAATCAATCAAGTTTTATACTCTCTGGCAAAGAAGGGTAAGCTACATCAGGAGGCAGGAACACCCCCTTTGTGGAGAATTGTGGTCTCAGTTCAGGCCTGGAACCAGCACAGCAGAGTAGTGAAACCAGTCAGTCATAGCCAGGGAGCACCAAACTCAGACCCCACTTGGGAAACTGAAGACAAAAGTGACACATCTGGCTCAGAAGATCCCCCTGAGCCTTTCAACATGGCTGAGATCAAGGAAAAAATCTGTGACTACCTGTTTAATGTGTCTGACTCCTCTGCTCTGAACGTGGCTAAAAATATTGGCCTCAGCAAGGCCCGAGATGTAAATTCTGTGCTAATTGACTTGGAGAGGCAGGGGGATGTCTACAGGCAAGGGACAACCCCTCCCATATGGTATTTGACAGACAAGAAGCGAGAGAGGATGCAAATCAAGAGGAATGTGAATAGTATCGCTGAAACCACTCCAGCTGCTATCCCTGAGACCAGAAGAAACACAGAGCTCCCCACCTGTAACTTACCCACATCAGCCTCAAATAATGTGGTAACCACAGTAAAAGCAGAGAATGGGCAGGAACCTGTCATAAAGTTAGAAGGTAGGCAAGAGGCCAGACCAGAACCAATAAAACTGAAACCACCTGTTTATCACAATGGCCCTTCAAAAGCAGGGTATGTTGACTTTGAAAATGGCCAATGGGCCACAGATGACATCCCAGATGACTTGAATAGTATCCACGCACCACCAGGTGAGTTTCGAGCCATCATGGAGATGCCCTCCTTCTACAGTCATGGCTTGCCACGGTGTTCACCCTACAAGAAACTGACAGAGTGCCAGCTGAAGAACCCCGTCAGCGGGCTGTTAGAGTATGCTCAGTTCGCTAGTCAGACCTGTGAGTTCAAGCTGATAGAGCAGAGTGGACCACCCCATGAACCTCGGTAAGAGACCACCCAGGCATTGTACCTAGGGCTGGGGTCAGGTGCTCTTGCTCCTGATGCAGTCTCAGCTGACTTGTGAGCAATACCATTTGGTAGCTCCTCTCTTTTCCCTCTTCCTTTCTGCCTTTTGGTTAAATCACCAATTGATTGGGCAATTCTTCGGATGTCAAGTATGACCAGCCGGAATCTTGGCTGAGTGGGAGTGGGGAGAGGTGACCCTTGGCTAAAATGAAACTTCCTTACAAATGATTGGCTTTCATGCATCAATGTCATGCCTGCCTCCTAAGGCCAGAGGTAGTGAAGACTTCACTCGCTTCCCACTACCTTCTGTGCACCATCTCCCTCCTCACGCTAAGTTCCCAAGGGAGGTACAGGAACAGGTGGCTGGGACCAGCTGCACACACAGAATGAGGGTGGGTTGTGCTGCTAAGTAGCAACAGGCCTAAATCCCCTCTCTGCTCAGCTCCTGGAGGGAAAGAATGGTGTAGAGCTGCACGGCTGCCTGCCCGCCTGCCTATTGAAGGTGGAGGTTCTAATTTTACATACCTCCTCTGCACAGATGGGTGGGCTAGCACTTGCTGCTCCTGAGCTGTGAAATCAGAGATTACCTCACTCAGATAGCTGGCCAGTCCCTTCTCTTCAGGGTCCTGCAGGCCAGTGGACAGATTGAGAAGACAGGTGACCCAGAAAGGAGCAGCTGAAAGGCCTAGCAGAGAACTGAAACAGAGTGGCTGCAAGTTGCAGCTAAAAAGAGAGCCAGTGATGATGGGGGAGAATTCCTCTAACTGTTATAGTTACCTGTGCTGGTTTCTAGGGGCAAGGGATTCTTGGCCATGACCCTTATTCCTTATCTTGACCATTTTAATGACACCAAGTTGGCATTGCAGAAGAGCTGTTAAGAAAAGGGTGTGTTTGTCTGAAAACTGGCAGGGCAAAAAGTGGGTTTGTTTCTGTTTGTGTAGAGACTAGGCAGTGGTCATTCTCGTTCTTTCCCCTCCATCCCACCCACCCACCCCCCCCCCCCCGAGTTGGGGGAAAGTAGCGGGTTTTGTGGCTAGTCATTCTTTCGATTCCAGCTATGAGAAACATTGGTGCCATGTTCAGGTATTTCAGAAGGAAATAAGAAATTTGACTTACTTTTCTAAATAAAATCTCAGATTGAGCAAAGAGCTGAACAAATTTGAAGTCTTGAACAAAAGAGGCCTAGGCTAAGTCCAGAGGCCAAGAACAAATGCTTTTTGGTTTTCAGCATAACAAGGGGAAATTCCTTTCATCTCAGGCTTGGGACAAATAGAGCTATAGAATGACTCAAAATGTAGAAATGAGTAGGTTAACCTACTCATTTAAGCTCTAAGAGTAGGTTAGAGACAAAAACAGGCCCCAGATAAGGGGTAGGTGTCTGATCCCTGTAGGTGTCTGCGGAGCGTGTGACTGGGCTGTAAGAAACCTTCACTGTCTTTTAGGACCTTCCTTTGAGGAGGCTAGACTACCACAGTTGCTTTAGGGTGAAGGCATTTTGCTTGCTAACAAGACTGTAATGGTGATTTTAGCTGATCATTTTTTTGTACAGACTTTATCTTAATTCACTGTTAAGAGATAGTGAGTTTCCCTGAGCTAGTTTCTTATCTCCTGTGGCCATGTTTCCTCCATGGAGCTATGAAGAGAAAGTCACTGGCTGCTTTGTTTCCAAAAAGAAGGGACAGGCTGAGCCTCCAAAGGGATAGGAGTTCCTTGGCCTACCCTTTGTCTCCTCCACAAACAAAAAATTCCAGAGTGATGATCTCTTTGGAGAGGGCAGAAGAGGTGGCCTAGTTCACTAGATGTAGTGAGCTAGTGTTCACACATATAATCACTTTCCGTTAAGATTTAAATTCCAGGTCGTTATCAGTGGCCGAGAGTTTCCCCCAGCTGAAGCTGGCAGCAAGAAAGTGGCCAAGCAGGATGCAGCTATGAAAGCCATGACAATCCTGCTTGAGGAAGCCAAAGCCAAGGACAGTGGGAAATCCGAAGAATCATCCTGCTGTTCCACGGAGAAAGAATCAGAGAAGGTAGGTGTCCTGCCCTTGGGAGGATATCAGTTCACCTTCATTGTCTGTGGATTATCAGGATTTTAACTGACACTCTTGATTCAATCCTGGCCTAAACAACTAACAGTATCTCGGGCTCCCACTCTTCCTTCTACCCCTCTGCCCAGCCCACTTTTCCTCCTTTCATACCCTGCTCCCCTTTTGCCTCCCCACGACCCTAACTAGATTTACAGAATTTCAGAGTTGAAACAGATCTTAAAGATTATCAACTTCAGTCTCCTCTCTTGGAAGATAAGAAATGAGACCCAGGGCCAGCCCCGTGGCTCACTTGGGAGAGTGCGGCGCTGGGAGTGCTGAGGCCGCAGGTTCAGATCCTGTATGGGGATGGCCAGTGCGCTCACTGGCTGAGTGTGGTGCAGACAACACCGTGTTGAGGGTTGCGATCCCCTTACCAGTCAAAAAAAAAGAAATGAGACGCAGAACATTTAAATAACTTATTCTTTCCTACGATGCCTAGAAAATCCCCCACATCCTTTTTTCTTTTGGCAAGCCAGCCCCTAATATTTAGTTGGCCAAAAGAAATTTTCTCATCCCATTTCTTTTGCTGTGATGAACTAACCAGAGTTTTCTTAGTTTTTTTTTCTTGTCTCTTATTTTCTCCAGACTGCAGAGACCCAGCCCACCACCCCTTCAGCAACATCCTTATTTTCTGGGAAGAGCCCTGTCACTACATTGCTTGAATGTGTGCACAAATTGGGGAGCTCCTGTGAATTCCGTCTCCTGTCCAAAGAAGGCCCTGCCCATGACCCCAAGTATGTCCCATGTATCGTGTATCTCTGCCAAGGTTTTCTCAAAAAGAAAGAGATACATTTTCCTCCTTGCCTCCTCAGAGATAGAAGATTATTTCACTGAGCAATTTGTCCTGTTTCAATATGGGAAAAAGGGGCCCTTGAGGGCACAGTTGCCATTTATGAAGCAGAGAATCCTATACGGAGGTATAGGGCTTGGAGGTTATTCTTGGTGGGACAAAAAGGTATAGGACCTAGGCATACCTGAGAAGCTCTCTGCTTGAGTGTGGACTTACATGTTCAAGAGAGGGGTTCCTAGAGGAGGTAAAACTATGTTGACACTTGTGTTGAAAGGGAACAGCCAGACTAAAAGACACTGGGGACAGGAGGTGGGTGAAGGGCACTGGCTAGTCAAAGCAGAGAAGTGACTACACAAAGGTGATTTGTACAAGGAAACTACAAGTAGTAAAGGATGACAGCCTTACACAAGCTAGGAAAATGTCAATCAAAACCATTTTAATTCTTCTACTCCATCTCCCATCAGGTTCCAATACTGTGTTGCAGTGGGATCCCAAACTTTCCCCACTGCAAGTGCCCCCAGCAAGAAAGTAGCAAAGCAGATGGCCGCAGAGGAAGCCATGAAGGCCCTGCAAGAGGAGGCAACCAACCCAACATCTTCTGATAACCAGGTAGGGCCATTTTCCTTCTAAAAGATACAGGTCATTTTTAGCAACTGAGTGGTTTAGGATTGCCTGTGAGTCCCTCTGTTTCCTGAATATTTATGGTTCCTCTTTGTTTGGCTAATTCTCCTTTAGCCGGAAGATACGAACATGGAATCACTTGATAACTTGGAATCTGGGATGCCCAGCAAGATCAGGAGGATTGACGAGCTCGTCAGATACCTGAACACCAACCCTGTGGGTGGCCTATTAGAGTATGCCCGCTCCCATGGCTTTGCTGCTGAATTCAAGTTGATTGATCAGTCCGGACCTCCTCACGAGCCCAAGTGAGCATCCCAGCCCTGGCTACAGCCCTGTTGAGGGGGCAGGGGTAACCCAGGAAAGAAAGGATGTGCATTATCTGTGAATGACAGGAGGAGCCAATTGAGGGAAACAAGTGCAGCCCTGTCTCCACAGCCTCTTAGAAGACATTAATTAGATCAGCCATCTTGAGAATACTCACTCATCCAGTGGACATGTTTCCATTCAATTTTTTAACTAATTTTTAAAGGAATATTCTCATATATATAATAGAAAATCATTCAAACTTTTTAAAAATGTATATAGTGGGCTGGCTGGTTAGCAACCTTGGGAGAATATAATGCTGGTACCATCAAGGTCACAGGTTCAGATCCCCTTCTCGGCCGGCCGCCAGAAAAAAGAAAAGAAAAAGTATAGAATAAAAAGTCTCATTTCTATCCCAGATTTCTAGCTTCCCTCCCCAGAACCATATACTATTATCAGTTTCTTGAGTCCTCGTAGGAATTTCTATGCATAACTAGCATATTTTCATTTCTTTTTGTTTTTTTAAACAAAAATAAGCATATATCATATCATCTGTTCTACACCTTGACTCCTTTACTTACCAATGTTTCTAAGAGATCATTATAAATCAGTATATATAGATCTCCTAGATAATGCACAGCTACATGATATTTCATTGAATAGATGCTTATAATTTTAAAATAGTTTATTAAATAAGAGATAAAAAAGCCTTTTCTAAAATGGATACTAAACTGAATGTACCACCATCCAGTTTAAGAAACAGAATGTTGCCATTACCTTTGAAGCCCCTACTTGGCATAATTTATTTAACCAACTTCAAAGGACATTTAGGTTGCTTTTGGTCTTGCTATTAGAAACACTCCTGCAGTGAATATCTTTGTACTATGTATCTTTGCTAACATGTACAAAATTGTCTGTAGTATAATTTTTAGGAGTGGAATTTCTGGGCCATCAGTTATGTACATTTTTATAAAGTTTTAAATTTTTTGTATGTAGGTAACAGACTGTTCAGTAGAAGTACATATTATATGCTCAATGGTTTGGATCCCCGTACAGCCAGCTGCCAAAAGAAAAAAAAAAAAAAGTAGTACATACATACATTGATATATAGCTTGCTTTTTACATGTAACACTATTATCTTGGAGAGCTTTCCATATCACCCTACGTTGTTTTTTTTTTTTTCCTGTTTCTTCTATATTCTTTTAATACAGCTGCAAAGTATAGTGTTATAGTGTACAAGTTTATCACTATTTAACCAGCCTTCATTGATGAACACGTGGATTGTTTCCACATTTTTGCTATTATAAACAATGCTGCAGTAAATAACATGTTTATGAGCATTTAAAATTTTGGTAAATTTTGCCAAATTTTCCTCCAATGAGATTACACCAGTTTATGCTTCTGCCGACAATATATAAGAATGGCTCTTCCCTGGCTGTGCCCTGACTGATATAGTATTATCAAAAATCTTTTCTTTGCCATTCTAAAATGTGAAAAATGATGTCGTAGTGCAGTGCAAAGATTAGTCAACTTTAGTATATTTTTTATTATTATTTACCATATTAATAGACTAAAGGAGAAAAATCACATAATCATCTCCAGAGATTCCAAAAAGGCATTAAGTAGAATTCAACATCCATTCAGATTCAAAAACCAAGCTGCCAATAAAGTAGAAATTTTGAAAACCCACTTAGCATGATAAAAATACGAGGGTACTTCTAAAAGTCCACAGAAAAATGGAATTAAAAGATAATACAAGTCATTCCATGAACTTTTTGAAGATCCCTTGTACTCATCTGAAGTCCAAAGCCAGCAGCTAGCTTAATGAGGCATCTAGAACTGTTCCCCTTAAAGTCAAGAGGAAGGTATGGTTGCCAGTGTCATTATTAACATTATTCTGGAATTACTAGCTAATACAAGCAGTCAAGAGAAAGCAATACGTATAATAAGAAGAAAGAGGAAGTCAAGTTATCGGTATTTGCAGATATGATTGTATGCCTGGATTACTCATGAGAAAACTGAAGAAATATTAGAGACAAAGGAAATAAAAACACCAATAGAATTTATTTCAGGACTAGAAAACTTGATTCTGAAGTTTATATGAAAAATAAGGACTGGCTGGTTAGCTCACTTGGTTAGAGCGTGATGCTAATAACACCAAGGTCAAGGGTTTGGATCCCCATACCAGCCAGTCACTGGGGGAGGAAAAAAAAAAAAGGATGTGCAAGAATAACTAGGGATAATCCTGAGAAAGGAGAATAATAATGTGTATTGTTCCTAGCAGATGTTAAAATAGTGTTGTATTGCATGTGGATAGAAAGGCAGATCAGTGGAACAGAATGCAACACCTAAAAGGAGAGATAGATATGAATGGAATTTTGTACATTGTAAAGATGAGGCTTCAGATAAATCAGTGGGAAAATGATGAGTTATTTGGTAATGGTGTTGGGACTGCTGCTGACTGTGCATCTTTAAAGGGGGCTGGCCAATTAGCTCACTTGGTTAAAGCATGGTGTTGGTAACACCGAGGTCAAGGGTTCAGATCCCAGTACCAGCCAGCCACCAAAAAAAACCCCCCAAAAAACAAAAAAAAAAAAAAAAAACAGAGCTGGATGTCTGCCTCCTTCCCTACACCTATATTCCAGTGGTTCCAGGATTTCAATGTAAAATAAATCATAAAATTACTAGATAGAAAGCAGGGTTTTTTTTGAGAATCTTGGAATGGCAAAGACACAAAATATGAAGTCATAAAAGGAAAAGACTGGGAAATGTGACTGTAAGAAAAACTAGTGTGTAGTAAAAGGGCCACCTGAGAAAAAAACACTTTAATACACAACAGCCCAAGGGCTAATTTCTTTAATATATAAGGGGTTCTAAAGAACTTTTTTTTTTTTTTTCGTGACCGGCACTCAGCCAGTGAGTGCACCAGTCATTCCTATATAGGATCCGAACCCGCGGCCGGAGCGTCGCCACGCTCCTAGCGCAGCACGCTACCGAGTGCGCCATGGGCTCGGCCCTAAAGAACTTCTTAATAGAAAATCTAAGAGAAAAATAGGCAAAGTATGTGAACTGTACTTCCACAGAAAAAGAAACATAAATACACGAAAAAGTGCTCAACTGCACTTTGTAAATTTACACTTTGACAGTGTACTTACAACAGTGATGTAATTGATCATCTACATTATAGCCAAGGTAGCAAGCAACACCTTTAACCTAGCAATGTCACCTCTATGAATTCACAAACACACACTATATATGACATAAGAACAGAGATTTTCATTGTGGCATTGTTTATAATAGTAAAAGACTTGAAATGGTCTAAAGCTCCATCATTTGCAGATTGGTTAATAAACTGTGGTACATCCACACAAAGGAATATTAAACAGCCATAAGAAAAGAATAAGTCATATCTATATGAAATGATCTCTAAGGCCTATTGAAAAGTGAAAAAGCAAGGTGTAGAGTGAGGGGAGAGATGTACATAGTATGTTTGTACATGCATAGGATATTTTCTTGAAGGATTAAAAAAATTGGTAACTTCATTTGAATTTTTACTTTTGGTAAAATACATATGGTATGCCACTTTTCAATTTTAAAAGTTTTTAAAGAGAAAAGCTCATAAAAATAGTATATTGTTATTTCAAATTTGTTTTTCTTTAGTAATAAGTAATGTCATTTATTTACTCAATGTATTTGCATTTCCTTTTCTGTGAACTACCTGTTCTTGTCCTTATCCATTTTTCTTTTGGGTCGTTATTTTTTATTGATATGCAAGAGCTTTTAATATAATAAAAAAATTAGCCCTTTGACCAGCATGACCCAATTTAGATCACTCAGACTAGAGGGGGCTGGAGAAGGTCACCTTCTCCTCTCCCTGTAGCAGGATGCATTTGCCCGTTGTTCAAGCTATGTAGGAGAGGAGCGGGGCAGTCTCCCTGCAACTGTTCTCTTACTAGTTCTTGTCCTTCATTCTCAAGAAGTCCTCCCTTATCTTTAAGCTCAGTCCTTCACATGATAGGTTCAGTTCATTTCCTTTTTCTCTTCTGTGAAATATTCTATAAAATCCCATCCAGGACTTCAAGTCTGTGAGTCATTTAGAATGTAAGAACTTACTCTGAACTAGATTGAAGATATGAAAAGACATGTAACTATAACATCATGTTGGAATGTGCCTTGCAGAAGTGAATGCAGTGTGCTTTGGGGACACAGAGGATATTGCCACTGGTGTCTCCTGGGGAGTCAAGGAAGGTTGCATAGAGGAGGGGAAATGCTAGCTTAGTAGCTATGTTTGTTGACCATCTTATACAATAACATACATTACTTCCTTCTTAATGTGAATTTTGCTGGTTCCCCTTTTTTCCTTTCTCTCTACTCTTGGTGACCTTAACTAATCTCATGACTTTTAATATCTAAATGCTGGAGACTGCTAAATTTATATCTCTAGCCCAGACCTTTTCAGAGCTTCATATTCCTCTGTACAGCTGCTTTCTTGTCACTTCTACTTGGATAGACATCTCTAACATGATATGTTCAAAGCAGAACTCTTCATTTTTGTCCCCTTAATCTTTTTTCCCCCGTCTTTCCCATCTCCATAAATGACACCACTGTCTACCCAGTTGCTCAGGCCAAAAACCTGAGGATCATCTTTTCCTCCATCCCCTTCACCTTCCTTGACCAATCCGTTCTTACATTCCATTGGTTATGCCTTCAGTTTCTATTCCAGATCCCTTCCTCATCTTCCCACCTGCAGTGTCAGTGCTCTAGTCTAAGCCTCTGTCTTCTCCCACCTGGAACATCATAGTAGGCTCCTAACTCGTCTACTTTATTCATTCAACGCATATTTATGGAGAACCTTCTATTTGTTAGTACAGGAACCAGATATTAATCAGTAATCACTTAAGGAAATGTAAGATCTCACATTTGCTAAGTATTACAAAGGGCTCAAGTTGCATAGTGCAGTGAGGATCTTGATAGCACAACTTGACTTAGTCAAGGGAGGAGGGTGTCCCCAGGAAGTGATGCCTGAGCTCAGACCTTAAGGATGATTCAGAGAGAAAGACAGTGGGTTCTTGGCAAAGGACACAGTACAAGTCCTGTGGTGGGAGGAGAACAGAGCTGGTATAGGAGGGGTCTTCAAAAAGTTCATGGAAAGTTTCTTATTTTTTAATTCCATTTTTCCATGAGCTTTTCAGAGTACCCTCAAAGGGGCTAGAAGAAGATGGATGGAGCAGAGAGAGCCTGGGAAGCCTGGTGCTAGCAGAGATGGAGAGGAGATGGGCTGGCCCACACGGGCTGCCCTGTAGATCATGTCAGTGCTTTTACCACAAAAGCAGTGGGCAGCCATTGAAGGTTCTAAATAAAGGAGTGTCACTTATCCTCTACCCACACTCTTGCCCCCTTCCCCGCATTTTCCTATTAAATTTTCTTTCCTACTCTGAGAGAACAATTTCAGACCTTTTCCTCTTTCTTCAGATTTCCACCAAAACCCCCATTCCTCACTCCAAATTGATGACCTTACTTCACGCTTAATTGAGAAAATAGCAACAATCACATGAGAAATACCTCATCTTCCCATTACCAAACTACGTTGCTACCTCCATCTGTACCAATAAGTATGAAGGAAGCACCTTCCTCTGATTCCTGTGTCCTGGATCCCATTCCCTCTTGTCTGCTCTAGAACTTTGCTTCTTCAGTTATCTCCCCTCTCCTTGCCGTCAGTTACTCTGTCTCTCTTGGATCATTCCCATCAGCCTATAAACATGTCCAAGCCCATCTTTTATAAATCTTCCCTTGACCCTATTTTTCCCTCCAGGTACCACCTCATTTCTTTGCTTCTCTCACAGCCAAACCTCTCAAAAGAATTGTTCATGTTCATTGTCTTCATTTTATTAACTCATTCCACTAAAAGGGCTAACCACTAGCCATATGTGATTACTGAGTACTTGAAATGTGGTTAGTTTGACTAAGGGACTGGATTATTAACTGTATTTAATTTTAATTAATTTAAATTCAATAGCCTCATGTGGCTAGTGGCTACCATCTTGGACAGCACAGCTCTAAAGGATTCTAATTACATAGTTAACAAACTTTATCTCATATGTGTATATGTGGTATATATCATACATATATAAAACTTTGTGCATGAGAGTTCATATTCTTTTCAAACAGAGCAGTAATGAGATTCTCCTAGATCCCTCAGGTAAAGATCCTACACAGTTTTGCCCCCACCCTCTTTTCATGCCACTGTCCCTCTCATTCTGAACTTTAGTGCACTGGTCTGCACAAACCTGCCAGCATGGGCAAAGAAAGGACTGAAAGCATTCAGCTGCTCAAGATAATCAAGGAATAGTAAGAAATTCAGTGTCATTGAACATGAAGATTGATTCCTTACTGCTTGAGCTGATAAATCTTGATGCTGATGACTCTGTTATATGCAGTTTGAGTATCGAAAGCTGGAATCCCAACCAGTAGATTAGGATCTCGTCGAAAGCTAGGATTCTTGAAACATTGTCTACCGACTTCCAGGCCATTTTGCTCCATCATGCTCTTCCCTTTGTGTTTGTGGAAATCCCCAACCATGAACGGTGGGGGCCACCTCACTGCTCCTCTCGTGCACTTTACTGTCAGCAGAGCTCATGAGCCCAGGATCCATATACCCCATCACTATCTCAAGCCTGCCAGGAATTGAAAAATAACTCCCCAGCAAAGCTTGGTTCCCTGGCCTAAGACAGACCTTGACATAATGACCTCTCCAGGTTAGGTCCTCTTGACCTAATCAGGAAATGAATGAGGAAATAGGATTGGGTACTTTAGAAATCAGATGGTGTATTAAGTAACAGTGATTCACATAGAGAGAAAGTTATTCTCTTCTCATTTCTGCTTAGGTTAAGACAAAAGTCCAAGTTTGGTGTTAGTGTTTCTTTAAATTTCCTCTAATACTTTCTAATCTTCCTTTATAGTAAAGACAGGTCCAGAGCCTTTGCAGGTAACAGTAGTCAGAATTTAGTAACATGATTTTATCACATTCTGTTTTACAGCCAGTTTTAATTTATGGCAAGTGATACAGGTTTTCCATTTACAGTATTGATATGAAGCTTACTTTTTAAGTGTGTTTACTTTTTTTTTTTTTTTTTTTTAAGATGACCGGTAAGGGGATCTTAACCCTTGACTTGGTGTTGTCAGCACCACGCTCTCCCATTGAGCTAACTGGCCATCCCTATATGGGATCCGAACCCGTGGCCCTGGTACTATCAGCACCGCACTCTCCCGAGTGAGCCACGGGCCGGCCCAAGTGTGTTTACATTTTTAAAGAGTCAATTTAGAGAAAAATATTAAGTCATAGTCCACGTGATATCTGGATCTAGCAAAAATCATGTAATTCATGAATGACCAAAATCTGGGAAACGCTGCCTTAGAAACAGAGTTGTCAAGATTGACAGGTCCATATGTTTGCAAGACTGGTCACATCTTAAGCAAAACTAGCCCTTCCCTGGAACAGCTGTCAAGGTCTGGTGCTTGTCTTTACCCCCTGCTTCTCATCCCAAAGGTTTGTTTACCAAGCAAAAGTTGGGGGTCGCTGGTTCCCAGCCGTCTGCGCGCACAGCAAGAAGCAGGCCAAGCAGGATGCAGCGGATGCGGCTCTCCGTGTGTTGATTGGGGAGAACGAGAAGGCAGAACACATGGGTTTCACAGAGGTAACCCCAGTGACAGGGGCCAGTCTCAGAAGAACTATGCTCCTCCTCTCAAGGTCCCCAGAGGCACAGCCAAAGACAGTTAAGACGTCTACTTTTGGTGCTATCTTTTTGGGGGGGTGGGGGTGGGGGTCCTGCTAACTCCTCTCTAGGTGGAGTTGGCTCTTAATTTGCTGTCATGTGAATTATCCCTAGGCTTTAATATTAGCCTCAATAGAGCATATAACTGGGACACTAGATCTGAGAGGGAAGAGATGACTCACAAGAACTTGCTCTCCTGCCCACTGTGAAATATGGTGGACTCAGCCTTGGCTGCGTGTTCGTGACGCAGCCTCCTGTCCCCACAGCTTCCTCTCACAGGCAGCACCATCCATGACCAGATAGCCATGCTGAGCCACCGGTGCTTCAACACTCTCACGAACAGTTTCCAGCCCTCCTTGCTTGGCCGCAAGATCCTGGCTGCCATCATTATGAAGAAAGACTCCGCGGACATGGGTGTCGTGGTCAGCCTGGGGACAGGTGAGTGAGGCTCTGAAGTGTGCACCCCAGCCATCTGGTTCCCATGGGGCCTGGAAGAGGGTCCTTCTCATTCTCTCCTGGAGTCCATGTGAGCAAGTCCAAGCGGGCAGAAAAAGACTCCTCTTATAATTTCATTTTAGCTACAATCAGTTCAGACTAGGGAATGAGTTACTTCCTAGGGAAGAAAATACATCTGATAAATTAAGGCTGTTTCTGCCTTCGGTCCTTAAGAACTAACAGCCTTCATACTATCCATCGTCATTTTCCTTTAATTATGCCATTTTTCTTTTAAACGTCTTCCTAGGGAATCGCTGTGTGAAAGGAGATTCTCTCAGCCTAAAGGGAGAAACTGTCAATGACTGCCATGCAGAAATCATCTCCCGGAGAGGCTTCATCAGGTGAGCGAGACCAGAGCAGGGCTGTGGAGCAGGCAGCACCTCTCTGCCCCACTTCCCGAGCCCCCACCCCAGGAAACCGTGGCTCCAACACGTGCCTCTCTGAAATCCCATCAGACTGGCAGGCCGTTGACCTGGCAGTGGCAGCCTTTGCTTTTAGCTCGTCCATTTGAACCCGTCTTATGGAATCGATCCCCTCTGTGAACAAGGCTGCATCCCACTACTCTGCCTGGTTTTAAGTGCTCTCCTTTTTTCTGCTTGCTCTGCTTCGTGCCCTTTTTCTAAAAACATAAAATGACCTCTTGGTCCTCAGGGCCTTAGAGATGAGACAGCCTTCCATCTACATTTGAGGACCTATAAACAACCTCAGTGCCAGCTTTCTCCTCTAGTTCACCTTTTCTTTAATTTATAAAGGGAGAGACTCAGGGAGAAGCAACAGTCTCCTATAGTCCTTGAATCGGTTTGTTCTGCCCTAGAATCCCTGTAGCCATCATAGCACAGAGCCCTTGGCAGAAATGAAACTGACCCAAAGGGCTAACCTTGCTTTATCAAACACGGAGGTCTCCCACGGAGAATTTCCCACCACCTCTCTCGACCTGAGAAACTGAAAGCCGTTAAGGCTTTTCCTTACTTGGGGCTCAGACAGAGGTCAGATCACAGAAGCAACTGCTAGTCCCAGAATCAAACCTGTCTTCCTAACCAGACTTTCTTTTTGTAGGTTTCTCTACAGCGAATTAATGAAATACAACCCCCAGACTGCAAAAGAAAGCATATTTGAGCTTGCTATAGGAGGAGAAAAGCTCCAAATAAAAAAGTCTGTGTCGTTCCATCTCTATATCAGGTCCGTACGGTCTCTGTTGCTACCAGAGTGGGCCCTGCCAGGCTTCCTGGATTGGGTATCTGAATGTTCTCCTGGCCCATAAATCAGACCTTATACAATAGGCCACATTCCCTCTGGGTTTGAGGTACATACACTGGTGCAGAATGACTCTCACAGACACTGCTGCCCACCTCCGGTATCCTATGGTAGGCTTTAGAAAACATCCCCTGCTTCTACCACATCTGACTGTTTTTGAGCCCCAGGAGATGGGAGGGAAATCTGCACAAGTCAGTTTTAACAGATGCCCCTGTTTTGCAGCACCGCTCCATGTGGAGATGGTGCCCTCTTTGACAAGTCCTGCAGCGACCGTGCTGTGGAAAGCACAGATTCCCGCCACTACCCTGTCTTTGAGAATCCCAAACAAGGCAAGCTCCGCACCAAAGTAGAGAACGGTGAGTGACACACAACCTCCCCCCACTTCTCACAAAAGGTTCTGCAAGACCCCAAGACCCCCAGTCTGCAAGACTGCAGAGGTTCGTCATTAGTCAGTGGGCACTGAGGTGTGTGGTTTACAGGAGAGGGAAGATGCCAGTGGGGGAGGTCTGTAGGAAGATCAAGGCTCCATTTTGAATTTGTTAGTTTGGGAGACCTGGGAGATCTCCAAATCAAATAGGAGGTGGAAGTACCCGTCTGGAGTCACAGACAGAGCATGGCTGGAAATAAAAAGATGGGAGTCATCCTCCTGGAGGATCTTCACACCATGGGAATGGATGGGACTACTTTGGGGGAGGGTAGAGGAAATGAAAAGAAAATGATGCTGAACCCAGCCCCTAGGCAATGAGTTGACAGCTGAAGATGCTAAGTGCCTGGTCCCCTCCTGGCTAGTTGGAGGCTGATTCTACACCTTGTCCACTAGCTCCTCCTCTTCTGACCTCTAACATCTCCTGTCTCCTTGCATCCTCTCCTGTTCCCTTCAGGTCACACTTCAACTGTCATCAGAGTGATCCTCAAACATAAATGAGATCATGTCATTTCCCTGCTAAATACTGTAAAGTATAAACATAGAGTTACCATATGACCCAGCAGTTCACTCCTAGGTTTACCCTGAGAGAAATGAAAGCACATGTCCACACAAACACTAGTACATGAACGTTTATAGCAGCAGCATTCATAATGGCCAAAAAAAAGTGGAAACAACCCAAATGTCCATCAACTGATAAATGGATAAATAAAATGGGATATATTCACACAATGGAATATTATTTGGCCATAAAAAGAAATGTACCAATACATGCTACAATATGGTTGAACCTTGAAAACATTATGCTAAGTGAAAAAAACCAGTCACAAAAGATAACATATTGTATGATTCCATTTATCTGAAACATCCAGACAGACAAATCCATAGGAACAGAAAGTAAATTAGTGGTTGCCTTAGGCTGGGGGTGGGAAGGGTTGGAGGGAAATGAGGAGTGACTGCCAATGGGTAGAAGATTTCTTTGGGGGATGATGAAATGTTCTAAAATTGATTATGGTGATGGTTGCAGAACTCTGTGAATATACTAAAAACCACTGAATTGTATGCTTTAAATGAGTGAATTGTATGGTATATGAATTATATCTCAATAAAGCTGTTATTTAAAAAAACAAAAACAAAAAACCCTATAGTGGTTTCCCACTGCACTTCACGTAAAAGCAAAACCTGCCATGATCTTCCAGCCTCCTCACGCCACTCTCCCTGTCACAGTGTGCTCTAGTGACACTGGCTCCTTGCCAGATCCCTGAACAACCAAACCCCTTGCTGCCCCAAGGCCTTTGCTTTTGCTGTTCTCTGTGTCTGAAACACTCCAGCTCTTCCTCCTCCTCTGTATCTCAGCTCCCCCAACCCCTCTGTCCCATGGAGTTCTCCCTGTAGTCCTCCATCAGAGCTTCCTCAAAGTCTTCAGAGCACCATTAGCATCTACAATTCTTACACATGTATTGGTTTACTTGTTTAGTGTCTGTTCCATTCCCTGTATATCCCCTCACCCTCATAAATATCCCAGGAGGACAGGGATCTTACTTTGTTTTGCTCACCATTGTTTCCCAGTGCCAAGGATCGGGCCTGGCACATAGTAAGTGCTATGAAATATGTAAGGATGAATGAATGAATGGGTATCCTATGGCCCAAGCCTAAGGAGTATAAACACCACATCAAGGAATAGTTTGGTCCACTGGCCCCTGGTCTGACCCAAGTCTCTCACACAGGGGAAGGCACAATCCCTGTGGAGTCCAGTGACATTGTGCCTACGTGGGATGGCATTCGGCTCGGGGAGAGACTCCGTACCATGTCCTGTAGTGACAAAATCCTACGCTGGAACGTCTTGGGCCTGCAAGGGGCACTGTTGACCCACTTCTTGCACCCCGTTTATCTCAAATCTGTCACTCTGGGTAAGGGATCTGCCTTGGGAGCTGGAACTGATCTGTCCTTCTAATGCCCAAATCCCAGCAAACTGCATGCTTCATTGCCAGGCATTGACATGATGTCTCCCTTTTCCAATGTGAGCTTGATTCAGTCATTAGTAATTGATTCTGAGTGTCCAGTCTGCTGTGGTAGGAAGATTAGATTAGGCAGAAAGCCTAAGTAAAGACATGCCAGGCAGGTCTTTTCAAGATGAGTTAAAGCAACCCAGAAGCTTAAAGCTGCAGTGTCTCAGTTTCCTTGGTCTCCACAGTCCTTGGCCTTACCTGGAACCTTATATATTGTGCTTAAATATTTGATGATCCCATATATATATTCTGGATAGCCCCAATCAGTAGGTGCTTCCTAACAAGGGAACTGTTTCTCAGTCTTTACAACTCTATTTTGTACCTTTAAACTCCCCACATGACTCTGCCGCTTAACAGTATTTGATGCAAACACAGCTGTATACATTTCTCTTTTTGTACCCAGGTTACCTTTTCAGCCATGGGCATCTGACCCGTGCTATTTGCTGTCGTGTGACACGAGATGGGAATGCATTTAAGGATGGACTACGGCATCCCTTTATTGTCAACCACCCTAAGGTGCTATAACCCCATTCTGTTTTCCCTGGGCATTTTTCTCCTTTTCAAGCAATCCTATAAGGAGAGCAAAAATGTACACTATAGGCAAGGGGAGCCTTTGTTGGCATCCCAGGAATTAATCCTTTTCTCCTTTTGAATGCAAAGGGTTTTCCTTCGCTTAGTCTGAAATTAATTTGAGTCGAGGTGGAGTTAGTATGTCTAGAGTCTTCATAGTCTTAGCCAAACAGAATCCTAAATAAAGGAGAAAGATCATGGCCCCATGCTCCTTCCTATGAGTTTTGAATCCCTGCTTCAGAAGCTTATTCCTGAAAGGTTTCCCTCTTTCTCTCATCGCTCCTGGGCTTCCTAGGTTGGCCGAGTCAGTGTATATGATTCCAAAAGACAATCTGGGAAGACTAAGGAGACGAGCGTCAACTGGTGTCTGGCTGATGGCTACGACCTAGAGATCCTGGATGGTACCAGAGGCACCGTGGATGGGTAAGGAGATGGGGGGAGCACAGTAAAAGCAAAGCCAGGCTTCCTGCCCTGACACACAAGGGCGCACTGCACGTCTGCCAGTCTCAGAGCTTGAGAGCTGCCTGCCACACCATGCTTCCTCCTCTGGGCTCCCACCTTTCCTGGTCCCTGTGAGTGCTTTTGTTTCTCCAGGCCACGGAATGAGTTGTCCCGGGTCTCCAAAAAGAACATTTTTCTTCAATTTAAGAAGCTCTGCTCCTTCCGTGGCCGCAGGGATCTACTGAAACTCTCCTATGGCGAGGCCAAGAAGGCTGCCCGTGACTACGAGATAGCTAAGAACTACTTCAAAAAAAGCCTGAAGGACATGGGCTATGGGAACTGGATAAGCAAACCCCAGGAGGAAAAGAACTTTTATCTCTGCCCGGTATAGTATGATCCAGTGACTGATGGACTGGGGGTATTTCACATGGGGCAAGAGGGGTAGGTTGTAGCATTCCTCATCACATCGGTCAAGGGTGGTTTTGTTTCTCCTCCTCTTTTTTAATGGAACCACAATTGATGGTACCAAGAATTTCAGGTTCCCATTTATCCTGCTTTCTTTAGGGTTGCTATGCTGGGTCTGGCCAGGACCTCTTCTCTTTTCCCAAGAGGCAGAGACCTAAGAGGATAGAATGGAGTTATCTTTTCTTTCCACTCAAAGCATAAGCAGTCACAGAGCACCTGAGGCTCATTTCCTCTTAAGTTTTGTTTTTTTCCATTTCCTTTCCCTTTGTGTTTGCTACACTGACCTCTTGTGGTCTTGATTAGGTTCCAGTCAAATCTCTATGAATCATGTCAGGGACTGATGATTTCATTTATGGATACTGTATGTCCCTCTAATTCCCTTCCTCCCCTTCTGAGATTCTTCTTTGTGATCATTAAGTTTCTCCCTGCACCCCCACCAGGGTAAACAGGTGAACTTAAAGAATTTGGTGAAACCTTTATAAGGACAGGAGTTTAAAACTGCAGTCAGTTAATTACCAACTGAAGTGTGATCAGAGTCTTGCACTTTAGCCAGCTGGGTGGTGGGGAGGAAGGTGGGGGTTTGCCAAGAGGCAGGGAAAGCTGCTTCTCAGGCAGTTTATCCCTTCCCCAGGCAGCTGGGAAGTCTAGAACCAGCCAAACTGGGCTAGGGAAGTTGCTCAAGCAGTAGCTGAGATTCCCCCTGCAGATGACACAGACTATTTTCCAGGAAACACAGACATTCCTTGGAATACTGCCAAGCTACCAGCTTCCCCTCCTCTTAAATCATTCCTAAGAATTTGCCCCATTCATGGAGGGCAGAAGGTCATAGACCGCAACCAACTGGTAGGGAAAAAAATCTAGGACAAATCCTAGAGGGCAAATCATCTCTGCTCAGATAATCAGGACTTAGCAAGAAGAGGGCAAAATATCATGTTGGGTCAGATCACTGTTCCACCCAGCATACTATTTCACATGACAGTGACACCAAGGGAAGTTGACTAAACCATGTGTAAAATAGATGAGTTTTTAAAAGAATGCCATAGATGTTGATTCTTAACTGCTACTGATAACCTGTAACTGCACATATTTAAAATGCAGATGTACTTTTCCATTTATTCAAATGCTTTCATTCTGCAAAATTGCTTCAGAAGCTGGTTTCTGGGCAGGGCACAGACCTAAGGTCTCCCTGCCTCTTAGAGAATCTTTACAGGGTTGGCATACAACAAGGCAGTAGTCACAGGTGTAAGGGCAGATTGTCCTCAAACTCTGTGAGGTGAAATCTATTGCCTACACCTCCATGTTGACTTGTGTGGTCAGAGCTTCTGTCCTCTGTGGAGTCTGGCTCTGAAGCCAAGTCAGCCAGACATGCTCAAGAGGACTGTGGAGGCTCTGCTACCTCCAGGACCTGGGTCTGCCTCTTTCCTGTAGATGTGTCTTCATCTGGGAACATGCTGGCCACTGCCCTCAGATGATCTTCAATCTTCCTCCCTCTCCCCTCAAACTGCTGACTAGTGCACCCCCTGTCTGGCCCACCTCTTCAACAGTAGATACAAGTACATCTACATTTGTACTTTTACTCTTGTGGCTACTATACCCTCTGTACTTTTGAGCAAAGTTTAACCATGATAAAATCCACGTTTTTAAATTATGCTAAAGATGTCTTTGCAGAACACCAGAGCATCTGAAGGAACTGGTAGAGAAATGGTGCCTGTCTTCTGAGGTGGAAGGGGCCTGCTCCCTGGCCCTGTGAGTCTGCTGAAGGCACATTAAGTCAGTCCTGGCACCCACATCTGGGGCAGAGAGATCTGTGGTTCCCAGCCATTAGAAGGAAGCTCATCCCCTCAGTTCTTCAAGCTGAAGGGTTAGCACCTACTGATTTACTCAGAATGTTTGGCCCCTCGGGTGTGTCTTGGGCATTAGAATCTCCAGCAGAGCTCTGACTCAGCTGCCTCTTTAACTGGGAGCACAGGAGCTCTCAAAAAATCAGAGCCTCCACTTGCTCCCAACATCTTAGCTAGCACAGATAGTGTTTGCTTTCTGCTGTAGGAAGAGCGCGAGGCATCCCTGAGCTCTATGTGTCTGCTGGAAAGGAGCCCCCTGAGGCCCTGCACCACTGCATCCCCGCACCCCTCTGAGTCACGCAGGACAGAGGGGAAAGAGCTTCCACCCAGCCAGTGTTCACTTTTTTGTCCAATCTTTGTTTTTAATAAGCAGGACCCCTTCCCCCTTTCTTTTTAATGATTTTTGTAGTTGATTTGTCTGAACTGTGGCTATTGTGCATTCTTTGAATAATCACTTGTAAAAACTGTTGATGCTTGAAGCTGTTTCCTTTACTCAAGTTGAAAGGACTCTGTTGGTTTTGGGGTCTTGGTAGTGACTCCAAGAGCAGAGTGGGGAAGAGCCCAAGCATAGACTTGGGTGCCATGATGGCTGCA
This sequence comes from Cynocephalus volans, assembly GCF_027409185.1. NCBI lineage: Eukaryota > Metazoa > Chordata > Mammalia > Dermoptera > Cynocephalidae > Cynocephalus > Cynocephalus volans. The sequence goes on along the minus strand of NC_084467.1, from coordinate 112,308,941 downwards.
GTCCAGTTTTATGATTCTGCTTTTATGTGTCCCTTGATAACTATGACTAACAGTATACATTCCTCATAAATAAAAAAAAAAGAATCTGAATTGTTAGAAAGCCTCGGGTCTTGGTTTCTTGGGGGAGGTGAAAATGGGGATAGAGGGACCTGGGTTCTTGGGATTTCTGCTGTGTCGGATATGTAACCTGGGGAGACGGTCATCCTTCAACCTGCAGAAAGGAGCCATTTCAAAGAGCTTCCCTGGGCAGGTAAGCTTGCATCTAGGTTGGGTGGGGTACCTCAGGCACCTCTTAATCACCTCCCCAGCTCCACACACATCCCTTCACCATCAGAGCCCACCATTAAATATTTTGTCCACAAGGACTTGACATGGAAGATTTCAAGGCCCAGAGTAGGAAAACCTCCCTTCAGACAGTATCACAAATTACATACACAATTCCAGCTCTCCTTGAGAGGTGTTCTGCCTCCCCAGCACTGCCCCCACCCCCCACCCCCAGAGTTCTTTGGCCTGTGCATATTTGGAGTAAAGTTGCAGCTGGGACCAGGACAGGCTTGGCTACAGTCTTAGGAGAAAGACCATTTGCTTTTAACTTCACATATATATAGCACCCAAAATGTCTCTCCATCTTGAATTTCAAAGATTGCACCTCTTGCCACATTGTAACTTATTCCAGAATTTTTAGAAAACTCATCCTTGGCCTTTTAAAAATGATATTATACCAGAGGACTTACAGTAACCAACAGCAAGGCTGTCAGTGAAACCACGTTCCTCATACATTATACAGATGGAAGAGCTGAGGCCAGGAGGGCCAGTGGCATGTTTTGGGGCATATTACATAAGGACCAGGACTCTGCATGGTGTTATTCACAGTCTGCTGAAATAAAGTGCTAAGTGAGCTGAATAGTTTTTAATTTAAAGACAGTGAAGGATAATGTCTTCATCTGCCACTGGTCTATCAGGAACCTCGAGTGCCTCTGTCCTGTCCTCAGGCAGCTCCTGGTCCCACCTAGAGGGAAATGTAGTGCCCAGGCTTTTTAGAACGTGGATAGTTTCCTTGAAGTCTAAGGCAAGTGCCTGGATATGTCATCTGCAGGGTGAACAAGACTGTCCCACCACCCACCTCTAAATGGGCTGGGAAGCAGGGCTGCCCTGTGAGAGCACAGAAGGGATTTTCTTTAGCTCATCATTTCACTTGCTGTGCACCTTGCATTTTATCTGGGGTCCCATAATTTAATACTGTTCCCAGGATTTGGGCCCTGTTCTGGAAACAGTCTGGCCTCCATGCAGATTGCAGCCTTGACTCAGAGCACAGGGGCCATGAAGGAAGCCCCACCATCCCAGCCTCCAGAAGACTGGTCCTTGCCTCTGCCCAGTCCTTTACAAAGGGTCCTCCCTAGGAGCCATTTCTGGGCTCTGTCTGCTCCAGGCCCAGCCATTTGGCCATTTCTTTTCCATCTGATGAGTAGATTTGTAAGGCTACAAATCAGTCATTCAACAGCAGACTGTTAACCACTCACCTTTTCTTTGGAATCTTGTAATGTCTTTAACCTCTCATGAATCCACTTTCTCCAGCTTTCTCCCTTTTTCCTGTATTTGCCAACCCTGTGCTGTGAGGGCTCTCCCCCACCCCACAAATACAACAGAGTGACAAGACACCTTTAGAAACTACTTTCTTTACGAGAATCTTGAGTTCCTAATGAGTCTGGCCTGGGATGGGCTAGACCAGTGCAACTATTCCAGGAGTGCAGACAAGGGGGGCCAAGGCAGTGTGGGGGAGGTGGGGACACCAAGGATGGATGAATGAGGTGGCCTAACGGTTCCTAGACCTACTGTCCTTTAGGAACCATGTGACCAGCACACTGACCTCTTGGACCTGTTGGGGTGAATATTAAGAGGTGGCTGCTTGCTCTCTTTCTGGTCAGTCAGGGAGTGGGAGGCTGGCCAGCACTGGTTAGGCTGTGAGGGATGCTATGGCCCCAGCCCAACTCTGCCCTGAAGCAGAGGTGACAACCGGAACTGAGTCCACTCTGGCTTGGGGAGTGATTCAGAGAGGGCCCTAAAGAGCTCTTACTCCCTTCCCATAGAGCTCTTCCCCCTGTTGCAAAGCCCACAGCAAGAGCATGGACTTTAAGGCAGTCTTGGGTTTCAGGCCCAGCACTACTCACCCGCTGTCCCTTGTTCTCTCTGAGCCTCATTTCTCTTCTGTAAAATGGGAGCCCCTTCCCTGCATGATTGTTGTGAGGAATAAAGACGGTGCATCCAAAGGAACTGGCACAGAGCAAACCGTTAGTAAATAATAGCTGATACTGGGATTTGGAGGGGATGCAAACAAGGACCAAAGCGCCCAAAGACTGTTCCCTATTTCCTTAGGGGGAAACAGTCTTGTCCTTCCTCCACAGATAGCCTTCCTCGGCAGAACACACCATCTGGGGAGCTGCCTATGTTTTGTTTGCTTTCAAATTTTCAATAACTTGGTACCAGCTGTTCCATATTACATACCTCATTGCCAGGAAGCTGCCTTCCTCCCACTGCAGTGCCAACCATCAAAAGCAGAGGGCCCATGTGTGCTTTCTTTCCACACAAAAATGGTCATCAGATCACCTGTGGCCTTGCCATCTCTGAGGGAGATAATCCCAACTCCTTTTCTCACTGCCTCATCCCAAACCCACCTTGCTCCGGTTTTCCATCCAGTTTCTCTACCTCCCTCTTCAGATCCAGAGCCACCTCCAGTCCTTGGCCAGCACCAAGCTGGGCACCCAATTCTCTACAGAGACAGCCCCACCATGGAAAGGAGGCAAGGGGCTTCCCTGACATCACCAAGGGAAGAGGACATAGGACCCAAGAGTGGAAGAGACTGTGGTTCCCAAAATTTTCCAGTGCCCTTGAGGGTTCAAACTCTGTACTGGCACGTAGTAATACTTCCTTCACCTCTGCCCTTCCCTCCTCCCTAGTGTGGTAGTCCCCAGAGGGCTGAACCCAGAGATGAAGGGAATGGCACTACACAGTTAACTCTCATGTACACTGACCCCTTTCCTCCTTGCTGCAGCACTCGGCCAGCTCTGTCATCCTCGTTTTACAGATGCGGAACACCAAGTTCAGAGGTAAGTGCCTCATTGAGAGGAGCTGGACAAGCTGCTCTCTAACATCCCCTCTAGCGCCCTTTGGTGATGTACTTGGACAACAGCCACTGTGGGAAATATTAAAAGCAAATACAGCCACAGCAGCAGCTGAGGGACCTCCCCATAGCCCAGGCTATGAACCTCTCCTCTGAAGGGTAGGGTGCCAGCTTGAGGAGGAAGGGGCCTCAAGCTGGCATCCTACCCTTCAGAGGAAGGGTTCCTTTCCTGATGCTGTTTTGGGTTCCAAGATGCTTTTCCTAGGGATATGAGTTTGAGGTGTGTCCAGGCATAATACAAGCAACTCCCAATTTTCTGTTCTAGAAGGGAGTCTCCATGGTGCAGACACTTCCACCACCAAGAAGCGATGTCTGTGAACCCATCTGACAGGTGGGGAAATGCGCTGAGGCACAGCTCATGCAGCTGCTGGCTTAGTGTCCCCATGATGTTCTTTCATAGCTAGTGCAGAACCAGATGAGCCTGGGGTCTCTGAGCACACACCTGTGTCAAGAGGAGCTGACCCAGAAGCGAGGCAGGGCTAGGGAAAGGGCTTAGCCCAGGAATGGATGAAACTTCGCTGAGGATGCGCCTGAGAGAAGCCCCCCACCCATTAGACTAACTTGAGTATACCCTGTAACATTCCTTCTATCTGCATGCCCCGGTTCCCAGCTCCCCCAGATCCAGGCCCTTTTGGGGGAGACTTGGTTTGCTCATGGAAAAGATAGGGTAAGGCTAGGCCTTGGAGCGGGGCTGGCATGACAGTTGACCCCACTCCCACTGGCTCTGGCTGCCTCTCAGACTTCACATTCATGAAGCATCTACTCTGTGTCAGGTACAGCACTAGGCTTTTCCACAGCATCACTTCATCCTCCCAGCTACCCCATGAAGAGAGCATTACTGTCCCCATTTTACACACAAGGAAGCTGAGGCCTAGCAAGGCAAGGGACTTGCTGGAGATATCTTCAGAGTGAGCAAGTAGCAGAGCTGGGACTAGAACCCAGACTCTGGGATCCCTGTCCAGTGTTCTTTGCCTGTGTTGTGTCTCCTCCCACCCATCCACCAGCACCACCTCCCACCTCCACTAAGCCTGGAGAAGCAGAAGTCCCAGCTGTGCTCCACAGAACAGAACAGAGCACCAGGTCCCTCGAGTGCACTTGGCAGACTGACCCTTCTGTGACCTGCCATCTGTTGGCCTGGCACTGAGACCAGGCTGGGACCACAAATAAGAGCCAGTCACATGGTAGGAGTGGGAGCAGGAGTGGGAGATCCCCAAAGAGGTCTGCTTCCTGGGCTAACAGGCCAGGTGGCCTCCAGCCAGCCCCTGGGAGCAGCATCAGGAACAGCCTCCAGGGATGCACAGAACGGAAGCTGAAGCTATGCTTTCAGGGGAGTCACTGGCAGCAGCAGACCTGTCCTTCTGAAGTTCTTCTTCAAACCTGCTCAGCTTTGGTTGGGAGAGGGCGGAGGAGGAGCAAGAGCTGGAAGGATGGAATAATGAATAGAAGGACAGGAGCAGCAGTGTGGACATGACAGAGTTCCAGCCATTTGCCCCCTGCTTGCTGGTCTTCTGTCCAGCACAGCTCTGCTGCAGGCAAAAGCCTGAGTCTGCTTAAAGCCAACATCCTTAGTTTACTTCCTTCAAGCAATCAGTCGGTTCAATTGGGAAAAAAACAGGGCACCGACAGATGGCTCTCAGGGTGGGGAGGAAAGGTCAGAGAGCCACCAGGGTGTGTCTCACCTTCTAGGCTCTTTCTTCATCTGGAACATGGCTCACGTTGGAATCCATGACTGTAAAATGTCCTTCCAGCTCCAAAAGCCTGTGAACTTGCACTTCTCACACAGTTTTAGTATTTGGACATCAGACTCCCAGCAGGTCACCCAAAGATTCAGAACTCAGAGGCTCCCCTAATAGCCAGCTTTGCCCACCACACCCTGAGCCCAAGGGAGAAAGGAAGGAGAGGGAAGTCTAGAGGGTACAGAGAAATCTTCACTGGGCACAAGGGGACCTGGTGCTGGGCTCTGAATCCCTTAGAAGCAAGGAGCTATGGGATTGAGCTGGAAACCTGCCCCAGGAGTCTGTGACCATAGGGCCAGGCTAAGGCCTCTGGGTGGAAGCCACTGACCACTGCTAGGCCCACCCAGCCCAGCTGCTGTCCATTCAAGCAAGGGCATATGTCAGGCATACCCTCTTGCTCCTCTCTCCTGTTCCTCTCTCTTTCCTCTTGCTCCTCCCTTCTGAGCTACCATTGTATCAGGCCAGCCCAGCAGAGTCTGAGCTCCTGTCTCCCCGCCCCTCCTCCCATGACACGGAGGCAGTGGATGATTCTGTCCTCTTCCCCAACACTCTTTCTTCAGGGTGGAAGGCTCTGACATCTCTTTCCTCCATTTCTCAGCCTTCATCCTTCACTATCAACACTATTGCCTGGGCTGGTACAACATAAGAAAGGGAGTAGCCCAAACATGATGAAGCTGGCCCAGCCTCCAGGTTAGAGCTGGCTGTGTGTGGATGGAAGTATGGGGGAGGAGGGGCTCCAGATAAATTGAAGGATGGGTCTGTGGGGGCAGCGTCCCTCTTCCAGGTCGCTCACTCATCCATCCTCCACCCAACACTACTGTACAACAGAGGGCAAAGGGGTGAAAGAGCGTGGAGATGCAGAAGGTCTCACTTGGAGCTGGGAGCTGAGTGGTCCGGGTGGAGGAAGGTGGTGCTGGTGTAGTTCTGGAAAAGAGGCTGCAGGAACATGCCAATGGTGCCAAAGACACAGACAAAAACAAAGATCCAGAGGAACAGGCGGTCGATCACCATGGCGACGTACTTCCAGTCCTCACTCACCTGGATGGAGGAGACAAAGGAGGCCCAGGTGTCAGACACATGAAGGAGGACGGGAGTGGAATGGGTATAAGCAGGTCCCCCCACATATACACACACCCCACTCCTCTCCCTCAGTGATCCCAGAGCAATCTTTCTAAAGCACACTCTGATCTTGCCTGCCTAAAACCCTCCAGTGGCTCCATTGCCTTTAGGACCCATCCAAACTTCCAAGTCTGGAATCAAGACCCACCCATGACAAATATGAGCCTATCTCCTGTCTTCTCACAACCTGTAACCCAGACTTACCAAACCCTAATGTGTCCTGTCAGGTCTCTATGCCTTTAGGTTTCCTTTGTGTCTGCAAATCCTGACCTCCCTTTCTCTATCTGGTGAACTCCTACCTATCCTTCAAAGACCAAAGCAAACATCTCTTTTTCTATGGAGGCTTTCTTGACACCCAGATCAAAATGAACCACTGTTCCCTGTGGGATCTCTGAGCCCTGTGTACACATCTCCATCACATTATTTTTACTGTGCTGTACTGTCTCAATTTGCAGGTCTGTTCCCCCAGTAAGCTACAGGTTCCTAAACCACAGGAACCCTGTCAGATTCATCTTTGTAACTCCAGCATCTGGAACACAGAGAGACCCGTACATGGCTGCTGAATTAGTGAGTGAATGGCTGCCTCTGCAGGCCTCGTTCCTTCTATAATTGCAGAGGGAGCTCCATTCAACAGCACCACCTTAAGTACAGAGGCCCCAAAGGGTGAGAGCTGGGTCCCAGATGTGAACAAATCTGTTAAAAAGATAATACTCTCTGTGGGTTTGAGAGCCAGTCACAGGGCTCACACAAAGGGCCAGCCTCTCCTCAGAGCTGCTCCACTCCAGCCTGAGTCTGGGCCTCTGCACACGTGTTTATCTGGAGCCCAGCCAATTCCAGGGGTGGGGAGGAAGCAACCATGCATCTTCACTTAGTCAGCGGCTGAACAATCCCTCATGCATGTCACAACTAGGCCTACTGTATATCTGCCACCATGCTAGGCACTGGGGACATGATTGAGCAAGACAAATGCATCCTGCAGTTGACAGTCTATTGAGGGAGATGGAGACAAAAATAAGTAAGAATAAAAAAATTACATACTGTGTGGGAAACAAAGGACTGAGATAGAGAAATGGAGGGGAAAACATAATTTAGAGTGTGGTCTGGGAAAGCCTCTTTGAGGTGACATTTAAGATAAGATCTGATGAGTAAAAGGAAGCCTGTGTCAGGAATACGCTGAAGAAACAATCAGACCAACCCAAACTGAAGGATATTCAACCAGCCTGTACCCTTTAAAAATGTTTATGTTATGAAAGACAAAGCTGAGGAACTGTTCCAGATTAAAGGAAACTAAAGAGACATGACAACTAAATGCAATTTGAGATCCTAGATTGGGAGGGGAGTGAGGGGTGATGTTATGAAGGACATTACTGGGACAGTTAGAAAAATTTAAATGTGGACTTCATATTAGATTAAGGTATTGATGCTAAATTTCCTGAATTTGATCATTGAATCTAGGCTAGGCAAGAGAGTGTCCCTCTTCTTAGGAGAGACATGCTGAAGTATTTGGGATAAATGGTCACAGTGTCTGCAACTTACTCTCAAATAGTAGAGGAAAAATTAATAACAGTAATAATTTTTAAAAGGATAAAAAGAAGGGCATTCCAGGCAGAAGGACCCATATGTGCAAAGGTCCTGAGGCAAGAAAGAGTTTGGTGTGCTTAATAAAGTCAAGCGGGTAAGCCAGTGACCTGAGCAAGGTGGAAAGGCACAAGTTCTGAGGGAGTCATTGTCTGGATGCAGGAGCGCAGGAGCTGAGTCAGGGAGACTTTTAGGAGACTATGCCCTGGTCCAGGCAAGAGCTGGTGGTGGCCTACAACTGGTGTTGTAGTGTGGTCCAGGCAAGAGCTGGTGTTAAGTGTGGTGAGACAAGTTAAATGGTGAGACAAGGTTGAAGCTGAGAATTACCTCAGAGTTCGAGCTCACAGGACAGGACTTCTTTTTTTTTTTTTTTTTTTCCTAAAAGATGACCGGTAAGGGGATCCTAACCCTTGATTTGGTGTTGTCAGCACCACGCTCACCCAATGAGCTAACCGGCCATCCCTATATGGGATCCGAACCCATGGCCTTGGTGTTATCAGCACTGCACTCTCCCAAGTGAGCCACGGGCCAGCCCAGGACAGGACTTCTGATGACTTGGATGATGGGGGAGATGAGAGAGAGGAGTAAAGGATCACTCCAGGTTTTTAGTCTGAACCACTGGGTGAATGGTGATGCCATGTACTAAAGATGAGGAAACTGGGGGAGGAGCAGATTGGTGGTGGGGATGTAGATCAGCTCTCAGTTTTGGACATGTTGAGTCTGAGATGCCTGCGAAGTGTTCAAGTAGGTCACTGCATCATCGTCAGCACCTAGCTCCGTGATGCACAATACATGAGTGGACTGCAGCAGGAGAGGCAGGCGGGTGATGCAGCCACCAAGTCCCTGCAGCCCAGCACCCCTGCATCTCCCACTTGGCCTCAGCGGGCTCCTGCCTCATCTTTTCCGGTCTCGGCCCCCCTCTTCCTCCACTGGACTTCAGATGCTCTCTGGCCCAAGGTTCAGCTCCAACTGATCTGTTGTCCAGAAGAACAGATCTCTGAAGCCCTCCAGCCCACACAAACTGTAGTACCTGCCCTTTCTCATCCCCCAACCAGAATGGCAGCATCCCAGAGGAAACCTGGCCAGTCACCATGGCAACAGCTGAGCCTGAGTCTGGAATCAGCCAAGTACCTAGAGACTGACCGCAGGCTGGGGCCAAGGATGCCCAAAGTGGGCAGATGTCAAACCATCATACCTCCTCCCAAATCCCAGCTCAGTCACAAGCAGTCCCCTCCTGGGGAGCCACTGCAAAAAAAGCCAAAAGCTAGAAATGCAGAGAGCTGGGGTACAGGTGAGGAGCCCTCACCTCCACCCGCCACCCCAATATCTCCATAAAAATACTTCATGAGGCCGTCCTCCAGACCCAGAAGAGCAGAAAAGTGATATTGATTTGGGACTCTGTCCTCTCCACAGCTAGCAGGCTCGTGGAACTCTTAACACCCCTCTCCCCACTCCACACACACATCTACTGACCTTGATTTGCCCCCCGTGGGGCACTCGCCAAGGACGCGTCTCTGTGCTAAGAGCTGCAGATTAACAACGTGGATGCGGGAATGCAAACGGCAGGGACGGACAGGCCGCCCTCCCGACACTGACACTGACGGTGCCCCAGCGGAGGCACTTCACCCTGGACACGAGTCCTCAGGAAGCCTCAAGATCATCCTGTACTGACTCCAGTGTAGGCGGCGCCGCCTCCCGGAAGCCAACCGAGAAGAACCGAAGCCGGCGCCCGGGCCCACAGCACAGACCCGCCCCACATTCCCTGTGCTGCACCCCTATTAGCTTTGCGTGCCTAAGGAACGCCACCGCTTTCCAGACGCCGGGGCCCGGCAGCCCGGCTTCTCACCCCCGGTGTCCCTGCCCGGGGACAGTCCCTGCCACTCACACTCTGGTCGTCGTCCTCGCTCCGCATATGGTCCGCAATGAAGCGCACGCCCTCCACTGCCTCCCGGAGGCCGCAGCCACACGGCCCCCCAGCGCGCCCCGGGCCGGCCACTGGCGCGGGCTCAGCCCCGAAGGCCCCGCCGGCCAAGCCCTGGACCGACGCGCGGTTGACGAAGCACGTGCAGGAGTCGGCCCCGCGCACTTCGCGGAAGAAGAGGGCGCCAGAGCGCTCGCGCTCTTGCTGGCGGCGCCGCAGGCGCAGGCGCTGGCGGGCGCAGTGGTGGCGCGGCTGCTGCATGAAGAGCAGCGCCGGCAGCCTCTCCAGGAAGACGACCTTGACCCAGGGCGCCATGGTGTGCGTGGTGGGCGAGCGGTGGTGCACGTTGAGCACGCACACGCTCGTGACGATGGAGAAGGTGACAAGCACCATGGTGAACATGAGGTACTTGCCGACGAGCGGTACGTCGAGGGAGGTGGGAGGCACGATCTTGGAGATGAGCAGCAGGAAGACTGTGAGCGCCAGCAGCACGGAGATGCACAACGTCATCTTCTCGCCACAGTCCGACGGCAGGTAGAAGACGAGGATGGCCAGTGAGGTGATGAGCACGCAGGGGATGATGAGGTTGATGGTGTAGAAGAGCGGCTTGCGGCGAATGATGAAGTCGTACGTGATGTCCACGTAAGTGGAGTCGTCCGGGTTTTCATTGCGCCGGCCAGGCAGCGCCACGATGTCCCACTCACCACTGGGTGTGAAGTCGTCCAGGCTGGCCACGTCACTCTTGAGCACCAAGTCGATCTCGGTGCGGTCGTAGGTCCACGAGCGGAACTTCATGGTGCAGTTTTGCTGGTCAAATGGGAAGTGCTTTACTTCAATCTTGCATGCACTCTTGTAGATGGCAGGCGGCAGCCAGAAGATGCTGCCGTCATAGGAGACCACGGCGTTGGAATAGAAGGACACCTCATACATTCCATCCGCACTGCCAAAGGATGGACACAGTCGGTCCTGGCCTAAGCATTCTTCCATCCCCACCCATCAACCCAGCCCTAGGTGGGAGGAGAGGAAATCCAGAGGAAGACACGAGTAGGGGAAACCCAGGTCTGAGAGTAACCATCCAGGGGCATAGCGAGGTGGAGTAGGAATTGAACAGGAATAGGATATGAGTGGGTTGGTGGCTGGAAGAGATGTCCTGGCCAGGAGTCCTGTGTGGCCTCTTGGAGGTAGAAGAGGGTGAACGGAGGGAGGGGCTACTTGCTACTTGTCGTGCATTGTATAAGCTGGTTGCTACTCCTAAGGGTGGAGAAATTGGGAAAGCCAAAGAGGCCAGAGAGAGGCTCCCCGAGCAATGGAGGGATACAGAGGCAGGTGGGAGCAGGGCATGTTCCTATCGGTTGAGGGAAATGGTTTTATATATTAGAGGTGAGAGGGATTATAAGAGACAGGAGAGAACTTGGAGGAGAAACTGGGACCTTAAGGTTCTTTGATCCTGGCCAGACTTCCAAGAAAGCCTACTCTTGAATCAGTTTAGAAACTGGGGGCTGTCAATCCCTGTTTGTATCCCTACTGCAGCTCCAAATACTGAGAATCCTAATTGGCTAGGAGGGGGCTGGTCATGGCCCAAGTCACCTTGGCTGTCCACACTATATCTCACTGGTCTGGGTCTGTCTGTCTGTCTGGATAGTGACTATCTGCCTATCTGCCAGTGAAAAGTCCCTTCTCTCCCACACCATGCTACTTTCTCTCATTTTCCCCAAGACCCCTTCCCTCCCTGAGCATTCCCATGGTCTCCCCCAACATTCTTATTACTCCAGGGTCACCTACTTGTTGTACAGGACCACATCTGGCAGCCAGATATGTTTGGAAGGGAGCCGAACTTTCTTCATATTGTCAAACTCCTCAGGCTTCCAGGTGAGGCGATAGTCTTCCCACTCCTAGGAAAGGGAGAGAGGCAGTACCAACCTCTGCCCTGGGAGGGCCTTGAGGTCAAGGAGAGGGGTATGAGGAGACCCATATGGCTTGAGGGAGCTTTTAAAAGCCAGTCTCCTCCCTACAGTGACCTCTCTGCCATACAAGTGTGGCTCATACGATACTTTCTCATTTAATTTTCATAGCTAAGCCAAGGTATTAGAATTTACATTTTACCATTGAGAAAATGAATTTTGGAGAGTTTATCCTGTTTAAAGTCACAGAGCTGGTGAGTGTAAGAACCAAGATTCAAATCCAATTACTTAGGACTCCGAAGTCTACATGTTTCTACCTCTTTTGAGGAGATTGAAAGAGAGAAAAGCACATGTCAAAAAAAAAAAAAGGAAAGAGAAGGCCAGGGGTGTGGATGGGAAGAGCACTTACCTGGGTCAACCAGACATTGGTGGTCATGATCTGCTCCCGTTCATGCTGTGGGGAAGAAGAGAAGCTTCTGAGAACATTCCCCAGCCTGTGGGCCCACTGCCACCAGGGTCTCTCTCACACCTCCCCAATCCTTGGGAACAGAGGAGTCAGTACAAACATTAACACAACACATTCTGGCTGGGCTGACTTTAGCTAGGCAGAGAGTTTGGGACCCCCACTCACCACACTGATGAGCTGGGCCAATGATACCATGAGCTGTACCGTCACCAGCTCAGAGCCATTGGTGGCTGGGCGGATAAGCTTGTTGTAGCGAGAAGGATCCAGGAGATGCTCCACCAGCCGCTCCTCCGTGTCTGTACCCCACACACCTGGGCAGGGCAGTGGCAGGAAGTAAGTGAATAGGTAAGGAGGGCCCACCTAGGATCCCACCCTCCCCAAGCAAGTGGAACAATCCGGACCCAACCAGTAGCTTCCTACTGCACCATCCCTAAGGATACTGCAAAATGCTTAGATTATGCCATGGAATCCCCAGATTAACACCCCCACAGATAAGCCCATTTCTGAGACCACCGACCAAGGAGTCCAGGCAGCCCCACAGAAATGCCTCCAGACTAAGAACCCACTCTGCAAGGATTAGTGGAGCGGAGACCTGCTCTTCCTCCAGGGTCTCAGAGGGTAGTTTCAAAAGGCTTGATATTTCTGCTTCCATGGCTTCTCCAGCAAATTCCCATGATTCCAGGGAGGTTTTAGAGGGTGGTGAAAGGGAAATAGTTATTTGTGTCCTGCCACACACACCTTCTCCTAAGACAGTGCCCATCTGTGTGTGCAAATAACAGTATATGCCTCTACATATGACTGTGGTCATGCCCCCCCCCCCCCAAAGGCACTGGGTTGGAGCAGAATAATTGGACTGCCTAAGCTGTTGGTCAGGGCATATTTAGTCTCAAATTCCACACATATAGGAGCCCACTTTCATGAGATGGCATGCAGATGTGGAAAGCTCATTCAGTTGTACATTCCCTTTGTGCCTGCCCCTCCACACACTCTATCCCCTTCTGAAACTCTGCACGAACACACCCCTCCCCACCCCCTCAGAGAGCTCCTTCCGAATTCTCAGCCTGACAGAGCTTCTTCCCTTCCAAGTCTCCTGTCCTACCCTACCAGAAGGTTGATAAGTCAGTTCTCTCCCCTTCCTGCTTGTGGGGTGACTAAAATCAGGACCCCAATGTGGGGGACAGGAAATGATGTGCAGCCAAGGGCGGAGCATTGAACAAGGTAGATTTCTTGAGATAACGTTTCACACAAAGTCAGATGGGATCTCAGTCGCCATCAGAGTCAGCCCTCCTGCCATCCCAGAAAGCCTGGGGAGATCCCCTTCCTCCTTCCTCTCTGTGCCCACACCATCACCACCACTGGCCGGGTTTCCATCTCTTCCTTGTGTCACTTACTCCTTTGGGTATGTTCTCCGCCAAGTTCAGTCTCCCGGATGCTCCCTGCAGTCCTGGGGGGTCTCTCCCCTAACCCGCAGTGGACTCCCCCATCTCTATGGAATCCATCCCTTCCACTTTCCGGTCTGGCAAGAGTGAGACTGAGCGTGGCGAATCTTGGGCCATTGACTGGGGTAGGGGAATCTGGCCGGTGCCCGTCCTTACCTGAGCACAGCCCAAGGAAGCCGAAGCTGAGGAGCAGCGCCATAGGGCCGGAGCGTCGGGCCATGCCGCGGGCATAGCTTGCTACCTCGCCTACCCCGGCTCCAGCAGGCCGCCGGCGGGAGGGCCGCGGGCGAAGCGCTGTCCGTGGTGCTGAAGCCGCGCTCGCGCCTGCGCCCGGCTGGAGCTGGGCCCAGAGGATGCTCGCGGCCTTCGTTGCTGCCCTGCCGACCGCCGCGGCAGTTCCTCGGGCGCAAGGAGCAGGCTGCAAGGAGGAACGAGCCTGTCGTTTATCCCGGTCTGAGCAGGCGGAGGCTTTTCCGGCTGCTCTTCCAGGGAATACAATTGGGACAGTAAGGGGGAGGAGCCTCCGCCCCGGAGGCGGAAACGCCGGATCTTAGGAAAAAAGGGGGTCCCTGAATGGTATATTCCTCTACTGGTCCTGCCTAGTTAGGGTGTGCGTGAGGCGGGAGAAGAGCTGTCCTTCCACGGGACGGTGGAGGAGTTCTTAGAGCCCCGAAGTTGGGGCAGCACCTGGAGGGGTCGGAGAAATGGCGGGAGGCTCGGCAGGAAGGAGCAGCGGGAGTGACAAGTAGGTCAGGGCCCGCTTAGTAAAGGGGGCCGCAAGGCTAGAATGAGGGAGCGGGAGACGGGAGGAGTTTCTGGAGTTCCCGCCCTCTTTTTTTCTCTTACCAAACACAACTAATCCTGCTCCCTGGGTTTGCTGTTGTAAGAAAGCAAACAGCTTTGGAGTCTTGGAACAGAGTCCCCTCTCCTGTCCCCTTCTTTACCTCCACAAACTCCCTAAAAGGCCAAGCTTCCTGATGCTCCCCCACAGGGGGTCTAAGGCAAGGAGGTTGACTTTGCCTGAAAAGAAGGTAACCTTGAAGATCTTGAAGAGTGGAAAGATAAGCAGCCCAAATCAATTAGCCTTTCTCACCCCCATTCTCTTCCACTCTAGTCATTGGCTTCTGTGTGACCAGGGAGATCAGAGAACTACTTCACAGAGGCCTGCCCAAGAATAAAGCTAACACAAAGGAGAGCAGAGATAAGAGAGGAAGAGAGGTGTCAAAACTCAATGACATCTTTGATCTTGAAAGCCCTGAACCAATAAAGATCCCACTTTTTCTTAAGTGGGTTTGTTGTCACTTTCAACCAAAAGATTCCTGACTAAAACAGATTTATCTTACAGCAAGGCTCTGTCTTGTTCCATTTCTGCCTACTTCTCCAACCTCATCTGGGTCGCTCTACCCCCAACTCCACACTTCAACTATTGGCAATGTCTTTAAGATCCTTGAATATTTTATCCCTCCCATACTCCATACTTCAGAGACTTTTTTTTTTTTTTTTTTTTTTTTTTTTGTCTTTTTCGTGACCGGCACTAGTGCACCGGCCATTCCTATATAGGATCCGAACCCGCGGCTGGAGCGTTGCTGCGCTCCCAGCGCTGCACTCTCCCGAGTGCGCCACGGGCTCGGCCCTTCAGAGACTTTAAAACACATAGTTCCCTTTGGCTCTCTTATCACCCATTTTCCCCTAACCACCTTCTACTTAACTTTGAACATTTGGCAGGAATGTTAGTTCCTCAAGGAAGCTGTGCCTAATGAAGGACTAGGTCTTAATCCCTTTTCTGCTCTATAACAGAATACCACAGACTGGGTAATTTACAAAGAACAGAAATTAATTTTTTTTTCTAAAGATGACTGGTAAGGGGATCTTAACTCTTGACTTGGTGTTGTCAGCACCATGCTCACCCAGTGAGCTAACTGGCCATCCCTATATGGGATCCGAACCCACGGCCTTGGTGTTATCAGCACCACACTCTCCCGAGTGAGCGACGGGCTGGCCCAGAACAGAAATTAATTTTGCTCATAGTTCTGGAGTCCTGGAAGTCCAAAGTTGTGGTGCTGTCACCTGACAAATGTCACCCATGTCAGAAGGCATCACATGGCAAGAAGCTCATGCATGAGACAGAGAAAATATCAAGCCAAATTCATCCCTTTATCAGGAGCCCACTCCTGCAATAACTAGCTCACTCCTGAGATGACGGCAGTACTCCATTCATGAGGGTAAAGCTCTCATGACCTAATCACCTTCTAAAGGTTCCACCTCTCAACACTGTTGCATTGGGGATTAAGTTTCCAACAAATGAATACGGGGCGGTGGGGAGGGCACATTCAAACGATAGCAGTCAGGTACCCTGTTATATGTTTCTAGAGCATGTTCAATGATAAATGAATCCATCTATGGCAGTGGCTGTCTACTGTACTTGATTATGAACAGCACAGTGCCTGGCATATCATAAGGGCTCAACAGGTAAGGAAAAGGGTTAGTGCAGGACTGACATCTTTCAGTATGTGAGGGAAAATTCCTCTGTAAAATCTCAGCTAAAAGCAACTTACTTAACATGTCCCCAGTTCCTAGAACTGAGGGGAAGAAGCAGGACAAGTTCCAGAAAAGGACGAGAGAAGAAGTGGGATGACTACAGGCCCCTAATGAACCTGGAATTGGGCATAAATCTGAACCACTAGCTCCAGGGCACATGCATGTATAAACATGTAATAATCTCTTAAGACTTAGAGAAATCTTGGAACCAAGGAAAGGAGTGGAGAATAGAAGCCTTAAGGAAAAGAGATGGAAGGTATGCAGTCACTCCACTTTGGGAAAAGGTCAAGGATGGGAAGAAGACCCACCTTCAACAATTTAGATCAACATTTTTTGGTTATCTACTGTTTGCCAGGAATTGTGTAAGTGTTGAGAAGACAGTGATCAAAAATACTTAGTCCCAGATATTAAGGCGGTCAAAATCTGACAGCAAATTATTACACAATGTGGAGACACTCTAACAGAGATATAAAAGATGGAAGCACAGAAGAGGGAGAGGTTAATAGCGTCTGAGGACCTGGAAGGGATGGAGATAAAACTTGACACTTGAAAGACGAGATGAATAAGGCAAGGATGACTTCAAGGCATTCCAAACTCTTGAGATAATAAGGGAGCTTTGGTGGATGCAGGGTGATTAAGGAAGGCTGTGAAAATCTTCTGTTACGAAAATCTCTTTCTGGAGTGATTGCCTTTTTCTGTAATGATGGACTGGGGAGGGGTGTCCCTTGCTTGCTTAAAGCTTTTGGCTGCTCCCTGATGCTCCTTTCAGGCAACTCCAGGGAGCCTGTTCACCCTGGTCTCTTGCTTCTCTTCTCAAATTCCCCACCTTTTAGCTCACATTTACTTCCAGCCTGGCAAGAAGTGAGTCCTTAACCACTCAGTGACCAAGGAGAGCTGGAACACCCTCCCTCCTCATCTCACCCCCATATACTCCTCCCATACTCACCAGGAAGAAAGGGAGCCAGCGAGAGAGGACAGGTCCAGAACCACACAGGGTCATGGATAGATATAGAAGTGTCAATCCTGAGGCAAAATAGTGATTGGCCAGTTTTGGTGGGACATTCCCATTGCCTCTGATAGTAAGGAACATTTTCTCTTGAAAGGTATTAAAATCAATGTTATTGTCCTTTATTTAAGATGTCTTAAATTTTAAAATTTTATTACCAAATACATGTGTTCATGAAGACGAATTGCAGATTACAAGTTAGTAGGCTGGCTCATTAGCTCATTTGGTTAGAGCGCGATATTATAACACCAAGGTCAAGGGTTCGGATCCCCATACTGGTCAGCCACCAAAAAAAAAAAAAAGAAAGAAAAATAACACAAGTTAGCAAAACAAAGTAATTACAGAATGGATTCATAATCCTACCTTCCCCCAAAAAATCACTGTTAGTAATGACAACAAATTTATATATACACATCTCCAAATTTATCTATTTATATGTACTTAGATAAAACATTCATACACAAAAAAGTATATACATCATAAGTGTACAGCTAGATAAATTTTCACAACATAAACACAGCCATATAACCTCCACCCAGAATTTATTTTTAAAGGAACAAACATGGCCAATATTGACTACTTCAAGTTCTAGAAGTAGGTAGTGGTAATGATTACACTACGTCGTGAATGTGATGAATGCTGCCAAATTGCACATTTTTAAGTGGTTAAAATGGCAAATTTTATGTATTTTACAACAATTTCTTTAAATGACTAAAAAAAAGGATCACTATTCTGACTTCTGATAGTACAGGTTGACTTTGCTTGCTGACCTTTTTATAAATGAAATCATAATCTTTTGTGTCTTTTTTTTTTTTTAATGATGTTAGTGAGAATCATGGACTTTGTTGAATGTAGTTGTAGTTCATACATCTTCATTTCTGTAGAGTATTCCATTGTATGAATATACTATCATTTATACATTCCACCATTGATGGATATTTGTGTTGTTTCCTATTTTGGACTATTAAAAATAATATTGCTATGAACATTCTTGTTCATGTTTTTCATGTATGAATCTATGCATTTCTGTTGGGTACAGAACTAAATCACATACTTTTTTTTTTTAAAGCATACTCTAATATAGTTTTGTAACCTTCCTCTTTCATTTACTATTTCACAAACATCTCTCCTACCAATAAGTATTCTTTGATACCTATTTTTTTAACAGCTACACAGTATTCCATTGTAAGCAAAATTTTGCACATACCTTTAATAATTTCCAAGTGAAACTGCTAGGTCACAGTTTTAATGTTCTTTGAATATTTAATTATTTATTGCTAAAATGAGGTCCAGAAGGATTGATATTGCCAGGGTTCCCCTGAGGCCTCAGGCTACGGCACTAATGACCAACACCCCTACAATTATTGCTTATGCTGAGTCCTATTTTCCCTTTCCTCTCTTCTCTTAAGTCATTTCTCCTTTGTGTTAGGCCTTTCTTCCCAACCTCCTTCTACTTTAGGGCCCACTTCTTTCAGAATGTCCTTCCATTTCCACCTAAGGAACTTCTACTTTCATGTTCTTTTTTGGGATTTAATTCTAATACCACCCTTCAAGGCCCTTACCCTTCTTCATCCATACTATTGTGCTTGTCACACTGTATTACTTCCCATTATATCTGGCTTCAGTTCATCCATTACCATGTGCTCCTGAGGGCAGGAGCAAGAAATACAACAAAATGATAAAATGAGTAGGAACTGTTACGTAACAACCCCTCCTCTGTGTAACAAATCATGTCAAGTGCTTCCCACAGGGACTGTATCTTCTTTGTCTGTGCATTCCCAGTGCCTACCACCATTTCTGGCAAAGAGCAAATGCTCAGAACACATTTGTTGAGTCAATGACAGAATGCTATGCTTCCCAGAGCAAGTCAAATGAGAAGCCCCGCCGCCCTGCTCCAAACAAGTGCAACTTTTCACTCTGACAATGCATGACCTTTTGGAGAAAAAAAAAATATCCCTACAATCCATTTTCCAACGAACAGCCAGAGTGATCTTTCAAAATTTTAAATCAGATCATGCCACTCTCTGCTTAAAATCCTCCAGTGGTTTCCCACCACTCTTTGAATAAAATTCAAATAACTTACTATGGTCTCCATAAACCAGCCCCTGCTTTCCTCACTGGCCTCATCGCCTACCTTTCTCTCCTCTTCTTTCACTAGACTCAAGCTATGCTAATCCCCTATTTTTAGAAAACATTTACTGAATTCTTACAATGTGCATGGTTTGATGCACTTTACATGTGTTCTTACGTACACCCAACAACCTTCTCAGGTAAGTGCTACTATGATCTCCATTTTATAGATGTGGAAACAGGCTCTAAGTAACTCACCCAAGGTCACACCCTTAATAGCTAGCAGAGTTGTGATTCAAAGCCCATGCACTTAGCCAGTATATCATTAGCTTCCAACTTCTAGACCACACCACCCGTTCCCACTCAGTCTTGAATTTACTCTCTCTGCCTGTAATAGTCTTCCCTTGTCCCTCCCAGTCCTGCTTTCTTTTCTTTATCAGATCTCAGCTCAAGCACTGCCTCCTTAGGGAGACCTGCCCTAACTACTGGACTTATAGTTACCCCAGTCACTCTCTCCCATTCTCTCTCTCCCTAAGAAGACCATACTTTAATTCCTTGCATCTACTTCCAGTCTGATATTCTCCTGGCTTTTTTTTTTTTTCCTTCATGTTTTTGTTCTTTTGTTTATTGTCTAACTCCTTGCACTAGAACAGAAGTGTCATGAGAGCAGGATCATGTCTGACTTGTCTACTACTATATATCCATATCTAGACCAGCATCTGGCACATGGTAAAGCCCTCCATAAATGTTTATTGAGTACCTCTTGATTTTTTAGCAGTAATGGTATTCATAGCAATAATAGTATTTAGCATTTGCTATTCAATGTACTAAGCACTCATCCCTGTGTTAATCACTTTACATATCTTATTTCATCTAAACTGGCACAGTGACCATGCTGCAAGTCAGAGTATCACACCCATTTACAGATAGTGAAGCTGAAGTTTGCAGAAATTAAATAATTTTCCAAAGGTAACATAGCTAGCAAAGCAGAGGAGCTCAAATCCAAATCCAGTATGATTTGACTGCCCAATCCATGTTCTTTGCACTCAGCTGTGCTACCCCTTTATGCTCTAATTAAAAGAAAGGCTGTGACCAACTCTACAGTTAACACCTATGGCTCTGCCCTCTCTCCTGAACTCAGAAATCAGACCATACTTGATGTCTCCAGCAGAATGTTCCACATCACCCCTTCCCTCCACACACTCGACACTTTCATTACCCAACCTCCACCTTTCCCACAAAACTCAGCTCTCCTTTAGAAAGTCTCATTTTCCATTAGTGCTACTACTATTATTTGCCCAGGATTCCAGAGCTTCTCAAAACTCTAGTTATCTTTTGATTTTCCCTGATCTTAAAATAAAGTCCAAATTCCTAAACATGGCTTTGAATACCTGCCCAGATCTAGCCTTTGCCTGCCTTACCTGCACAGTTCTCTCCCTTACTCTAAACATAGGACTTCTTTCTGTTCCTCCAACTTGTCACAGTCCTACCTCAAAACCCTTTTGCCTAGGACAGTGTCCGGCCCTTCCTCTTCCCTTGGGTAATTCTACTTATCCTTCACAATTTAGTGTGTCATTTGTTCAGGAATGCCTTCCCAGATCCCCAGTCTTGGTCCTCTTTGAGGCACTTACCACAGCTGCAAATAAGTGACTGAATGTGTAACAATCCATGAAATGTCTGAGTTTCTACCAATCTGAACACATGGAAAATGTGAGGACTGGGTCTCATTCAATGCTGCATCCCCAGTGCCTCACATAGTAGGTGCTCAGTAAATATTTGTTCATCTTCTCCCACATTTAGTGAGTCAGTTGGCTTTTTAGACTACAGCTTTATCATCTCTGTTTTCCCCAAAAGAAAGTAAGCTTCATGAGGACACGGATTATTTATTCACTAGTGTTTTCCTAGCACCCAATAATTCATTAAATGAACATATCCCTCACTTCTTTTTCATTTCTGCCCTCCATATTACAGCTGGACAACCACACTGATGTCATTTCAGATATGACTCCACACTAGGTTTGTAGGTGCCAGAGGGCTCTCCCAGCCAGAGAGCTGAGATGCAGAAGAGATTAGCAGAGAGAAGACAAACCTCATCCCAGTGTTCCTTACTTTTGGGTTTCCTCACTGGGGGAGCTGGATAGTCTGTACAACACTGTGGGACTGTAACATTGTGTCATTTTCTTCTAATTAAACCCTTTATAAAATATAGAATTCAGGATCTTCCAAAGGGCTGCATTTGTGGGTTTCCTGGGTAAGGGCTGGAGTCAAGTAACATGTGAAAACCTCTTGAGAAAGCATCACAGGAAGGCAGAGTGGGGTAGAAGAGCATGGACAAGCCCAGGAACTCTGCTTACTAGCTGAATATCTTTAGGCAGTCATTCCTTTTCCCCACTTGTAAAACAGGGATACAAATGCTTACCCTGCAGTGCTGTTGGATTAGATATATTTGCAAAATACCCTGGCTCAGGGAGTGCTCAATAATTGGAAATTCTTACCACAACCTTTCATGCTACCAGCTTGTGCACAGACACAAAGGTGCCATGTAACTGTTCAGGCTACCCAAATGAGATAAACGGCCCCAGGAAGACCAGGAGCACGACACAATCTTTAAATACCCAGAGCCCAACTTAGCCAAAGAATACCTTCTGCAAATAATAAATAATAAAAGGTGCTGATAACACCAAAGTCAAAGGTTCAGATCCCTATTCCAGCCAGCCACCAAAAATAAATAAATAATAAATAAACGAGTAGCCCAGCACCAGGCACCAAGTTGCGCAGCTTCCAGAAAAGGCTAACTCATTTTAGTCCAGGTGGAAGAGGAAGGGGACAATCTTGCCAAAGCTCAAGTGCTGAGTTGGCCCAGCAGTATTCACCAGGCCCTACAACAGTCTTAACACCTGCCTTTGGCAAAGGAACGCCAGTTCCGATTTCTGGAAGCTGAGCCAGCTTTGTCCTTTGTGAGAGTGCCACCTAGCGAGGGTCCAGAGGCACTGCTGCCTAGTCCCGGCAGCTGCCAGAACCACTGCGGCAAGGTGTTAGCCATTTAGGCTTGGGACGGGGGAATGGGGTCCGCCCGAGTCTGTCTCCTTCCATCTTACTACAAGGTTAGTGATTTACACTAGCGATGCACTCCTTCCATGACGTTCCTCCCCCAACCTCGTCCAAGGCCATGGGGTGTGAAAAGCACCAAAGGTCAGCTAATGACTACCCCTCAGACATAATTAACCAGCGATCTATCACGCCACACTTTATGGTCTCCTAGCGTCGAATCTTTGGAAGCAGGCGGAAAAGGCATCCTCATCAGAGCCATTGTACAGACAAGAAAACTAAGGCTCAGCGGGAAAGTGGTTAATCGAAGGTCACACAATGAATTTGAGACAGGACCGGGACGAGAATCCAAGCCTCTGATATCCCGGGCCCCGGCTCCTTCCCCGATCACACGCCCCTCACTCGGTGTGGAGAAAGAGCACCGGGTGCAGAAGCTCGGGGACCCTGCGCCTAGGACTAGCAGCGGGCGCAGAATACCGACGGTACAGCACTGACCGCACTTCTTTATTCTTTTCTGCCCACCGACTGCTCGCCGCGGCTCGGTGGCGGAGTAGGAGAGGCCCAAGGCAGGAAACAGGGTCCCGCGCGGGTAGCCCCTGGGAACACGAGGCGCCGGGTCACGTGAGAAGGGAGCGCCGGCCAAGGGCCGTCGTGCGCATGCACGCGCAACGTACGTAGACACGTACTGAAGCGGTGAAAAAGAGCCCGAAGCCCCGGGTCACATGTGGAGGGTGGCAGACGAGAACAAGGGGGCGGGAAAGACTGAGAGATCACGTGGAGGAGGCCGGAGCAGGGAGGTCACGTGAAGGGGGACGGAGGCGGGGCCGTCGAGGAGGAGGAGGGGCGCGTGGCTTCCGGCGGCTGAGGGGGCCAGCGAGCGGAGGGGGGGGCCCTGTCCCGGAGGTGGCGGCGGCGCCATCTTGGCGAAGGGGGGATCAGGAAGTGCGGACCGCGGCGGCGGCGGCGGCGGCGGCGGAGCCCGGAGCGGAGGCCGGAGGCTCCCGGCCCGCCGGCCCCGGAACGGAGCGGAGCGGAGGATGCAGCAGCCGCAGCCGCAGGGGCAGCAGCAGCCAGGGCCGGGGCAGCAGTTGGGGGGTCAGGGGGCGGCGCCGGGGTCCGGGGGCGGCCCAGGGGGGGGCCCGGGGCCAGGGCCCTGCCTGAGGCGGGAGCTGAAGCTGCTCGAGTCCATCTTCCACCGCGGCCACGAGCGCTTCCGCATTGCCAGCGCCTGCCTGGACGAGCTGAGCTGCGAGTTCCTGCTGGCTGGGGCCGGAGGGGCCGGGGCGGCCGGGGCGGGGGCCGCGCCCGGACCGCATCTCCCCCCACGGGGGTCGGTGCCTGTGGATCCCGTCCGCATCCACTGCAACATCACGGTGAGGACCCTCTCGCGTGCGTCTCTGTGGGGGCTTTTTGTCAGGGTCTCAGGACCACCCCGTACAGCTTTCTGCTCTCCAAGGACCTGGGAGGCCGAAGCCCGTCTCGGGACTCGGCTCATTCTCTCGAGGTTACAGTTGTTCCTTTCGCCTGAGGTTCAGCCGTGCACCAGAACCTCTACCATTGACCCCTGATAGCGAGGGGCACCCCGACATATGGCGCCTCGACTACCCCTTTCCAAGAACCCACCCACACCTCAAGGTTCATGATTTGGGCTCCTTTTGGCTACTCCTCCACAACTTTATCTTGCCACCTAGGAAAGTCCCCCCATTCTCATTTCAGGGTGCTAGGCCTCCGCACTGACCCCAGCCGGAAGGACCTGGCCTGGTACTCTGCACAGTTCAATGATGCCCCCTTCTCAGTAGTTTCTTTGACTTAGGACGTTGCCACCTGTGGGATCCCTGCCCAGGCATCCCTCATGCAGCCCCTCTCTGCTCTCTGAATTTCACCAAGTGATAGTTTACAGGTCACTTACTACTCTTTTTTCTCTCCTTTGGATTCCCTTTTATTCTGGTGTAACATCTAACTCTCCCCTTTTTGCCTCAGCTGGTGGCAGATCTGCCCTGTTCCCTGTGGATATGTCCAATTGCCCTGAGTTGTTGTCTCTCCTGGTAACGATGGGGATGTGATGTTCAAGGGCTACCCCATTTATTCTGAGCAGTAATGGTTCCATTTCTCCCCAGTGAGCATCATTACATCCTAGGCATACTAAACTAGGAGACACCTTACATGTCTCCTGCCTAGTCTACCCTCAGATATCCCTTGAAGAGGGTTGGCCTCTGATAATTTGGGAATGTCTGGTAGTGCATGGTATATCGCTTATATTGGTTGATATTACTTGCTATGGTCTCCCTGCTGGGGAGCAGTAGCTAAGGAACTAGCTAATTCCTTATCCAAGCAGGCTAACTGTTAATGGGAGTAGCCTGGGGAAAGAGACTTTTGAATTCTGTGGTACTTGGGGGCCTGAATTCAATTTACATGGTGCTTTCTGTCCTTTTCCTCAGTCAAACCAGGTCAAGGTTTGGTGAGGTAAGCCTCAACTTGGGTTGGATGGTGCCCCACCAAAACTCTTGTCCCATTTCTCTCTTTTTTCCTCTCCCCACCAAAAAAAAAAAGTTAAGATTGAAGACTAGGGTGGCTTAATCAGGGGAAGGTGAGCATCTTTGATAATTATTTTTCCTCCAGCATTGATTAGAGCAATGGCAGAGGTGAGATTTCCAGTAGGAGTGGAGAAGGTTTCCTTGGCATATGTGGAAACCTCAAGTGTTAATTTTCCTTAATTAAGCTTCTGATTCCTTAAGGGTAGGTTTGCCCTCATCAAGCTGCCCTTTCAGTTGCCAGAGGCCATCTACTGTCTTTGTCCCTGGCAAGAAGTTAACTTATGGGGTCCCCACCCATACTCCCTGTGGCTCCTATAAAGGAGACTTGGCCTGAACAGGCCCCTTGGTTTGGGCAGAAGGGGAGTCTGGTCAGACCGATTTTGGCACTGTGGCTCAGGAATGCTGGGAATGTCAGCAGCGTAGGCTTCTTTCTTCCAGCCTGCCATGTGGAGCCCTACAGCCCACGCCTGGACTGAGAAGGTGGCAGGTTCCCAAGGGAGAGGAGGGGAGAATGTTGGTGTTGGAGGGAATCTCTTCGGAGTGGGATGGGGAGATTCTTCCTGATATCCTTTTATTCTTAGGTTCTGGAGATACAACCTAGTGTTTATTCCTCCTTCCCTAGTGCTTTTTTCACATCAGTGTGATTGTGATGAGGTAATTCCTCAGCTGGTTCTGGAGTTTGAAAGCAGAAGAGTTGGAGGACTCTGTCCTGGGTGTGGGGAGATCTTCAAGTCCGGAACTTGTATAGGCAGTACAGTAGATTAGGAGTCCTACCTCACTATTAGCAGAGTTTAGCTGTGTTGCTTTCCCTGGTTTTTACTCTCGAGGAAAAAAAGAAAAGGTTCCAGCCTGCTTCTTGGAAAGGGTCCTCTGAGGAACTGTTTTTCTCCAAGTCCAGGATTTGTTGGAGAGCTGCTTGGTTAGATATTGACCTGCTGAGCTGGGTTTTATGAGTGTGTAGGGGTTAGGGGTGGAGAAGCAAAGGAACTCGAAGTCTTGTGGGGCAGAGGGCAGGCAAAAATCTGGCTTTCCCCAGAGTTGCCATTTTGACCACTCTCTGCTCTTTTCCCCTCAGGAGTCATACCCTGCTGTGCCTCCCATCTGGTCAGTGGAGTCTGATGACCCTAACTTGGCTGCTGTCTTGGAGAGGCTGGTGGACATAAAGAAAGGGAATACTCTGGTGAGGGGGCCACGGGGTAGGGGCACATTTATTCCTGGGAGGCCCATGTCACAAAGGCATCCTGTGAAAGGGAGCTGTATCTGGAAAGTGGATAATACAGTAGGCTGAACATTTGGGGGAAGACTTCTTAGAGGAGGTGCTTACTGAAGCCAGAAGGAGATCCCTGCACCATCCCCTTGGAAGCTCGTTGAGCCACATGGTCTATAAGGCTTAGAGAACTGGGTTCCAATTTGGAGTCTAAGCTAAGAGTTCATCCATGCACCTATCCAGATTGGAGTGGAGAAGTATTTGATGTCTCTGTGGTCCCCCACCCTCAGCTATTGCAGCATCTGAAGAGGATTATCTCCGACCTGTGTAAACTCTATAACCTTCCTCAGCATCCAGATGTGGAGATGCTGGATCAGCCCTTGCCAGCAGAGCAGGTAAGCAGCTGAGGGACTTTGGGCACTGTTGTAGAGTTGCCCCACAGAGAGCACTCAATAAGTACTTGTTAGGTGACAAGAATCTGCAGTAGTTTCACTCCACCACCCACTCTCAAACACATACACATATCATCTCTTAGCCTCTTTCTTCCCAAGAGGGGACTTTAGCTAAATGGGGCTCTAGCAACTTCAACTCTCCTGTCAAAACTGTCATGGTCAGTATCCTTCATGTTCAAAGGGGAAATTTTGACCATTATCTTAGCAGTAGCAGTTAGTGGCCACTGGGGACTCAGGCCCCTTGTGAAAAACAAGAATGTAAAGTCAGTCTAGATCTAGGACAGGAGAGGTTCTTAGGAAAATTAAGTTGGGGTTTGTGAGTTGGGTAACAGAAACAGCCATTTTGCTTCTCGTTTATTCTTTGGCATATGGTAGGTGGAGAATAATGGGCTGGTAGCAGAGTCATTCCCTGGGCTCTTGCTTCCACTCAGATCTGGCTGGTGGAGAGACCAGCAGCATTATGGGCAGGCACAGAAATTCCAGAGCTGGAGGCTCAAGGGAGTAGGTCA
This sequence comes from Cynocephalus volans, assembly GCF_027409185.1. NCBI lineage: Eukaryota > Metazoa > Chordata > Mammalia > Dermoptera > Cynocephalidae > Cynocephalus > Cynocephalus volans. Next base: position 112,282,239 of record NC_084467.1, on the reverse strand, counting down.
GAGGCTGCATTCTAGCAAGCCACCAGGGCACTTAACTTCATCTTTCCCTCCCCACTGCAGTGCACACAGGAAGACGTGTCATCAGAAGATGAAGATGAGGAGATGCCTGAGGTAGGCTTGCTATCTGAGGTGGCATTGGCAAGAAGCTCTTTCAGTCAGCAGCATTGATTACCTACTCTGTGCAGAACTCCAGTCTAGAACTGGGGAGAGAGAAACATCAAAGGAATAAAGACATTACTTCTGACCTGGAGGAATAGCCAGTGTAGTAGAGGAGACAGGGCACCCACATCCAACCGCTAAAGACAGGTGCAAATCTGTTGAAACCAAATAGTCAACAAGTTAATTTCTGATGGCTATGGAGTCCCACAACCCTGAGTTTGCATCCCAGCTATCTTAATTGGGGGATTTTACGTATTCTCACTAAGCTGCGGTTTTCTTATCTGTATCTGTAAGACGAGATTATACATATACATATGGTTGTCTCAAAGATTAACTGAAGTGTTGCACATAAAATACTTCATACAGTACATTATAAATGCTAAGTAATTTGTCTGATGTATTCTCTAAAAACAGTTACTTTTGCAGAATATAACATAATGGTTAAGAATTTGAGCTTCAGAGCCTGACAGAACTTGATTCAAGTCTTAGCTCTGCTAAGAGTTCTGTGACTTTGAGCATGATAATTAACCTCACTAGACCTTAGCTTCCTCGTCTTTAAAATAGGGATGATGATAGAATAATGATGTGGTTGTAAGAATGAAATGAGCTAGTGTGTATAGCACCTAATACAGAACCTGACATGTGTATAAACATTTGGTATATGTTAGCTGCTAATGTAATAACTGGGAGGTTAGTATGTCCTTCCAGAGCAAGGAAATTACTCTGATCACTATTTCCTGGTACTGGATTAATGTCTCAGGTTCTGTAACTTTGTAAGGGTCTTAAGACCAACAAAGTACTGGTGATACATGAAATTTACTCCTCCCAGAGAGTGGGCAGTCCTCTGTGCCACACCTCCAACATCTGACTGAAAGGGGCTGAACCCTGGTTAGGGTCTCCTCCTCCCACTGCTTGCTCACTTAGAGCAGGGTGAATAAGGAGCTAATTTTGTCCTTGACCTCTTCCATCTCCCTCTCTGGAACTCCTTTCTCATTTCCATCTTGGCAGTGGGTGCCTCTACATACTTGATTCAGGCTCTGCACTTGTAGGAAAGGAAGGAAGATTTATGACCCAGGCTTCTCCTTTAGACCTGGGTTCCTGAGAACTCCTGGATATAATAGTCACCTGATGAAACATGAGCTTTGAGTCACAGTGTCAGGCCAAAGTCAATTCTGCTGGGATCTAAGGAAGAGTTTCTGCTGCCAAGGGCAAGTTTTAGGGACAGTGTGAGTGGGGTCAGTCTGGGGAACAAGAGGACTGAGTCCCTGCCTAGGTCCTTACTGTAGCTCTGCAACTACAGCTTGAGAACTAAGTAAGAGAAGAAATTTGCCTCATTCTTTAGATTGTGGAGGGAATGGTGCTGGGAGTTACTTCAAAATGGCAAGGGTGTTGTGTTTAGAAGAATGCTAGATGGACTGCTGCTCTTTAACTTGCAGCTCTAGGCCAAATAGGAGGGGGAAAGTGATGGTCCTTCTCCACAACCTGTGTTGGTTTCTTTTCTCCTCTGTTCCACTCCCACCCCACACCTTCCCCAGGACACAGAAGACCTAGATCACTATGAAATGAAAGAGGAAGAGCCAGCAGAGGGCAAGAAGTCCGAAGATGATGGCATCGGAAAAGAAAACTTGGCCATCCTAGAGAAAATTAAAAAGAACCAGAGGCAAGATTACTTAAATGTACGTGCCTTCTAGGGAGAGACTGGGCGAAGGGGTTGGTGATGGCTGGGAAGTGATAGGCCATCGATGTCAGTGTGGGGAGTAGACTTCTTTTTTGGATGTGCCTAATCCTTCCCTAAATCCTGGGCAAGCTGCCAGACTGTCCCTAAGGTCTAGCATGTGTTTCCAAACCACATGACTGAGAGATGTTCCTGTCATCCTTCCCTTGCAGGGTGCGGTGTCTGGCTCGGTGCAGGCCACTGACCGGCTGATGAAGGAGCTCAGGGATATATACCGATCACAGAGTTTCAAAGGTGGTAAGTTTTTCCCTAGAGAGGGGCCTGCACAGAAGTTTCTGATAAGGAAGGATATTGTGATAGCAAGGGGTCCCAGGAGGTTCTGGGATACATGAATGCTTATGCACTTCTCAGGCCAAAATGGAGCTCTTCAAACCAGTGTCTTGGATTAGATGCGTGTCTGTCTGGGGTGAACCTGGAGCCTTTGATATTTTTCTCTGTCTGGGAGAGGGATCTGCATTAGCTACTGCTCTCACCTGGACCTATTTTCTTTCCTCTTTCCAGGAAACTATGCAGTCGAACTCGTGAATGACAGTCTATATGATTGGAATGTCAAACTCCTCAAGTAAGTGGGGACTTTGTGATTGGAGAGAAATGGAGTAGTGTGAGTGGAACTACTGTGGTGGGAGCTCCAGGGCAGTCCCATCCAGTGTGTTGGCTGCAGGGTTCCAGAACATGGTGTGGGCAGTGGTTTGTCCACCTGCTGCTAGCCTGGGTAGTGGGAGCCCTTATAAGGTTCCTGAGCTGAGACCAGGAATCTGAGCCCAGACTCACTGCTTCATAGAGTTGACCAGGACAGCGCTTTGCACAACGATCTCCAGATCCTCAAAGAGAAAGAAGGAGCTGACTTCATCCTACTTAACTTTTCTTTTAAAGTAAGACTATTTTCTTTTCTGGTCTCACCCTCCCTGGCCTAGGCTTCCCTGTCTGCCTTACAGTCCTGTGGGAGACATCGACCTCCCTTCCTTGATTGTTGTCTCTGTCTCTCTCTCTCTCTCAGGATAACTTCCCCTTTGACCCACCATTTGTCAGGGTTGTGTCTCCAGTCCTCTCTGGAGGGTGAGTGGCTGGGCAAGAGAAAGAGGGCAGCTCCTGTGGCAGAAGGTGAAGAAGGGACTTGGAGCTTTTGCCAGGCACAACTGACTAACCTTCCTTCTGCAGGTATGTTCTGGGCGGAGGTGCCATCTGCATGGAACTTCTCACCAAACAGGTAAGCTGTTTCTCTCTCTTGGCTGGGCTGGTGTAGGCGTGGCTGGGCTGAGCTTTACCACACACACACCCCTACAGGTTGGGCAGTAGGCATAATGTGGCCCTTTCATTCTGCTGTGCAAGGCCTGCACCCACTGACCCGGGCAAACAGCTGGTGGCTCTGCTGGGAGTGAAGGGCAAGGGCCCTTCTACAGATACAGCCGCTGCCTGGAGAAACATAGGTTTCTCAGGAAGCTTTGTCCTAACTCGCTCGCTTTGTCCCTCCCATCACCTAGGGCTGGAGCAGTGCCTATTCCATAGAGTCAGTGATCATGCAGATCAGTGCCACACTGGTGAAGGGAAAAGCACGAGTGCAGTTTGGAGCCAACAAAGTAAGGAGCCTGGGGCTGGGGTTGGTGGGGCCTGCTGGAGCCAAATACAGTTTGGGCCACTAGCAGGCAGAAGCTGCCTTCTTTGAGGGACAAAGAGGATAAGGCCCCTGGGCTGGTGGTGTTGGATTAGAGGGCTGGGCTGCCCACAGTGGGAGCAGCATCAGGGACTTGGTCTGAGGGACATCCTAAGACATTTGGGAGGGCACAGGTCTGGAAAGGGATGGTTGTGGGACTGTGGCTCCCAGAGACCTCCCAGGTGGATGGTACTTAGTGTGTCACCAGAACACAATGCTGGGAGCCAGAACTCCTGGGTCTCTGGGTGGCAGCCTGTGGAAAGTGAGGGGCAGTAAGGCCACAGGTGGCCATGGCCTGATCTGGTGGCTTCGTCTCCCCAGTCTCAATACAGTCTGACAAGAGCACAGCAGTCCTACAAGTCCTTGGTGCAGATCCACGAAAAAAACGGTGAGGCTGGAGCCAGGACTCAGGAGATTCGGACACTTGCCAGGCCCCAGGTTTTCACTTCCAGCCAAATAGCAAGAACCCCTTTTGATTTCTGAGCCTTATCACCCATTAATGTAGCACCTGCCCCAGTTCTCCAAAGAAGGGCTGGAGGTGGCTGATGTCCACAACCTCTTCTCCCAGAAAAGCACCAACGATGGTATCACAGATAGACTTGGTGCTGCCCCTTTCCCATCCACCCTTTGGAAAAGCTCATCTCGCTCTTCTGTCATCTCAGGTTGGCATGCCATTCTCCCTTTGTTATCATCAGGTAGGCAGTTTCTTGGCTCCCCACACACCTTCTCTGTCCCCACACTGAGTAGCCTGTCCTAGAATCTTTTTGCCTGTAACACTGGAGATGTCTTCGGTGATTGGGACTTCAGCCTCCACCTGACTGTGTTTTGCTCTGTTTCTTTGCAGGTTGGTACACACCCCCAAAGGAAGATGGCTAACCCTGGAGTGTCATCCCCTTCCTCCTTCCCCAGGCACCACTGGACCAATTACCTTTGAATGCTGTATTTGGATCTCACGCTGCCTCTGTGGTTCCCTCCCTCATTTTTCCTGGACGTGATAGCTCTGCCTATTGCAGGACAATGATGGCTATTCTAAACGCTAAGGGAAAAAAACAAACACAGAACTGTTTCAAGTACTCAAGACTGACTTACAGACCAACCAACCACCTTGCTGGAACCCTTGCTAGCAGGCATTCTTATAAAAGAAACTCTCGAGCCTCCTTATATTGCTGGAAACTCAGCCGTGCTCCAGACTAGAGCCTCCTTACCTATGCTATGGATTTTTAATTTATTTTCTCTTATTTCATGTACACTGCTTTTTTTGGTTACAGTGTATGATGGATGTGTATGAAAAAAAATGTATCTTTGGGAAAACAATTACAGTTTGTTAATTTGAAGATGCTGGTCTTGACTCATCTTTATTTTTATTCCCACATCTCACCCCATCCTGTGAACTTGGGAGGTGGGGGAGGGGTACCAAGTCCACTGTTGCTTTGGTAGAGATGAGAGGCTGCGTTTTGCTGCTAAAGCAAGAGAAATGAGCTGAAGCACATGCCTGGTCCATCCCTAGATTTCTCCTGAAGGCCTTGAGCAACCAGCACTTGTTCCTTTTGGAATGCAGAACCTGGCCTGCTAAGCTACAACGTAGTAGGCTGAAATGATCTTAATTCTAGTCACAGATGTTTTCAAATTTCTAAGAAAAAGAAAATGAGGCTCAGGAGGCTGCTTCATAGAATTCCTTTTAAATGAATTGAGTTGGGATGGGGGCAGAGTCTCCTAAGAGTACGTGTGGTCTTTTCTGATCTCAGCAATCTGCCATGTAGCCACAACTCTTTGGTGTTCGCTGCTTCCTCCTCCTGGAAAGTGGCTTCTAGCACTGGATGGTGATCGTTGGTAAGCTTTGATCACCTTCCTCCTGTCTCTTGCTTCATATGGTTTTGTGAGAGAAGACGGGCATAGTAGTTCTGAAGTAAGCTCTTTGACTTGGAGAATTATGGATTCTTTCAAGCCAGTCCCACAAGGTGGATCCTACTGGAAAAGGTTAGCTTTAAGGGGGTCTGTTTTCAATACCTGTATCCTCACCCCAGGTTTGGGGAACTGCTGAGGAAGGAAAATGAAGTAGGGAGTCTGTGTGTAAGGAGATAGAACTGTTGGTGCTGTGTTAAATATACATGCTGTTTGTAAAAGTTTGGACATGACTTTGCGTATAATGGGTGCTGCCTGCATCTTGTCAATAAGCTTGCTTTGGGGCTGAGACAGCCTCTTGGGACCAACTATGCCTACAGATTGGATAAAGACTGGAATAGCAAGAGGCCAGGGAAGGATAAGTGAAGACATGAGTCTTAGAAAACCTGGACTTGGGACAGCTGCCTGGGAATCTACAGGATTCTAGAGTTCTGTAATGCTTTGAGACACAGCAATTTTAATTGGTCATCCCCTCACCCCTTTTTCTTTTGAGGGATTTTAATGTCTTGCTGCTTTAGGTGGATGGAGAGTTCACCAGTCCCACTCAGTGCTGCTCTAACTCTACCCATGCCCAACTGATTAGGGGTGCTAATATATGCTGAGGTTGAACTAAAGATGGGACACAAGGGGAAAATTTCATTCCATAAAGCTGAAATCTGGTTTTCAAGGCCTCTGGCTTTCTTCTGAACTTATCACCAGCTCTGGCTGGAATGTAGATTGTGTTTTTAGTAATGTGTACTGTGAACTGTCCTCTGTATAATGTATTTTGTAATGTATTTTTCTCATCTACCAAAGGATGAAACAAATAAAATTATTTAAATAGTTTGGCTCTAATAAAATTATTTTAAAAAATAATGGGGTTCATGTTCACTTGACATAAAGGAAAACACCAGCTCCTGTGTGCTGTATAACACCAACTCTAAGAGAATCCTTCATTTTTCTTGTTAAACCTAGCACTCCCTTTTATGGCCTTAAGTTTAGGATTCTAATTAAGTTACAAAGCACAAAAAAGAATCAGGCCATATTGTGAACTGATTTTCTTCTCTCCAACTAAGAAGGCAAGGAGAAATGAAAAACTCTTTTAGGTCGTTACCCTACCCACCAAGCTGCATCTATATTCCAGGCAGAGTTTGCATGGCCCAGTGCCCACAGGCTGGGAGCCGCATGGCAGCTTCACAATCTCACCACAGCAGTTTTAGAGTGCAGGGCAGGGCAGTGGAGGGGTGGCTAGAAAGAAGTGATCATCCCAAACTTGTAAAACATGGCAACGTTTATTTGCCAAGTGATGGCTCATTGGTTAAATGCTCTCTACCTGATTCTACACGGAAAGCCAAGAAAAGGCAGTAGGCTCCTCCATTCTCCAGAATCTCTTAGGGCAACCTATATCGTGCTCTGGGTGCAAAGAAGAGACAAAGGAAAGAACACACCGGCTGCCTCAGGCTTTCAACCTAATGATAGCTTCCTATATTTGGTTCAAATGTTCATGCCAAGTTAGGGAACTGATGACAAATGAGATTTCACTTTGTCTTTTTAAAGAGGTGAGCTGGGGGTAAAGGGAAAACGGGAATCAAATCAATCACGAGCATAGTTGAGCCTTTTTCACCTCCAAGGCCTCAAGAATGAAAGGGATGAAAGGACAGGAGACACAGGAGAGGGGACATGCCGGGTGTAGCCCTATTATTTAAACTCTTCAAACTTCAGGATGTGCAACTGGAAGAGGAAGAGAAAAAAAGTCTCAGTGGGAAGGACAGACCACCCCCAGCTAGTCCACCCAAACCCTTGGATAACCTCTAAGAGAATGACAGGTAAATACACAGCATCCAGGCCTAGGCAGCGGCCTGCAGCTAAGAACCCAAGGGTGGGGAGTGGAGGCAGAACAGCCAAGTTGGAAGAAGGGCAGTACCTTGGAGTCCAAAGTGCCAGTGATTTTCCCTTTGAGGATTTGATGGACAACCTGATCATAATGCAAAATGTCTGCAAAACAAAACAAAAAAACTTCAGTGGCACTTGGTTGTGCAGGAAGGGCAAAGGAGGGAAGCAAGAGGGCTACAGGGAAAGTGCTCTGGCTGCAGATCAGCTCTGACCAACAAGTCTCTGCTAGTTTGTGCTAACTCCCTGCCGCCAGGATAAAATGAGATGGTAAATACTAAAAAGCTGGGAGGGGGGAGAGCAAAGTAAGCACATAAGAGGAGATATTATTGGTGTTGTTAAAATAATTACAGGGAGGGCTGTCCCGTGGCTCACTTGGGAGAGTGTGATGCTGCTAACACCAAGGCCACGGGTTCGGATCCCTATATAGGGATGGCCGGTTAGCTCACTGCAGAGAGCATGGTGCTGAAAACACCAAGTCAAGGGTTAAAATCCCCTTACCAGTCATCTTTAAAAAAAAAAAAAAAAAAAAAAATTACAGGGGTCTGTGATTTTATATTTTCTAAAATGGGAAATTCTACTGGGGACAGAAGATTGTTTACTTGACTCTGCTCTGCAGTTTCAGCTGCAGAGATGGAGATTAAAATGCAGAGAGGTTTTCACCATGATACACAAGCACTCTTACATGCTGGAACCAGGCAGCACAGGAGCTGGTCAAAAGTCCACCTTTCTCCAAGAAGTCTCCCCTGATCAACTCCCACCATCCCTTCATATCACCCAAACTCTGGAACTGTGTATATGCACAAAACTAACCCATATTAAGAGTCAGACTGAGGTTCCATCCCCAGCTATGCCATATGCTTGCTATGAAATGTGAGGAAAGTCCCTTCCCTTTCCTAAGCCTTATCTTCCTCAACCATAAAGGGAGGAAAATTGCACACCTGACTCACCTCTCAGGGCTGTCACAAAGTCCACACAAGAGGTGAGCACATCCCTGACAGGGGCTACATCTAGGTTGGGCACGCTGGCCCTTATGACAGGTTGGGAGATGCTCTTTGGGACAGGAGGCTCCTCTTCTCTGGGCTACACTCCAATATCCAAAGCAGTTGGGCTTGGCCTGCCTAAAGCTCCCAACTCTGGCTGTTCCTCCCCAGGCTGGGCAGCAGTGCCCTCTTCATGCAATGACCCAAGACAACCTCTGGGTGGTGCTCCCTGCCCACTGGGCACAAGCCCGCCAGCCTCCCAGGGAGTGTTGGGCCTGCACTTTTGGGAGAGGCTTTCCCATCTTGCGTGTTGTGCATGCATGCGTATGTTTCTTCACGTTCACTTCTCCTTAGCCCCCAAAGCATTCTTTCATGCTTTTACATTTCCCCCAATCCCAACCTTGAGAAGGGGCCTCCCCATTTCCAGGATGTGGAAACTGAAGTCCCAATAGTGTCCGGGTCTAACAGAACAGCACATCAGGAGAAGAACCTGAGTCCATGCTCTAAACTCTATGACTGGGCTTCAAATTCTAGCTTTCTTCAACAGCAGAATCCTTTTCCAATGAAATCTCAAGCAAAACTCCAAGTACCTAAAACATAACAGCTGAGAAGCTCTGGCAGAATCAGGGGTGGGAAGCTTGCCCTCCCCTACCCCCACCCCCACCCAGTTAACCCAACCTTTGGCCAGCACTTGAGGTCCTCTTGGAATCCTGGGGTGCAGAGCCTAGATGTGAAAACCAATACTCAAGAGGCAGCTTGCTAGGGACAGATGCTGAAAAATGGGGTTAGATCAAAAGAATAGAGGCCAAAGGGAGCCCTAAGGGTTAATACACCATTCCCTGCTGAGGTCCGAGAGGCCGGCACAGCATCACCTGTCCCTGAAATCCTCGGGAGGAGGGTGGAGGATGTCTCACCTGTCTCCAGCATGAACGGCTGAGTCAGAGGAGGGATGGTCCAGAAGTCATCACTATCCAGGCTGCGCAAGGACTGCACAGGAATGGTGGCCGACTGGCCAAAAATCAATGAACATGACCACAGCCCAGTTGTCCACCCTGCCCAGCACCCAGCACCTGGGAAGGAGGGTGAGAGGAGGGTCATTCCACCCAGCGCCATACACAGCAGTCCTTGACAAAGAGGGTTTGAAGGTGGGGGTTAAGAGAGAGAGGAACGGTGAGCCTGCTTTGCTTTGCCTATCTGTGGGCAGGAGATGATCCTAAGCAAAGAAGATCTTAAGAGAAGAAGCAGCCAGAAAGAAACCAGAGTCCAAAGGAAGAGATACGAAGAAGAAAAGGAGCAGCTCTCCTTGCAGACCTCTCTCATACCCTCCAACCCTGCCTGGCACACGCCTGTTCCAGGCGTGTCCATAATTGCCTAGGAGGTACTCAGCCAGACAGCGGGTCCCACGCTGCACGGCAGAGTTGTCCAGGTAGGGCTGCCCGCTCCTCTGCCTCAGCGAGGGTGCTGAACAGCATCTGCATGTTGTGGTGCGGAGTCTATGGATGGCAAAGATCCAGTGGGCCTCGCTGCCTACACTGCATTACACAGCTGTCTCTGCAGGTGTCACGTGCTACGTGTCAAGCACCACTTCTGATCAAGGGAACCAAAGGTACTGATGGGGAGAGAGAACAAGACTGAAATCAGGGATTGGACTACAATCATTCCGGCTTTCCACCACCGCCTGGCCCCATCACCACGCTCACCCCAGAAAGCTTCCGCAAGAAGGTACAGAAGCCCGAGTGGGCTACCCAGCAGCTCGTACCTCAGTGATGTGCATGGCCCAGAAAAATGGGGTCTGAGGGATGACATTGGTCATCAGCAGCCCCAGCTCCCCGCGGATGCTGTGGATGAGGCTCAGGTCTTGGAAGCATCCCCTCAGGAGCAGCACCAGGAAGGATCCTCTGCGGGAAGAGCAAGGAGAAAAGGGGAACGGGATGCCTGAAGGAGCAACACCTGTCCTGCAGTGTGCTGGGCTGGGCGCAGGATGAGTCGCCCTAAGCAGGAGGGTTGTGCCCACCCACTCCAAGGGGAGAGACAAGTACCCAGGTAGTCACAACACGTGGCAGAGGAGAGGAAGGGCCATGCCAGGGGGCACAGGGTTGGAGAGTTCCGGAAGGAGGAGGAGAGGGAAACAGAAACACATGGGGAAACTCCACGGAGACAGGCGGGCAAAAGCCCTCACTGGGTGGATCTTTTTTTTTTTTTTACGTTTTTTTCGTGACCGGTACTCAGCCAGTGAGTGCAGCGGCCATTCCTATATAGGATCCGAACCCGCGGCGGGAGCGTCGCTGCGCTCCCAGCGCTGCACTCTCCCCAGTGCGCCACGGGCTCGGCCCACACTGGGTGGATCTTAAGCCCGCTAAAGTGACTCATGACAATGCAGGATACGTTGTCAATCCCAAAGTAGCTCTTCTCTGGGTTTATTCCAAACGTCATCCTGCCACCTTCTAACTCTATCACCTGCCTAAGTCACATGTGATTAGCAAGGCAAACCTGCTAAAAAAAAAACAAACCGAAAACCACAGGTTCCACAGCATTTCAAGTCAAACAGATTATTCTGGCATTCCTGACATTAAGAATGATGTCTACTGTGGGGAGAGAGGGAGGGGGGAAAGAGGAATTGGTAAAGGGACATGAAAATCAACTACATTGTATATTGATAAATTAAAATAAAAATTTTTTAAAAAAGAATATCTACTGTAAGCACAGCAGATGTGGGGGGCGTGATGATCTCACAGCATCCAGGGTAGCAGGTAGCACAGGCCTTCACTGAACATTAAAGGAAACTGATTTTAAAAGTCAGTGTGGGTCACAGCCTTAGAGCCTGGGTCTGATGCAGGAGGTCCTGAAAACTTTGTCCCCCACCCCGATACTACCCCTGTCCCCACCCTCTGAGGGACAGAATGACGTAGTCACCATTTGCCCTGATGGCCTTTCTACACCGTGCTCACCTCATTTCCATTGGAACTGCAAAGAAGGCTGCCCTCAGTTTCTCTGTCTCACAGGGGTCCAGAGAAGACTTAGGAGTGAGCTGCATATAGTAAGTCCTGGAGGCACCCAGACAGGCTCGCAGGCCCCCCCACCACGCCACAGAAGCCTTGGCCCTGCCCTCAGAGGTAGCATCAGATGGGTCAATAGGCTACATCCTTCCCTTCTCAGCCTCTACATCCTCATCTGGATGGGAAGGGTTGGCTGGATGATGACATTTAATTAAGAAAGCATCCTAGACAAAGAGAAAGGAAAAAGAAATATTTCCTACACTAAGGGTCGGCAGGGGACAAAGTTGGAAGGGAGACTGCACAAGAGGCAGTGACCCTGAGTAGAGCTGGGAGAAGTAAACTAGGAGTCACAGAGCCACGTCTTGGGAGCAGATGGTAGCTCAGAATCTCACCAGTGGTTCTGGCAAATCCTTCACCAGACTCCCTCTCCAAAACCTAGGGAGAAAAAGAAAAGGTATCGCTTGGGCATGGTAATACTTAAAAAATGGTTTAGATGTTGAATCACTCCAAGCACATTTGGAGACAGAGTAGCAACAGCCCCTGTTCTGACAGACATTAGCTGACTTAACACATCCACACGCTTGCCCCTTCCTCGTGGGATCCTGAGCCAACCCAAAGAAAAGATGATTAGACACGGGGATGGGAGGCAGGGAGGCTGTGGCCGGGGGTGCTCCCTCGGGAGTTACAGCCACAGTGAGCTACCCCCGGCAGCCCTCCCCACACAAAGGACGCTCAGCCTGGGCCAGCCCTGCGGAAGGAGAGAACAAGCGAGATGGAAATGGTTCTGCAGGAGGCAAGGCTGGGCGGAGACAAAAGGCCAGGGTGCCCTGCGCTCACGACAACCCGGCAGCCCCCTCCCACGCTGGTGTCCCTCTCTCCACTGTTCTCACCTGGAACCCCCCAACTCTGGTTAAACCCAAGCATCTGCCCCCTGCCTGCTTCCCTACATCCAGCTGCTGCCAGCGAACACCCACACCACAATCCCACCAAAAGCCCCTACCATGACTCCTTTTCCTCTCTCCAAATGAACCCCTCCTCTCTTCAAAACCTCCACCTTCCCCACTCTGCTCCACCTGCTGAACCTCCCTCTTCCTCACGGATAAAACCAGAAGCCACAGGAAGGGAAGTCCCTCACCTTCTCATCTGCCAGACTCCCCGTGTGCCTGCCCTCTCTGCCATCCCTCTTGCTGCCCAGGTTCAAGGACAGCCCTGCTGCGGGCACACCCTCCACCCTCCATCATGGTCTCTCCCCATGTGGACCTTTCTCACCAGGAAAGAAACAGGCTGTGTTATCTGTGTTAGAAGAGACCCTGACTTGACCCCACATTTCACTCCAGCTACCACTCCTCTGGTCCCTTCCTGAAAGTGTTGTCTAGAGTCCTGCCTACTTTCACACCTTACCCTTCCTCTCGGGCTTCCTTGAAATGGCTCTGCACAGGGTCAGCAATGACTTTCCTGTTGCTGAGTCTACAGTCACTTCTCTGCTCTGAATTGGCTTGCAGTAGTATTCCCTCCACTCCCTCTTTCCAAAGACATTTCTTCTCTTGGCCTCTGTGAAATCACATGCACCTGGTTTTCCTCCTTTCCCTGGCTGGCCCCTCTCAAGCTCAACTAATAAATGTTGGCACATCCCAGGACCTGGTCCTCTCCTCTTCTACCTTCTCTCCAAGGCCATCCCCAGGTCCATGGTGTTAGGTATCAACAATGCATCACGGACTCTCAAAGCTGGGTCTCCAGCCCTGATCGCTCTCTGGAATTCTACTCAAATATGGGGATGCCCACTTCACAGGACAGCACAAAACTCAGAATGTCTAAAACCTCTCCAAGCTGCTTCAGCCCAGCTTTCTCAATTTGAGTAAACTGCATCATTATCTACCAAGTGGTTCAGGCAGGGTCAATTCCTCTCTCTCCCTAGCTCTCTACATCAAATTCATCAGCAAGCCAAGCCATCTCTTCCTCCAAAACACACCTGAGCCCAGACACTCTTCTCTCTATATATCTACCACCCCAGTACTGCCATCGCCGTCTCTTACCAGGATGACAGCAGCAGCTCCCAAACAGGGCTCCTGCTGCCACACTTGCCCACGCAATCCAATCGCCAGCAGACACATGATCTTTTACTAACAAAAATCCAATCACATCACACCCCTGATTAAAATCTCCCAATGCCTTCCCATTGCTCTTACAAATAAAATTCAGTCTCCAACTTCGCTGGCCAAGGCCATGTGATCTGAACCCCTTCTACAGACCTCCTTGCCACCCACTCTCCACTTCACCCACCATGCCCACACCTTGGGGCATCTGCAGGCACTCTCTCTGCTTGGACTGTTCTTCCTCTGGTCTCCATGCAGCTGGCTCTGACTTGTCACTCATCTCAGCTAAGATGTCACTTCCCCGCAAAAGGGGCCTCTCTAGGAACCATCTGAAGAAGTGACCCCTCACTCTTCATCATATCATCTTATTTTAATTCTCTGTGATATTTATTACCGTATTTTCTTGTTTATTGAATGTCTCTTTCCACTGGAGTACAAGCATCACAAGAATCACATTTGTCTCCTGACAATGACCTTGATCAGTGAGGTAATGCCAGGGCTTAGAAAATGCCTGGTACATAGTAAGGTCCCAGTAAATATATGTTGAATGAATAAATAAAACAAGAAATGACCTAGGGCAAATCCTTAACTCGCAAAGCCTTGGTTGCCTCTTCTACACCATGAGTCGCACCTGCTTTAATGTGAGGATTTAGCTTGGCTAGTATGTGTCTAGGATGTGACCCCCACACAGCAGGTGCTTAAGAAACAGAAGCAGTATGGCAGAGCAGTTAGAAGTGTGGGTTCTGGAGCCAGACCGTCTGGGCTCCAATCCTGGTTCCAGGACTGACTGGCTGCTTAACTCTGGGTGAGCTACTTGGTGTTCGCATCTGCAGAATGCGAGAGTAATAAATAGCACCTTCTGCTTTAATTAAATGAATCCATACAGTAAAATAATCAGAGAGTAAGCCCTCAATGAAGGTTACCTACTGTTGTCAATCAATGAGCCCCAAATCAAATCTCTCTGCTAAACCACGTTCTGTCTCTCCCACTTACCAAGAAAGTAAAGCCACAACGCTAAAAATTGTCCTTCTCTAGCCAAGCACGTAAGGTGCCCTTTTATTTAGAATCTCCTAAGACAGTTCTAAATACCAACCCCAAGAACCAATTATCAGCAGTGATCTTGAGCTAAAAGTAATTATTAATATTATTAATTCAGAAACATTTTAAACCACTTTAGTCTCATCATTATTCCCTAATGATTTAAGAGAGAACTATAACAAACCCATTTTGACAGTTTGTGAAGTGAAGTTTCAGGGGAAGATCTATATAAATATCTTCCAACCACCACAGCAGGCACATCACCCAAAAACAAACCTCCAACTTCAGACGTGTTTGTAACACAGAGTGGCCACGTGGAAGCTAGAAAAATCAGGGCCGCAGCTCAATAGCTGCCAAACCAGCCAATTTTAATTAACATCTATTGTTGCTACAAGCACACTAACCCGCCTGCCCAGATAATCAACAGCTGTTAATGATCCCTTTCTTTGTTCTGGGACATTTCCACCAGCTGGTCAAGTGTTCTAAGAGGCATGCTGGCTTCAGAATTGTGCTGGTGAATCTGAGCAGTGGGAGAGAAAAAACAGGGCAGGCAAAGGTCAGAAGGCTCTGAATGGAGGATCCATCCAGTCCCCTGCATATGCCACAGAGAAGCTCCTGCACACTACTCACCAGGGACACAGCCTCATGCAACACCCTGAATGGTGGTGGCTTTCCACGCCCTGGACTGCTGCCAGCCACCCTGAGCCATCCCTCCTTCCCTCCCTGGGGAACTGTACCTGGGGCCACCTGAGGCACCCTGGTGGAAATTTAACATTTACAGCTTTAATCCTCAACTACTTCCCTCTCACACTTGAATCAGCCAGGTGACACAACTTACACTTTTACTATGTGGCAGGTGCAAAATGACAAAGATAAAAGACAGACCCTGTTCTCAGGGAGCCCACATTTAGTCACCCCACAAATACTTATAAAATGCCTATGTTCCAAACACTGCCTCCATGAAGTTCACATGCCAATGGGAGTAGCAGTCACTAAGTAAGTACAGTCATGCGCTGCATGACAACTCTTCAGTCAATGAGACCGTATATACAACGGTGGTCCCATTAAGATTACAGTGGCTGTACCACATAGCCCAGGGTGTAGTGGGCTGTACCATGTAGATCTGTGTAAGTTCACTCTGTGCTGTTTGCAAAACAACATGTTTTTCAGAATGTATCCCTGTTGTTAAGTGACACGTGACTGCATACAAAGAGTGACTTCAGTGGCAATGAGAGCAGTGAAGAAACAGGCAGAAAGAGGGGTGAAGAGTGTCTGGGGTGCGTGCTGGATCAGGGAAAGTCCCTCCAAGGAGATGACGGCTGGGCAGAAACCTGAATGAAGTGAGAAAGCAGAGCTGCAGACATCTGGGAGAGGAGGCTTCCGGGCTAAGAAGAGTAGGTCCAGAGGCCCGGGGCAGGGCTGTGCGTGCGTGCTGGGAGCACCCCTGGGGCAGGCAGGACAGGACATTCTCATCTCTTACCTGGACGGCCTGAGACACATCTTCCTGCTCCCACTCTGGCCCCCTAGAGTCTGTTCTAAACGGTCACTTTCAAACTTAGATCGAGGTGAATGGCTGAATAAACAACGGCACATCCATGCAACAGAGTATCACTTAGCAATAAAAAAAGAATTGCTGATGGCGCAACCCCATGAATGAATCTCAATAACATTCCACTGGTGAAAGAAGCCAGAAACAAAGAGCACATACAGCAAGATTCCATTTACAGGCAACTCTAGAAAAGATAAATCTCATCTAAAGTGACAAAAAACAGATCAGTGGTTGCACAGGGCCATGAAGTGGGGAATTACTGACAACTAGCAAGGGGCATGAGAGAAACTTCTGGGTGACTGAAACATTCTATATCTTATTGTGATAGTGGTTACATAGCTGCACACATTTGTCAAAATTCCTCAAAATGTATACTTAAAATGGGTTCATTTTATTTTAAGTAAATTATACTTCAATAAGTATACAGGTTGAGTATCCTTTATCCAAGATGCTTAGGACCAGAAGTGTTCTGGATTTAGGATTTTTTCAGATCTTAGAATATTTGCATTATGCTTACCTGCTGAGCATCCCTAATCTGAAAATCGGAAATCCAAAATGCTCCAGTGAGCATTTTCTTTGAGCATCATGTCAGAGCTCAAAACCTTTCAGATTTTGGAGCATTTCAGTTTTCGAATTTTCAGATTAGGGATGCTCAAACTGTACTTAATACTTCAATAAAGTTGATTTTTTAAAACAAGTAAATTAGTTAAATCTGGTTATGTCACTCCCCGCTCAAACCCTCCAGTGTTCTCGTTATTATGTGATTTGTAAATACTGATCAGTGCCAAATCAAGTTATGGGTTATGATTATTTTTATTCTTATACAACCTTTTCTCTAGGAACTAACTGCTTCTTTCCCCCCCTCCATTCACCTGGCTTTCACTGAACCTCTGGCCAAGTTTCCCCACACCCCCCAGTGGCTCTTACACACCTCTGCTCTCCATTTTCCATTTTTCTTCCTGCCAACATCAGCCTTGGGGCCTCATATCATCCTGCTCTGTCTGGGATGCCCGCAGCGCGATGAGTGTTCTGGGACTTCCCCTGGTCAGTCTGGGAAGTCTCTCATCCCTCTCCTGGGTTGGATCCCAGATCCCTGCTTTGGGGGGCTTATTGCTTCATTGCATTGTTGCGCATTCCTTCATAGCTTTCTGAGAACAAGCACACGGGGTATACATTTTTTGAGACCTTACATTTCTACCCTCATCCTTTATTCAAGTCTTATTCTACCTTCATTCCGTTTCTCTTCACCTCAGAGGAGTAGCGTGCCGACGTCACAACAAGGTTTCGAGGGAGGCACATCTCACACAATGTGTGAAAACCCATTCATCACACTTATGAACCAAAAAAGGATCTCTACTTTCATTCCTGATTGATTTGATTGGGGTTGGGCATTATTTTCCTGAAGAATTCAATAGCACCAATTGATTCCACATCCTTCAATGTGGATTCTTTCTGAAGTTTTATCCCCGAGATTCTAAAATATTTCTATCTAGTGCGTTAGTGTAGGTTTTTATTTTCCCATTCATTATCCTGGGCACTCACTGGTTACTTTCAATCTAAAAACTCACGACATTCACCCCTGGAAGACTTTGTTATATCATTTGATAATTTTCCCCCCATACTCACCTCAACTTAGGTGTTGTACCACCTAAACTGATCCTCTAACTTAACCTTTTCTTTAGAGCACTTTTATTACAAACTACTGCAATTGACAAATCCTCTTCCCAAAAAGCAATGATAAACTTTAACAAAATTGTCAAAAACAACCATTTCAGGACTCTGGAAATTGACCCAAGACACATAACAAATTGAATGCACTGCCATTTCTAATAATTTGTAGATTATTTCAGTTTTTCTGCATAAAGAAACATCATCTGTAAAAAGGAAGAGTTTTCCTTCTCCCTTTGCAAAATGTATGCCTTTATTTTTCTCGTCTTACTCAACAAACTAGAACCTCCAGCTCATGTTGACCAGCAGTGATGGTAGTCGGCATCCTTGTCTTGTTCTAGTTTTTTAAAAGAGTGCTTCTGATGTTTCTCTATTAAAATACTGTTTTCCATAGGCTTTTGGTAGATACCTTTTATCAGGTTAAGAATAACCTTCTATCTCTAGCTACGAAAAACTTTCATTTTTAAATCATGAATTATTGCTGAATTTTATTAAATGTTTTTACTTTGTCTATTCAAGATGATCATATGGTTTTTACCCTTTAATCTGAAAGACATCTGTCATTTTTCTAATATTACTTTTGCATTTAAAAAAAACAACTTGTCAGGATACATTACCCTCATTATATATCGCTGGCTTCGTTTTGCAGTATTTTGTTAAGAAACATCGCATGTGCATTCAAGAGTAAAACTAGCCTATAATTTTTCTTTCTTATGCTATCTTTGTCTGGTTTGGTTATCAAGGTTATACTGGCCTCATGCAATGAATAAAGAGTATCCTTATTTTATTCTTAGGAAAAACTTATATAAGAAAGGAATTTTCTGTTCCTTGAAAATTTGGGAAAATTTGCACATAAAATGATCTGGGCCTGGTGTTTTCATTGTGAGGAGTTTATAAACTATCACTCAACTACTTTAACAGTTATAGGACTATTCAGGCTTCTTATATCAGTGTTTAAAATGATACACTTATAAAAATCTAAATACCAAAGGAAAGATTTATTTTACAAATACCAAAAAAAAGGATATACTTTAAGAAATGTGTTTATTTCTTCTAAGTTTTCAAATCTATGATCTCTTGTTTATGATCTTTTTCTATGACCTCTTTGATGTTATCTTTTTCATTGATAATAATTTGTGTCTTTTTTGCTTAATTTATCTCACCAGAGGGTTTTCTATTTTATTAATCTCTTTAAAGAATAAAATTTGGCTTTATTGATCCCTTTTATAAGAGCTTTGTTTTTTAAAATTTCAGTAACATCTGCTCTCTATCTGGGTTTATTTTTATTTTTTTATTTACTTCTTCAACCAACTCCCAGCTCATTAATTTTCAACCTTTCTTCTTTGCTCATTTAAGTTTGGACATTTTCCTCTAAGTCTTGCTTTCACTGTATCCCAAAACTTTTCATGGGTAGTACTTTCCTTATTGTTCAGTTCTAAGTATTTTTAAATTTCTTTGACCCATGTGTTGTTTACCTAGGAGTGTGTTTTTAAATTTCCAAATGTATGGGGATATTTTGTTCTTCTTTTGGTTACTTATTTCTAATTTTAAAGCATTGGGAATGCTCCTGGGAAGCCATATCCACTTCACAGGGAAGCTGGGTGAGACTCAGGACACTCCTTCCCACAGGCTGGTTCTGGCGTACAGAACTTAACTCTCTACCAGACAACTCTAAAACTGGGCAGAACATGTGAACTGTTTCCAGCACAGGACTAACGGCAGTGGATGGCAGAGCGAAATCTGCTGGAGAAAAGGAAAGCACAAGCACCACATTCATCGCCTTCCGCCTGGGAGCATTTTTCCAGACCACAGCAAAGGGAAGGACAGCCCAAGCAGGAACTGACATTCTCCCTGGGCATCAAACAGATTTAAAACAGCGTTTAGCTGACCAGAATTTGTGGGACAGAGCACTCGAGAGGAAGGAGCCGTAGAAAAGTCTCGGAAATCTAGGGGTTCACCTCATGTCCTTGACTGAATCCTGAGCTGTCCATGTGCAGGGTAAGTTCTAGGAGGCCTTGAAGAGAGGCCAGCCCAGCAGAGGGGGCAGACCTCAGTAAACACCCTGAGCACTCACCTGAGACCCTAGAAGGTCTGAGCCTTAGGAGAAAGGATTTTGCCCAAGAATACAGGCCAAACTGAAATATACCAATCCTAACAAAGAAAACCAACCTTTCACAGAATAAAAAGATCTGCTAGTAATTTAATTTTTGCTAGAACAAAATTCAACACTACTCTATGGACAATAACATAATATAAAGTCTCTACAATATAACATCTACAATGTCCAACACACAATTGAAAGAAAGAACCATATTTGTAAAGAAGCCTGAAGATTTTACCCACAACCAAGGGGATAAATGTTAATAGAAGCAGATCCACAAATGACCCAGATATTGGAATCGGCAGAAAATTATGTCATAATAACTATTGTAGGTATGTTAAAGAATCTAGAAGAAGAAACAAAATGAGGGAAAAGATAGATTTCAGCAGTGAAATGGGAAAAAAGAACCAAATGGAAGTTGAAAAATATATACTATCTAACAAAAAATTCATTAGATGGGCTTAACAGCAGATTGGACATAGCAGCAGCAAAAATTAGATAGGTCAACTTGGAAGAGTGGAAACGCATGTGCCCATACATATACTGAGACCAGTTAGCAAGGTTGTGTGAATGTCTTCAGCGGCTCAGAGGGCAGATTCAGAATAGGCAGAGGGCCAGGTTCAGCTAGGATTGGGGTTTTGCAAGATACAACCTAGTGAGTAAAGGACAAGGGAGTTAAGGATGTTTGGACTAAGGTAGTTTAGACAATCTAAGCTAAGCAGGGAAGTGAGGAAATACAGAGGTACTGAATAGTGAAAAAATGGTGGGGATGGTGGATTTAGAGTCCCAATGTGTGCCAATGTATCAATTGGTGGACTGGGGGTTTTAGAATCTTGCTACTCAGAATGTGGTCCCAGGACCAGCGGCACAAGCCCCATGCAGAGCTGTGCAAATTCTCAGCCCCACCCTGAACATACTGAGTCAGAATCTCGGGGTGGGGCTCAGCAAGCTGTTTGAACAAGCTCTTCAGTTAGTTCTGATGCTTGTTGAAGTTTGAGAACCACTCTTCTAGAGTAAAAGAGGGGCAAAGACTGGGTGGTGGGGGGCACAGAGTAGAATGCTTGAAATGGATATTTTGGAGATACTCCATTATTAGCATTGATGAGGTCTTAAATATAGCTAGAGGAATGAGAAACTGACCAAGTGGAAGAAAAGATCAATAAAGATACAACGGGTCTAGGAAGTAAGTGGCCGGACTCTGAGATGGATGATCCACAGGGACTGAATGAATCTGTGTGATAAGAGAGAAAGTGAGCCGGAAGATGAAGCTTTCAGTGAAGGCCTGACACGGTGCAGTTGACTGCAACCCAGAAGGCCAGTACGTGGTGTAATCTGACAGTTCACCCTTCCGAAGAGCTGGGGTTTAGAGAGAAAGGAAGAGAAATAGTTTGGAACTGGCAAGGGGAGCCATCTCGGACAGTCTTATTGTGGTAATTCCAACCCATCTCTCCACTCCCATCTCCAACTTCTCCCGCTTTGTTCAATGCCTGCTGATACATATTCTGGCCTTGTTCTTGCTGACAGAACCCCAAGTTTAGCAACAATGTGCCTGTTTTTAAAAACTATATCTCCCAGCCTCTTTGCATAGAAGGCCATGAGTTGCAGTTCTATCCCATGAATCATAAGCAGAACTGTGGTCCTCTGAGAACGTGCCTTTTAAGAGGACACAGGGCCCTTTTACCCTATGCTCCTCCTCGTTTTCCTGCCTGGATAACATCATCATGGAGTCCCCATACCAACCTTAGGCTCCCTACCTCCTGATTTCTTCTACAGGAAAGAAAAACAAATAGCTAACTGGTTTAAGCCACTGTTGTTCAGATTTCCTTGTGTGTGCAACCAAGTCAATTCTCACCACTTCAGCCTATGACATGGGATCCTTTGCTCCTGGTTCACCTCTTTGAATGGGCTCATCTTTTCTAGGGGAAGCTCCTGGGGGTTAGTTACGGGCCTTCCCTTTTCTGCCTGCAGAGGCAGCCGGCACCATGCACTGCCCCCACCTTTAACTCCCGCTTCCCCATACCTTATATTTGGCAATATCTGTCTTCCTTCCAGGAAGGACCCGATTCTATCCACCTTTATCTTATACCTCATATAGAGCAAGGCTGTGTAAACAACAGACGTTCTATTAATGTTTGCTACATTAAACAAGCAAAGACCTGAATTTCAATATTCCAGGTTCAAAAAAGCCCTGACTGAATTACCTCATGACCGTTTTTATTTTCGCCAAGAACAGTCTTCTTTTTTAAAGTCCCAAGTTGGGGCTGGCCAGTTAGCTCAGTTCTTTAGAGTGTGCTGTTGTAACTCCAAGGTCAAGGGTTCAGATCCCTGTACCAGCCAGCCACAAAAAAAAAAAAAAAAAAAAAAATCCAAGTTTTCTGCACCCGACCCTGCTTCTGACTATTAAAGGTCATAAAAGTTCCCTAATTTCATCCAAGCCCCTACATTCTCCACAGTCAGACTGGACAGAAGGAAGATGAAAGAACTAAAAGCAAAGTCTGCCAAGTTCTGAAGAGCGAACACAAAGCTACCCAGAGCACACAGAGGCCAGAAGACTAACTGAGCTTCTGGGGCCACTCGGCCCTGCCAGGGATCCTTTTAGGAAGCCTTTTGCTTGTATTCACAAACAATTTTCGTCTGTGGAAGAGCTTGCCATTCAGCTCCTGGATTGCAAGCGCCACTTTCTACATGGAGCCCAGATCTACAAATGTGAAGCTGGAAAGGATGGAGGGACGGGACAGCTCTGAGCACGTCTCAAGAGAAGACCAGAGCTGCAGGACGGGCACCAGGCCTGAGCTGGAAGAATAGCCTCCTCTCCCTCTTCTGCAGCAACAGAAGAGGAGCCATTCTAAATGCACAAACCAAAATTATGTCCAGACATGGGACTGGGCTGGGCTATATGAGAGACTGCTGTGGGCCTCTGGGGACCAGAAGAAATGAGCTGGCTCTATCCCTATATACTGCATGTCTGCAGCTTTGGTTTCTTTAATGCTACTGCCCCCAAAAGTTCAAAGCACTTTTACTTCTTTGAAAATAAGAAAGAGAAAATATAAATAGGTCCAGTTTTCAGGGGCAACTAAAGCTGAGGGTGGTACAGTAACTTACCTCAAGTCAGAAAACAGAGCAAGTGGACATGCCAAAAATAAACCCAGGTCTCTGGACTTCTAACCCACAGTTGCATTGACAAGACAGTATTAGCTGCCAAGTCAGAGGGTTAAATATGGAAAGGGGGTTTCCCAGATATCACTCTGCCAGATCACACTGGGTGTGGACTCGGGAGTTGTTAGGCTAGTCTATAACATCAGTGCATCAGCAAAATAGACAAAGAGGAAAGGAGTTGCTTCCCAGAGAAAACAAAGGAACAGTCATTACCATTTGCAGCCATTCTGGATTTTGTGGATATGGACAGGGTTGAAGTCCTTTAGAAGGCCCAGAATTTCCCCCTACAATGGCAGGGTTTAAAAGAGAAAGAGACCAAAGACATAACTTACAACCAGTTCCCAAGGTTTTAGATCCCCAACCAGCTAATCTGTACCTAATTGAACACAGACTTAATGAGAATCTATAATGTGCTATATGTGCCAGGTTTTGTGACAGACGAGAAAGATATAAGCCCTGCCTTCAACAAAACTCAATAACTGAGTGAGGATACAGACATGACAATCAAGTACACAGGCCATTCCATCACAGGAAGCACAGACAGCTACAGGAGCACACAGTATGGGTATGTAACTCAGAAATAATTAGAGGGAAAGGAGGTGGTCAGGGTGGGCTCCCAGGAGGAAGTGACTTCCACCCCTTTGCAAGTCTCCCCTCCCCACTGTTTCTCAACTGTAGCCTGACCTCCACTGCCTGGAGATATGGTCACCTTGCCCCATCCCAGACATTTCTGCACACCTGTTCCCAATTCCTCTCCTTGGGCCACCCCCCTCACCCCAGTCCCACTCCTTCACAACCCACTGCCCTGGCTTGGGTCTCTCTGTCTCCACACAGGCACCACCCTCCCCTGCTTTGAGATAATGTCTGCACCACCCTGATGCCCTTTTGAGCTACACCCTATTTTTCTCTTTTGTGCCAACCTTGTAGAAAGAGCTGTCTCCACCTAACGCCTCCGTTTCCTCCCCGCCCACTCCCTCCTGACTGCCTGCAGTTTGGCTTCTGTTCCTGAAGGTCACAGACATGCGCCTGCTGCCCACTGGGATGGCTTCTCTTCAGGCCCCGGCTCTTTCAACTCCTACCTGTACCCATTTACACTTCCTCCTTCCTTAGCATCCCCATCAGCACATTGTAGTTGTAAAATTTCACAACCATGATGAAAATTAATTTTGCCCTGGAAAACTCGATTTTGGAAAGATGTATATTTACACCACCTTCTTCTAAAAGCAGCTTTTACCAATCTGAAGTCACTTTGTTGGCTTTGGAAAATAGAAATGCATTACGTACAACTCATTTTTCTCAGTCTTCATGTTCACATTACATTTAAATTCAAATTTTCTCATTTGTTTTACTTTTAAATATTTAAAATAGCTATGTGTTTATTACACATGAATCTCCTAGATGCTGAGCAACAAGCAATTTGTGAGAACAAGCAATACGTACTTAATGCTTCCAGATTATGAAACGCTTTCATGTGCTTTATTCCATTTGGTCTTCATGAACACCCTGTGAAGTACACATTGTTACTGTCCTCATCACACAGAGGCGTAAAAGAAGGATCAGAGAACTTAAGTGACTTCCCTAAAATTACACAGCCAGTTTAGAGTTAGGATTTGAATTCAGAGCTTCTAACTTCAAATTCTACGTTCTTTTCATTATATCATGAAAACCGCAGCTTTCTTGTCAGGTTTTAACATTATTAAAATAGGAAACTATAATGGATATACTAATGATTTAAAAAAGAAAAAAAATGGAAACTGTGTAATAATTTTGTATCTTCTGTAGCAGGCATCAGGAAACCATAGCCTTGGGTCAAAGCCAGCCCACCACCTTTTTTGTAAATAAAGTTTTATTGAAAC
Source organism: Cynocephalus volans (assembly GCF_027409185.1). Lineage (NCBI taxonomy): Eukaryota > Metazoa > Chordata > Mammalia > Dermoptera > Cynocephalidae > Cynocephalus > Cynocephalus volans. The sequence continues at coordinate 112,257,483 of NC_084467.1, read as the reverse complement.
TTTACTTACAGCCATGCACATTCACTAATTTTCTGTCGCTGCTGTCATGCTACAATGGCACAGTTGACTATCTGCTACAGAAGCATATGGCCTTCAAAGCATAAAATATTTACTATCTAACCCTTTACAGAAAAAGTTTGCCAACCATTGTTCTATAACAATGGCTCTCAATTCTGACTGCAGATGAGACTCAGCTGGAGAGTTGTGGGGGGGGGTTTGTTTTTGGGGTTTTTTTTTCCTTTTTTAACTACCAATGCAATACCTAGCCCACCCCAGATGAACGAACTTGCAATCGCTGGGGGTAGAAATAAAGCATCAATATTTTTTCAAAAGTTCCCCAGATGATTTTAACATGCAGCCACAGCCAAAAACTACTTTCCATGGTATCAAGCAGATTCAGGAAGCACTAGTTTTCAGAAAATGTGCTTGAGGATGAGAGGAGAGAAGAATCTCCCTCCTCCTTGCCCAGTATACACACAAAAATACCAAAAATACCTGCCAGCACCTTTCCATCCATGGAATTTGAACCAGTGTATCAGTGAGGATAGTCCGTCAGCAGACACTGGTACTGTTGATAGTTATCATAAGGAATTCCTAGTATCTGAAGGCATGCCCTAACTGTGACATTTTTTTTCTGCCCCTTAATAGTTTAATTGATTTTTTTTAAATTTTCATGGATTATAGTTTTGACGGGAGGCTTGGTACATTAAGCTAAAATTAAAATTGTCTGGTGTCCTGAAGGGATTAAAATGAGATTTTACATCTCATTTTAAATACTGAAAATAACTTATTAAAATCTTTTAAATTATGAAAACATTAAATGTTTATTGTAGAAATGTTTTTAAAAATACAGATAAGCAAAATAGAAGGATCACCCTTAATCCTACCACCAAAACATGAGCACGGCACATCTGCTATAAAGATCGTGGGATCATCCTCTACCTTCTGTTTCCTAACCTATTTCACTTAATATACCTCTTTCAATCATTTATCACCAACCACACCATGTAAGGGATCTACAGCCTACTATTAATTATGACACCAGCATTTATGGATCACTGACTTTGTGTCAGACAGGTAGGAGGTTACTGGTATCACCTATGTGCGAAATAATTTCATGCTCATCATACTGGCAACAATTTAGCAGCTGGACAACACCAAGTTTTGGTGAGGACAGAAGAAACCTTATGCTGCTGGTGGGAGTGCAAGTCATCCCCCTCCTGGTCAAGTTGTGTGCACGGGTGGCCCTGAGGTACCACATCTAAGTACAGGCCCTGGAGACACTCACACATGTGCACATAGACAGGTGTACAAACCGGTTCACTGAAGCTCTGTTGGAGGTAGCAAAAGCTGGAAAAATGTTAGTTTGAACCATGTGAAATTAATGTTTTTGCAGATTAAAAAACATGGTCCAATATCAGCAATTTCATATGGTATAAGCTAAGCACTAGAATGAGTAGAATGAGTATTGGCAGGTACGCTCGCTGTGGTTGATATGTACAAAGGAATATTATACGATAGCCAAAACTACAAACTAGAGCTGTATGTACCAACATGGATATGTTTTTAAAAATACATGGAATGATGAAAGCAAGCCACACACAAATGCACACAGAGAATAGAAAGGGACCAACAGCTACCTGCCCATCACCTCAGCTCCCTACCTCCTAGAGCACACCCTAGACCTTGTCATTACCAATGACCACAGCTAATCCCAAATCACAATTTTGAGCCCAGAACTCTCTGACCCTCTTCCATCTTTCCTGTTCACACCTTTAGTTCTCCAACTCCACCCTCCAGTGCCATGATCCTTCAAATTCTGCCCTTTTCCCTATCCATTCCACCCTACCCCCACCCACAGTATCTCTGCTGTCCTCTGTACCCAGCTTAGATGCCAGGGCCTATCACTGCAGTCACTTCCTGTTCAAGAATTTTACGGCATTCCTACTACCTATTCCTCATCATCAGTCCCCCCCACACACAGCCTCCCTGCTTCTGGACTCATCCCTCTCCGTGGAAGAGCTGTCCTTACACCAGATCCCTCTCTCAATTTCTCAAGGCCTCCACAGCTAAATTGTCTCCTCTCTCCTGCACCAATTTCCCTCTCCACCAATTTCCCTCTCTACTGGACAAACATACAGACTAGCTCTAATATCTGCCATCTCAATACTTATACACACACAACACCTTTGATCCACACCCCCCTCCTGTTAACACCCTGTTTTCCTACTCTCCTTTACTACTAAAATCCTTGAAAAAGTCATCTACACTCTCTTCCTCTCATCCTTTCATTCAACAAATATTTATCAGGTGCAGCAAACAGAGCAGACAAAACCCTTCTCCCCTCCTGGACTTATCTTCTTTGGGGAAGACAGATAATCAACAAGAGGAATAAGTAATGTGCGTGGTAAGTTCAATAGTGGTAAGTGTTAAGGAGACTTATGAAGCAGGAGGGGACAGGAAGAGTGAGGGCTGCAATGTAGGGAGAACAGCCGGGGGGCCCTCTGAGAAGTGACACCTGGGAGTGGAGCCCAGTCAGCAGAGGAGACAGCAGGTGCAAAGGCCCTAAGGCAGGCTCAAGGTCTAGCGAGGCGGCCAGTGAGGCTGCAGCAGGGTGAGCTGGGGAGAGGGCGGAGGAGATGCGGACACAGGGAGCAGCTCAGGGAGGGCCTTGTGGGGAACGACTGGAGGTGTCTGAGTGGAGGGCTGCCAAGATCCGCTTGCCATCTTACAGGATCACTCCAGCTGCTGTGTTAAGATCAGGCTGAAGGGAAACAGGGCAGAAGCCACTGCAGTAATCCAGGGGAGAGATGACAGTGGCTCGAACCAGGGTGAGAGCAGTGGGTGTGATGGGAAGTGCTCAGATTCTGGCTATAGTTAACATTTTGTCATAAAAAAATTCCAAACATACATAGAAGTAGAGAGTACAATGAAACCTCACAAACCCGTCGCCAAGCTTCAACAGCCACCACCATTTTGCCATAACTGTTTCATCTCTCTTTCCACCCCTCATTCACTAGGATGTCTTAAAGCAAATCCCACGAATCGTGTCATTTCACCCTCAAATACCATAATGTACTCCTCAAAAAACAGTGTTTTCTTATAAAGACACAACACCATTATCAAACTAAGAAAACCAACAATAATTTCTTATTACCAATTGACAGGCATATTTCACCCACCGTCTCAGTAATATTTTTTCATGGTTGTTTTGTCCAAATCAGAATCAAAAGAAGGTTTATTTATTGTATTTGGTTATCATTTCTCGTAAGCCTCTTCTAAATCTCTTTAATCTCCACCAGATCCTCTATGTTAATTTTTCCATGACTCTGACTTGTTATGGAAATCAGGTCAGCTGTCCTGTAGACAACAGTACTGCTTCTTTATGGCAGCAATAACTTAATCTTCTCTTCTTTACATTTCCTGTAAACTAAAAATTAGCCATAGAGCTGGATTAGATATAAGTGTTTTTCTATTTTTTGTTTGCTTGTTTTGGCTAAAGTACTTTAAAGATGGGGGCTGGCTGGTTAGCTCCGTAAGTTAAGAGCATGGTACTAATAACACCAAGGTCCAGGATTCAATCCTTGTACTAGCCAGCCACCAAAAAATAAAGAAAGAAAGACGGTGTGGTCATCTTTATATTGCATCACTTTAGGGGACTCATATCTGGCCATTTCTCTTTTAGTGATGCTAAAATTAATCAGCAAGTACAGATGGTGACAGCCTGACCCTTCCATTTTAAAACCGCCCATCAGTATCTTACCTAATGAATTCACTGTGCTCAAATAATCACTGCCTAAAACAGATATTTATTAAGGTATGCGAAATGGTGATTTTCTAATTCTATCACTTCTGCATCTATGAGCTAGCGTTCTTCTGTAAAAAACTTTCCCTCATTCACTAGGGTTATTTGCCTTGAATAACATGTTGGAAAAACAGGATACTTATCCTTTGCCTTTAATAATCAAGTTTTATATTAATGAGATATTGTCTTTCCATCTTCAATTGTGTCCAGTGAGGTTTACATATTTCTCCTTCCTTTAGGTATCATTATAAATTATTGTTTTTAATCATTGATGAGTTTTAATCAAATGTTGTCAGTATTTTTGATGCCCAAATTGTCCCATCTTACGCCCACAGGACCTCCTCTTCACTGCCCTCGTGTCTTTTTATTTAGAAACTTCCCAACATAAATAAAAATACAGAAAATAATATCACAGATCCCTATGCACCCATCACTTGGCCCCAATCACTCTCAACTCATGGCCATTTCCACTTCATCACATCCTCTGCCTGCCTCTAGGCCCCTCTGAAACAAGTCTCAAAACACCGTATCACTTCCTGTGCACACATTCCAGCACCTAACTCCAAGAAACAAGAACTCCACCTCCAAACAGAACCTCCTCTGTCCTTTCAACTGAACCTCTATAGCCTTTCATAGCTTTCTGGCATAACAGCTCCAGACCTGGAATCAGCCAGTCCTCTAAGAAGGCCTGGTTCCCTCTAGTGGGGAAGAACTCAAGCTAGGAGATAGAAGTGTTCATTGCTACTGGGTTGTTGGAGCTCCAAGGTCTTCCCACAGATAGAACTAGAAGACACATATCTTTAAAAAGGAAATCATGTTATCCTATGGATTTCATCTATAAGAGTTTCAACTTCTTCGGTTTTATTTTTAATCTCTTCTCTTACGCTGAAAACTCTTGATTACTACCATTAAACTACTTGTTTTATCCTATATTAAATATATAACAAGATCAAGTAACAGTATCAGTATTATTACTGACAACAAAACTATTAAGATTTTATATACAGTCAAAATACTATAGTCTCAGGTCAGTTTGAGTAATTCCTTTCTCTGACATCAAATTTGGCTACATAACTGAATTTGTTTTCAATTTTAGTGTCTTTAATACATAATTTTTATTTTTTAAATTATAAAAAATTTAAATGTTCCTAGCCAAAGCAATGACATGAGGTAAGTTCAGAGGTCATGCCCCATCTTCCTTCTACCGTTTCTTCCTTCCCTTCCCCTACAGGAAACCATCTATATCCCTTGTTATCCTTCCACTGTTTATTTTTGCAAATTTAAAAACAGATTCCACTCTCCTCCTCCCTTCTTATACAAAAAATTTTTTGATTCTAGATATATTTTTAAGGTAGAGCCAAAATGACTTGCTGACTGAATGTGAAGTATGAGAAAAACGTGAGGTATGAGACAAGACTATTTCTCAAGTTTTGGCCTGAAAAAAAACGGTGTTGCCATTTACAGAAGTGGGGAAGACTGTGGGAGGAGCAGGCTGTGGGGAACATTGGGAGCTTGGTTTGGACACACTAAGTTTGAGACGCCCAGCTGGCTGGTTAGCTCAGCTGATTAGAGCATGGCCTTGTAACACCAAGGTCAAGAATTCGGATCCCCATACCGGCCAAGCAGAAATAACAAACAGGCAATTGAATATACAAGTTTAGAGTTCAGGGGAAAGGTATAGGCTGGGAGTACAGATGATAACTGAAGTCATGATTTTCTACTATCACAATCATATTATCTGCAATTAATGAGACCTTTTTCTTTCCAATTTTTATGTCTTTCTTTTTCCTTGCTTTACTGCACTGACCAAAACCACCTTTACAATGTTGACAGAAACAGCAGTAGCCAGCATCCATATCTTTCTCCTGATCTCAAAGGGAAAGCTATCACAGTTCAGTTGTGTAACTAAGTATTACATTAGCTGTACATTTTTAAGTCCTTAGTCCACCTGGAATCTATTTTGTGTGTGTTATGAGATAAAGGTCCAATTTCATTTTCCCTATATAATCAAATATCAGTTCATTGAATAGTCCTTTCTTTCGAAACCGACCTGCAATGCCCCCTGTTTATCATACACATTCACCGCATGTTCGAGTGTGTGTGGGTCTACTTCTAGGTTCTCTGTTCTATCTAGCACTGCACCCACACCAAGGTCATCATACTACAGTGGAATGTTTGCTCCTCTCCATGCCTCCTCCTCCTTCTTCAGAAAGGCATAGTTCATGGGACTTCCTATTCCATGTAAATTTTAGAATCAGCTTATCAAGTTCTTTGGAAAACCTTTTGGTGTTTTTTATCAAAATGGCATTGAATCTATAGATCATTTTAAGGATCATAAAACTGCGTCTTCTTATCCATTAACATGCTATTTCTGTTTATGTAGGCCTTCCTTAATTTCTTTCAATAAAGTTTCATAATTTTCTGTATATATGTCTTACACTACTTTTATTAGATTTCTAGCTCCTATATTTCTGGTTCCTCTTGTTTGCATTTTTGTTTGCTTGTTTTTTTTTAAGATGACTGGTAAGGGGATCTTAATCCTTGACTTGGTGTTGTCAGCACCACACTCTCCCAAGTGAGCTAACCGGCCATCCCTATATAGGGATCCGAACCCATGGCCTTGGTGTTATCAGCACCACACTCTCCCAAGTGAGCCACGGGCTAGCCCTTACCTGCCTATTTTGGCTCTCTTAGTTTTCCTTACTTTCTTAAGTCTCAGGTATGCATTTAAAAGTACAAGAGTACTTCAGAAAAAGAATAAATAAATAAAATAAAAGTACAAGAGTACTTCAAAAAGTTTGTGGAAAAATAGAATTAAAAGACAAGACAAATCTTTCTATGAACTTTTTGAAGACCCCCTCATATTTTAGCCTCTATTTCCAGATATTTTCTTGTGAGACAGTTTTAAATCTATCATAACTGTGGAAACAGAAGGCATTTGACATCAATTAGGCTACTCATATATTCAGCAAGAACAGATGCAGAAAACTGGTAAGGACAGAAAGCAAACTAGTCAGTTCAAAAGTAAATGGGTGACCAATTTTGAAATATACTACAAAGCTACAGTAAGCAAATGTAGTACTGGCCTAAGGAAAAACAGATCAATGGAATAAAATGAGAATCCAAAATAAACTGTTATATTTAAGGTCCATTGATTTTTGACAAGAGTGCCAAGTTAATTTAATGGGGAAAGAATAGTCTTTTCAACAAATGATGCTGGGACAATTGGCTATCCACATGCAAAAGAATGAAGTTGGACCCTACCTTACACCATACACAAGAGTTAATCTGAAAGGGATCACATGCAGGGTTCAATCTCTGTGCCAGCCAGCCGCTAAAAAAAAAAAAAAAAGGGATCATAGCCTTTTGCCTAGTTGCACCCTAAAAGGAAGATGAGTCACCAGCAGCTCTATTGCAGCCATCCAGAAAATTCAGCCAGGTTCTCACTCATGCTGCATCTGCTCAAACTGGCACAGTCTGATCCAGAAATACGGCCCTAAAATGTGCTGCCAGTGCTTCCATCAGTCCATGAAAGATATAGGCTTCATTAAGATGGACTAAGTGATCTTCCTTAAATAGATCCAAGGCATCCACCCAGTGAAAGAAACCATGCTAGCTCTTTGCACATAATTAAAAAAAAAAAAAAGATAACGTACCTAAATATAAGCTATAACTATGAAACTCTTAGAAGAAATCAAAGGTGTAAATCATAGCAATGATCAATTAGACAATGAATTCTTAGAGATGACACCTAAAGCACAAGCAACCAAAGAAAAAACAGAAAAATGAACTTCATCAAAATTAAAAACTTTTCTGTGCCAGAGGACCCTATAAAGAAAGTTAGAAGACAACTAAATGGGACAAAATATTTGCAAATCATATATAATAAGGGACTTGTATTCAGAATTATAAAGAACTCTTATAACTCAATAATAGAAAAATAAAACAATTAAAAAATGGGCAAAGGATTTAAACAATTCTCCAAAGAAGATATAGAAAAGGCCAATAAGTACATGAAAAGATGCTCGTTTGTTATTAAGAAAATGCAAATCAAAACCTCAATGAGATACCACTTTACATCCATTAAATGGCTACAGTCAAAAAGAGAGGCAGGGGCCGGCCCATGGCTCACTCAGGAGAGTGTGGTGCTGAGAACACCAAGGCCCCGGGTTCGGATCCCATATACGGATGGCCGGTTCGCTCACTGGCTGAGCATGGTGCTCACAACACCAAGTCAAGGGTTAAGATCCCCTTACCGGTCATCTTTAAAAAAAAAAAAAGAGAGAGAGGCAGTAACAGGTTTTGGAGAGGAATTAGGGAAATTGGAATCCTCATACATTGTTGATGTGAATGTAAAATGGTGCAGCAATCTTGGAAAACAGTTTTGCAGGTCCTCAAAAAGTTAAACAAGGAGTTTACATGTGACTCAGCAGTTCTGCACCTAGGTATATATCCAAGAGAACTGGAACATATGTTTAGACAAAAACTTGTACACTGATGTTCAAAGTAGCATTATTCATACATAGCCAAAAAGTGGAAACCACCTAAATGGCTATCAGATGATAAATGGATAAACAAAATGTGGTATATCCATACAATGAAATATTACTTAGCCATAAAAAGGACTGAAGTACTAAGACACACTACAACATGGATAAACCCTGAAAACATCAAGCTAAGTGAAAGAAAACACAAAATTCCACATGTTGTATGATTCCGTTTATATGAAATGTCCAGAACAGGCAAATCCTTAGAGACAGAAAGTAGATCAGTAGTTGCCAGGGGCTGGGAGAAAAAGGGAAGGGAGAGGGATGCTAATGAGTATGGGATTTATTGGAGGATTATGAAAATGTTCTGGAATTAGTGGTGATGGTCGCACAGCCTCGTGAATATTCTGAAATCCACTTAATTGTACATTTTTAAATGGTGAATTTTACGGTATGAGAATTGTATCTCAAAAAAAAAAAAGGGGGGGGGAACCGCCATCTTCCAGTAATTCGCCAAAATGACGAACACAAAGGGAAAGAGGAGAGGCACCCGATATATGTTTTCTAGGCCTTTTAGAAAACATGGAGTTGTTCCTTTGGCCACATACATGCAAATCTACAAGAAAGGTGATATTGTAGACATCAAGGGAATGGGAACTGTTCAAAAAGGAATGCCCCACAAATGTTACCATGGTAAAACTGGAAGAGTCTACAATGTTACCCAGCATGCTGTTGGCATTGTTGTAAACAAACAGGTTAAGGGCAAGATCCTTGCCAAGAGAATTAATGTGCGTATTGAGCATATTAAGCACTCTAAAAGCCGAGACAGTTTCCTCAAACACGTGAAGGAAAATGATCAGAAAAAGAAGGAAGCAAAAGAGAAGGGAACCTGGGTTCAACTGAAGCGCCAGCCTGCTCCACCCAGAGAAGCACACTTTGTGAGAACCAATGGCAAGGAGCCTGAGCTGTTGGAACCTATTCCCTATGAATTCATGGCATAATGGATGTAAAAATATATAAAATAAAAGGTCAAGACCACCGTACTATTAAAAAAAAAAAAAAGGAACGTTAATACAATGAAAAGTTTTTAAAAATGCTGGCTACTGTTATTACTGTGAGTAACAAATCATCCAACTCTGATCCAAGATACCAGGAAACTGTTGCAGGCCAATTTGTTAGTTTGCAAATAGGGTAAAGTCTCTGATGTTTCACCACTCTTGACAGGGCATTAATGCTATAATCAGAAATTTCTTTTTAAAATCCTACTTCTTTCCTCTTGTATGAGCTAGTCTGAGTTTGAGAGTTGAAAGAAAGCACTGTGCACACAGAGGCTCCTCTCTGCCCACTTCACTGTCAAGTAGCAGGTTGTACCAGTCAAGAAGGGGTAGCATCCTTGATAGTCTATCAGGTGCCAAGAATCCCCCAACCCACTCCTTTGATTAAGATTTCATTTATTGGGTCAAAACAAATTATTTTCATTCTCTGTGCTCCAATACTATTCTTCTTCTCTCTTTGTAGGTCCATCTTTTATTATGGTGAGTCTTTTTGGTTATGTGGTTTGGTATAAGGCAAAGAACATGAGTCCTGGGAACACAACTGGACCTGGATTCAACTCTTGGCTGACCACTCACTAGGTCTGTGTACTCGGCCAGGGAATTTGACGTCAGAGAGCCTTGGCTGCCTCGTCTCCAGGATGGGGATGCCACCTGCCACCCAGAGTTATAATAATAATTTAATAAAACCACACTAGAGAAGCATTTAGCCTATTTCCTGGAGCACGCCTGATAAGATATAGTAAGAAGTATAAAAAAAATAATTAGGTACAACTTGAGCAGAGAAGATTGAGTGTAACCAGTTGGCAAGCGGATATGAAGACAAAGAAATTTTTAGAAAATGTTTGTCATGCAGCAGGGTTCCACAAAGGTTAGTTTCTCTCATCCTTCTTCCAAGACTGAGCTCCCTGAGTGCAAGGACTAGGTTATTCATCTTTAAGCATGCTGAACCTCAGGCACAATATTTTGTATGTAGCAGGTGCTCAAAAAAAAATTCAAGGGACTCTTCAATTTGATAGAATGTACTTTCATTTTCCTTACATCTGTACTTCAAATGCACTTACTACAAAATTTAAGTATTTATACTGTTCTATAATTATTTCAGATTTGTTGGTCTGGACTCTCCAAATAGACAGTAGGGTTCCTAGGGTCAAAAATACGATTGCTTACAATCTACTTTTCACATTCCACTGATGCAGCCCACTGACCAAACTGGTTCATTTCAAATTCAAGTGGGGGTTGTTTTTTTGGCTGAGACAGACTGCTCCCTTTTACCAAGGGATCAGCAGTTAAGCCCTAACAAGGCCCCTTTCTAAAAAAAAAGGTGCCCAACTACAGGCCTCAATCCAAAGTGACCATCCAGGTTTACATGAGATAAGTAGGGGGACTAATGGTCCAGGATGCAGTTTTAGCATTTTATTGCTAAAACTGGGAAAGTCCAAGGCAAACTGTTATGAGCTAGTCATCTCAGTCACCAACTAGTGACTGCCTGCACCTTCACAGCTCTCAGATGTCTAAAAACTGGTAAAATGAAGTTGCTAGCAGGTTAATAAATCATACGCGGAAGACCAAATAACTAAGAAGCAGCTGTTCACAGAGAGTGAAGAATACCTCAGAGATATCCAGTGGAAGATTGCCAACATACACCTCTGTCTCTTTTTTCTTACATCCTAAGAAGAAAAAGAACATTAAAAGGCAGGTGCAATGTTAGAGGATTCAGAGGACTTAGAACACATAATAAGTGACACATTTTTTTCAATGTTAAAACATTCACACACACACACACACACACACACACCCCACTACAAACATTCCTCTCCTGTGAACACTGAACGGTTATACTGTACTCAGTCATTCAGCAAATACTTATCAATGTTACAGAGTGGTCCAGTGATGAGTGAGGCCAAGCATGTCCCTGCCATCAAAGCAAGAGCTCACGGTCTGGGGGGACAGAGAGGCATCAGCACACCAGGAGTCTGTGCCTTCAGTGAGGTATTAGGAAGTTTTTCAGGATCGACAAGCAAAAGCACAGAGATATGGCACGTCTGGGAAATCGCATGTAGTCAGGAACAGCTGACTACATGCTGCATGCGGGCAAGGGGAGAGAGAGGAGGCTAGAGATGCAGGGGAAGCCAAATTATGAAATCGCTGAACACTCTGTCACAGCAGTCACAGTTAATCTACTGGCTGGGAGAAGTGGGCGAAGGGTTTTAACTAGAGGAGTGATTCCACCAGATCTGCGTTTTAATAAGATCACGTTGCAGGTGGTGGAGGGTAAAATGGAAGGAAGAAAGAATGAAACAGGAGCATGGAGTTAGAAGCAGCCAGCGGTCCAGGGAGTAAGGGTCTGCACCATGGCAGTGGTAGCAGGGCATATCCACTGACTGGAGGAAGAGCATAACCTAGGCAGATGCCAAGTTTTCCACTTGAACAGAAACCAGGCAGACTGGGCATCACTAACCAGGATCCAGGTCACAGGCTGAGGTCCCAGCACCATCCAACCCCCACGCTAACTCACCTGGGGATTTCTGTTCCTCCCACACTCCCTTCTTCCCAAACAGTTTATTAGAGGGTCGGGAGTCACTGCTTTTCCAGGACCTGTCAAACAAAGGTGTCAGCTTCAGACTTCGCAAGCTCAGACTCTGACAAAAGGAAACACACTGGGCATAAGAGCAGAAGCCTGAATAAGCCTCCACTCCCTTTCCTGACCAAGGCCTTCCCTTCCTTCTCTTGGAATCAGGTTCCAAACCAGGAAGCCCTCCACTGGACTTTTCAAATCACTGACAGTTAAAGCACATATAGGGTTAGCATCAATAGGCAAGAGATGCTGGGCGTGGTTCTTAAGCTCTGGGCCTGGTGAGACAGGAACAGAAGGAGAAAGAAAAGGCTGAGTGGAGGCAGGTTTGGGACTTACAGGCTGCAGTTGCTTTCCAAGAGGATCTCCTGCAAAGCCAAGCAGTCACAGTTAGAGGAATGCCAGGATAAATCACCATCACACGAATACTGAATAGGTACTGTGGAAGGCAGAATAATCAATCCCCTCCTCCAAAGTGGCCCACATCATAATCCCTGGAACCTATGAACACATTAGGTTTCATGGCAAGAGGGAATTAAGGTTGCTAATCAGCTGACCTTAAAATAGAGATTATTTGAGTGAGCCCAATATAATCACAGGAGTCCTTAAAAGTGGGAGAGGGAGGCAGAAGAGAGGGTCAGAAAAAGAAATGTGACAACAGAAGCAAAGTTAAGTGATGTGATACGAGAAGGACTTGACCATTGCTGCTGGCTTTGGAGATGGAGGAAAGGGCCACTAGCCAAAGATTACAGGCAGGCTGTAGATGCCAAGAAAGGCAAGGAAACAGATTCTCCAACTAGAGCCTCCAGAAGGAACACAGCCCTGCTGACACCCGGATTTTAGCCCAGTGAGACGTGAATCAGACTTCTGACCTACAGAACATAGGTAATATATTTGTGTTGTTTAAGCCACTGAATTCGTGGTAATTTGTTACAGCAGCAAATAGAAAACTAATACAGGTACCAGGAGCAACTTTAAAACCACACACTTCTGCGCATTGGCTGGCCTGTGGAGAGAACTGGGCTTCAGAGTTAGACAGATGCAGCTCTGAGTCCAGCTCAGAGACATTGGGCAAGTTTTATCGGTAAAATGGGAATCAAAACATCTGTGTCATCAATCATGAGGGTGAAGTGAGACACCACACTTAACGCACTAGCCATGTATTAAGAACTCAATAAATGCTAGCTACCATGTTTATTTTTATAGCTTCTGCTGGTACTTTCCCACAACTCCGTGGAATATCATGTTTCCATTTCACAGATGGAAAAACCAAAGCTCAAGGACATCGGATGATTTCCTTAAAATTATAAAAGATACTGAAGTAACTCAGGTCTGTGACTCCAAAACGTTGGTTCTTTTCCACAGATAAGAAGGCTTTCAAAGTCATTTTAAAGGGATATTTTTTCCTTTACTTTAGGAGAAACATAAAAATTTTAGACAAACAGATTTTAAAATAAAACAGTAACTCTTTTCTCCAAACGGTTCCCAGCTGTGGGAGAAAACAAATCTAAATAAAACTAAAAGTGATTAAGATAATAAAAAAACTTAGGTATGGATGAATAAAAACCCAGAGGTTTATGAGTAAAATCAGGAATATAGGGTGTTAATCCCAATTTCCTGGTAATCCCTGGAAAAGTCTATGAGTTTCTGGAACAGGGCAGGCACCAAGACCTGTCCAGCATATATCTTTCAAACATCCCTTTAAGGGCCTGCCAGGTACTTTGCTAAGCAGCTAATACACATTTTCATTTAATTGTCACTGAAACTCTAATAGATGGACATTATTACCCCATTTTACAGATGAAGTCCTGCAGGCTCAGAGACTATACCTGATAATTTGCCCAAGATCACTTAGTATCTATGCTCACAAATCGAGAAGGTTGTTTTTTGAATCCAAACCATATGACTCCAAAGTCCTCAGCTTCCTTTTACTCTATTGTTTGGTCTGGAGAAATACCTTATTTGTGTTTTTAAAAAGACATAAAGAATACATAAAAAGAACTCTTACAACTGAGAAACAAAGACAAATAAACCAATTAAAAAGGGGCAAAGGATCTGAAAGACATTATTCCAAAGATATCTAAATGACCGATAAGTGCATGAAAAGGTGCTCCATATCTTTTAGTCATTAGAGAAATGCAAATCAAAACTACAGTGTTATCACTTCATACCCACTAGGATGGCTATAAACAAAAAGAAGACGTAAATGTTGAGGATGTGGAGAAATGGGAACGTTCACATTGCTGGTGAAAATGTAAAGTGGTGCAGCCACTTTGGAAAAGTTTGGCAATTTCTCAAAAAGTTAAACAGAAAATTACCATATGATCCAGCAATTCCACTCCTGGGTAATTGCTCAGGAGAAATTCAAACATGTTCACACAAAAACTTATTTGCAAATATTCATAGCAGTCCTGTTTATAATAGCCAAAAAGTGGCAACAACCCAAACGTCCATTAACCGATGAATGGATAAATAAAATGTGTGGTATATCCATACAATAGAATATTACTTGGCAATTTAAAAGGAATGAAGTACTGATACATGCTACAACGTGGATGAATCTCAAAAATGATGGCAAGGGAAAGAAGACATACACAAAAGGCCACATATTGTGTGACTCCACTTACACAAGATCCGGAATAAACAAATCTGTAGACAGAAAGTAGATTAGTGGCTGCCTAGGGTTGGGGAGGAGGAGCAGGGACTGAGGAGTGACTGCTAATTGATATAAGGTTTCTTTTTGGGGGTGGAGATGGGCTAAAATTAGATTGTGGTGGTGGCTGTGCTGTAAACATACTACATACACTAAAAAAAACAGGCTCAAAGCAGGTGACTTTTATGGTGCGTAAATTATGTCTCAATAAAGCTTTTTTGAAAAAAGCCAAGATGCACTTTCAATGGTAGGGGTGAGCACGCATTTCTCACCTCCCCACCTCACCAACCACCAAATTCCGCCAACGGTGACAAGGAACATTCCGTTGCCATGGCTCGTACATGAGGATTTAGATCGTGTTGCGTGAGCCCCTACAGAACTTTTACTTTTTACACTAAAAGATTTTAGTGGCGTGAACTGAGGTTAAACTTAGTTTTTTAAACTAAAAAGGGTTTAAACTGCTCCGAAGGGAGGGGTTATGGCAGAGGCGTCTTTTAAGGCAAAGCGCCCCACGGTTCAGCGCAATGGCTCAGCATCTGCACATCCAGACTCGGCTGACCACTCCCATCATCCCTACCAAAACACTCTGCAGAGGTACCCGGCGCGAGCAGGCGACAAGCTGCGAAGTAGCAGCGCGCCCTCCCGCCCCTTGCATGGGGGGTGCAATTTCCACAACCGCTTGCCAGCGCCCCTGTCCCCGCCACCCCTCGCCTGGGCAGCCTGGGGGCTGAACCAGCGGGCCGTACCTCCTCTCCCGAGCCAGGCGCCTGCACCCTGCCGCCGCGCGCCGAGCCTTCGCACCTTCTCCCTTCGCGCTCCGCCTCCCCGCGGGCGGCGGACAGGGCGGGGCGGGCAGAACTGGGGCCCCGCGGCGCCGGGCAGGCGCTCCCCGCCAGAGTAACTGAAGGAGCGCTAGGTGATCTCTATCCCTGCGCCAGCCTCTTAGCAGCCAACTGCCCCCACCTCCACCAGCACCGCAAATAACGTTTGCACAGAGAGCGGAGTGAGCGGGCGGGGCGCGCCTGGCACTCTGCGGAGCCGGGGGCGTCCTTCCTGGGACTGAGCAGCGCACGTGGCGCTCTCACGGGCGCGTTTGAAGGCAGCGCCCGGATGACAACGCTCGGTGCAGACGGGGGGCTCTGTGCTCGCGGGGATGCGGCCAGTCAGCACGTGCGGCCGCTGCCGCCTTCCCCCGAGCATGCACCCCCGGGCCAGCCTCTCCAGAGGCGCTCACCCCACCGCCCTCGGTTCGGGGCGGGAGGTGTTGGGGCTGGGAGGCGCCAGCCGCAGTAGGGGAGGGGCGCGCGGAGAGGGTGGGCGGCCCGCCGTCCATCCACCGTCCGTCGCGGCGCCGGGGACACTCCCGCTGCCTCTGCTGCAGCCTTTCTCGTCCCTGGGAGTGTGGGAAGGGCTGCTGGGGGCTTCCGTGGGTCCGGCCTCTCCCACCTCGGGAGGAAAAAGCAGGGGGAAGCCCGGGCGCCCGCCGCCTCCGGAGAGCCGCGGTGTCCTCGGGCTGTGCAGGCGCTGAAGACGAGCCCGGGCGGGGCCCCGGTGCGTCGTGCCTGTCGCCGTCCGCGTCCGGAGCGGCGGCCCGCGCCCGCCCGCTCGGCGCCCCGGGCCGTAGGGGCCCCACCCTGCTGGGCACGGGCGACTGCCGGCCGGGGGCGCACAGAGCAGCCGTCGCGGGGCCTGGCCGCGGCCTTCAGCGCCCCAGTGCCGGGGAATGCAGTGGTCCCAGACCCCTGGCGCCTCTCCGTGTCTGGGCTGGGCCTCTTCGCTCGCCTGTTCCGCGGCCACGACGCTCCTGAGCCGAGCCGGCCGGGCCCCCCTCATGGCGGCCAAGTGGTTCAAAGAGTTCCCCCTGAACCTGAAGACCGTGTCGGAGCGGGCCAAGCCCGGGGGCGGGGGCGGCGGCAAACTGCGCAAGAACTCGGAGGCGGCCGGCGCGGCGCTCACTGCGGGCAAGGGCCGCAAGAACTCGGCGGCCGAGCTGGGAAGCGGTAGGGCCGGGGTTGGCCCCCTCAAGGACAGCCGGCTGTCCCGGGACAGCCTGCAGGGTCTGATTCAGGCTGCCGCGGGCAAGGGCCGCAAGAACTCCCGGGCCACCGAGGAGGACCCCCACCGGGGCGCGGCCAAGAGCTCGGGCTGCAGCACCTACATCAACAGGCTCATCAAGGTGGACACTCAGGAGAAGAATGGAAAGAGCAACTACTCCAGCAGCAGCAGCAGCAGCAGCAGTAGCAGCAGCAGCAGCAGCAGCAGCTCTTCCTCCGCGTCCTCTTCCCCTTCCTCCCTGGGCCCCGAGCTGGACAAGGGCAAGGTTATTAAGCAGCAAGACACGGTAAGAATAAGCCCCCTTTGGACCACCTCTCCGTGGGAGGGGAGCATAGTGACCCTGCTAAACCCTGGGCTTCTTTCTACCTAAGAAGCGAGGATGTGTTTCCTAAGGGCCTTCCCTCCTCTGCCATTCGGTGACTTCTAAGTGACCATTTAAAGTCATTACACTTTTTTTTTTAACCTTGAAAAATTCTCATTCCAGGAATGGGGAAATTTGCGGAAATACACTACCCATTTAATTTTGCTAGCAGTTTAGAAGAGGAATGAGATATTCTTGCTTTGTTAAATTTGACCGCTTTAATGTGGTTTATCTTAGTTTTGACATAAAGGGGAATTGCAAAGCTAGACGTGAGAATGCCTTTATCCTTTTTGAACATAACCTCTAGACTGTGTGAGTATGGATTTCAAAGCTTCAGGAAATGAAGGGCCACCCCCCTTTTCTGCTGGTTTGGAAGTTCTACCATTCTCTGCAGTTCGACCTAGTAAAGGTCTTCTCAGAGCTTCAACAACACTCCATGATTACAGCCTTTTCATTCATCCCATGGACGTTGTTGTGCAGCAGCCATATAGGATAAGGGGCATGAGCGCTCCAGGCTGTGGGGGATACAGAATATGACAAGGAAATGCCTTTAAGGAAATTACGGATCAGGAGAGAAGATAGAAAAAAAAGAGAGAGAGAAGAAGGTGTTCCCTGCTTCTTACACACTGGAGGTTTGCTGGGTGCTGGGTGCTGTCCAATGTGGGAAAGTTAAGAAAAGCAGTATGAACATGGAGAGGAACTCTCCATTCTTACAGAGAGGAGTTGGTTTGGTTTCATTTAGTTGTTTTTAGTCCACATTCCTGTGTGAAAGGAGTAGAGAGAGGAGTTCAAATCGAGATTTCAGACTCTAGTACAGGCAATCACTTCCTGGCACTTTAATTTTCTCTTGCCCAGGCTTCAAACATGCTGCCCACCTGGATGGAGTCAGGAGCCCACAGCACATAGCATGTAAGCCTGCATTGGGCACTTCTGTTCATTCCTCCATTTAGTCTTTCCACAAATATTTACAGCATGTCTATGCTGTGCCAGGCACTGAGCAGAGAGCCGTGGAAAGATGGCTGAGGTCCATATGTTACTCAGTGGTCTACCTGCCTGTTCGACTAGATTGTAAGCACCTTGAAGCCTAGGACAGACCATCGTGTCTTATGATCCTTGCTGCAGTTTGTGACTGCACTGCACATGGTGGGTAGTCCAGAAGAATGGGTTAAGTGAGTGGTAATCACAGTCCTCTGCAGTAGTGGCCCAGTTAATGTCACGGTTGTCACTTCTGGATGTCTGAGCTTTCTTAGGCCATCTTCTCTCTAAAGGAGGACTCATCCAGACTGTTCTCTCCTCTTCATCTCACCCTCATTTATCTGAGTTCTTCCTGCCGGCTACAGTGATACTTCTCCATGAACTCTTTGGAGAATATAATTGAGATTGTGGAGCAGGGCCCGGAGCTTCCTTTCTGAGAAGGTAACACTAACCTCCAGTGTTGACACCTAGCTGCTGCAGAACAGAACTATTACACACACCCCACATCTCCAGTTACCTTCTGTTTTTGGAAAAATATGAGGGCATTTCAAAAAGTTTGTGGAATAGTAACGTTAAAAGAAATTAAGAGTCTTTCCATGAACTTTTTGAAGTATCCTCATAAATGCTTTCTGACATAAATACCCATCAAAAATGTGATCTGCAGTCTTTGAAAATCAGTTTGCCTGTGAATTACTGAACCTAGAGCTCCTGCAATACTATCTCATGCTGACCTGTTTCTCCTTTATGAAGCCTGTCTCTTCAGAGCTTCATATAAATTTCTTGAGGACAGGAAGCTGACCTTGGGTTTACTTCGACTCCCTTGCGGTGCCTCACCAGTACTAGTGGGTGACTGACTCACTATGATCGTATTGCTCAGCTGATTGGAGTTTAAACGATTTAAATCATGGGGTATGTGGTAGACCACTTCATCTTTTTATGCTCTAAAGCCACAGACACACTCCATGTCCCACCACCCACCCTGCCACCCACTAACTCAGCAAATGCTTTATTGCTTGGGGAAAGAAAGGGAGGTGGAAAGAGCACTGGGGATGAGTAAAAGGGTTTAGATGAATTGTAAATGAATTATACTACCAAAAAAAAAAAAAGAAGAAAATCAAATGTTTGTCCATCTGGGACACATGATCACTTACAAAAGCTACCCAGAATTGGTTAGCGATTTTGACCTCTCTTCAGATCTGCAGATTTCAGTAGCCATTTTGATACTATTGCCATTTGGTATTTGATAATCCTTAGCAACTGTCCTCTCTTGTTCTCTTATAGGTCATCATTTTAGAAGACTATGCTGACCCTTATGATGCCAAACGGACAAAGGGTCAAAGAGATGCAGAGAGAGTAGGAGAGAACGACGGTTACATGGAACCGTACGATGCACAGCAGATGATAACAGGTTTGTAACTAGGTTCTGCTTGATGGGGGCCGAAATCCCATACTCACATGGCGTGAGTAGAGTAGTAACCAGTGTATATTTGAGAAAGAGGGATAAAGCAATTTAACCAAATCCTGCTGAATGGAAGAAACAGAACTTAGACCTAAAACTAAGGATAAAATATCTGGTTAACTTCTTTTATGGTGGTATCCTTCAGAGTTTCAGAATTTGCAGGCGTCTTTAAAGTTTTTCTAATCCTATGCAAGGTGACACTTGTGAGTTTGCAGATCTCAGTTTTAAGATTATTTATGTACATTTTTTGGCTACTTTCAGAAGCTTTGACATCCATAGTGGGAGTCATAAATCTGTGCAAAGGAACAAATACATACTTAAGGGATTTTAAGTTGCTGAGAGATGCGAACATGACATGATACTCAGTATTGTAGTAGAAGATTTTCTCACCAAGTTCTACAACATTGGAGCAAAAAATTTAATTACTAAGTAATAATTAGAGATAATTTTCACGAGCCAAGCCATAGGAGGCAGACCACCTAAAACCAAACCCAGCTAATCTTACAACTTTTTAAGTGGGAACAGTTCCACTTTGTGAGCTAAGCAATCACTCTGCTATTTTTGGTGTCAAACTTTTCTCTTTTATTCATAGGTCTCTTAAGTTGGTATAAACAATACTTAAATAAAAATAATATAAACTAGTTATCTAGATTTATTTGTGAATTTTAAAGTAAATTATTTATTCACCTAATTTGCCTTAAACATTCTTCCATCCACAATGAAAAATTATAGTTTCTGAGTGATGACTCAAGGGATCCTTGTTTGAGTGTCGTGGGTTTCATGCCTGGGAAAGGAGTATTGGTCACACATTAAAGACTCTGTCTCTTCTGTTTAAAACAGATTGAAAAGTTGTCAAGCTCAGGCTCCATGAGCATGGTCTCAGAAGAGTTGAGCATAAGCTAGCAGCAGCACACTGGAAGGGCCAAGACAGGCTTCAGAATGAAAGTGAGCTGCACAGGAAAGCTCAGCTCTGTTTCCTGCTTCTCTGCTTACAGAGATAAGGCATTGCATTTGGGGAGGGTGTACCCTGGCCAGGCTGTGACCCTCAAGGTCACTGGACTGTGACCCCTAATGAAATCTGTGAATGAAAGGAAGTAAAAACGGACTTAGTCAGAATTTTAAAAAATAGTAGACACTTGAAAGGAATAGGGAAAAGGATTTACTTTTACATAAGATTGAGAAAAAAGATTTTCTAAAAAAAAAGTTAATGCTTAATTTTGATGTACCTTTCTTTGTCCTTTTGTTTTTATCCTTCTCTTCTCTTTAAGTGGAGTAGGTAGTTTATCTATACGGCACTAGCTATTTATTTGCAGAACCATACTGATTATAGGGAAAGTGCTGTGTTTATTAGAAATGAATATAGTTAGGTTTTTTCCCATGTAATCTCTGCAAGAGCTCTGGAAACCAGGAGACTGCAGTACTATCCCCCTTGTTAGGACAGGGCAAAAAAAACAAGATGAAAGGGATTCAGACTTGCCTATGTTCACAAGACATTTTAAGAGACAGAGCAGGAATAAGAACCCAGATCTCCCACTTCAGATTGATCTGCTCCTGATACCACATGGTCCTGAGGACACACTGGAAATGATGTTTGTAAAAGCACTATAAACTTTACCCATAAGTAAGGCATCTCTCTTCTCACACTTTTCAACAACATTGTATCCAAAAGTAAAAATTGTCAAACATGAAATAAATACAATAATAGTAATAGCTGGCATTTAATATTTAAGTGTTTATTAAGCTCCAGATTTTGTTTTGTTTTGGCTGGCAAGTATGGGGATCTGAACCCATGACCTTGGTTTTATAAGGCTATGTTCTAACCAACTGAGCTAACTGCCAGCCCCTCCAGGTTTTGTTTTAAACAGTTTATGTGAATGAATTCACTTAAGCATACAGAAGTAATGTATTCAATTGGTGAATAAATTCAAATTTATTAAAATCTACATATACCTTGCTCTTAACTTTAAAAATATATTAGTGGATTTTAAATTTTCTTCATTTAAAATAGGGTATCGCAAAACACCTTCTCAATCAGTGTAGAAAATATACCTCTAATTCTACCCATAGGTTACACAGCTGGACAGAATAACAGGAAGTGAGTTTATCGGAAGCTGGAAATAAAAGATTTGCTGCTGGGTTTGTTTTTTTATTTTTTATACCTTTTACTTTTTTTTTCAATTTGCTCATGTGTGCTTGGTTGTCAAGTCCAAGTATGGAAATTTCCCATATTTCTTGAGAAATGCTAGGGCTATTTTTTAGTGTGTTCCAGCATTTCTGCAGGAGATGGAGAGGGTGCTAATGAATGTGATTAAACTGTTGCAGAAGTCAAATCTGTATTGCCCACCTCTGTGTTGCCTTTTTTATATCAGTGAAGTGGAAATTACATGCCTGGTTTTAACAATATCTTGAGCATATAGAATACTGTCCATGATGTGGGCCGGCCTGTGGCTCACTCGGGAGAGTGCGGTGCTGGTAACACCAAGGCCACAGTTTCAGATCCCTATATACGGATGGCTGATTAGCTCACTTGGGAGAGCATGGTGCTGACAACCACCAAGTCAAGAGTTAAGATCCCTTTACTGGTCATCTTTATATAGGGATTTTTTTCAAAAAAAAGAATAATATCCATGATGTTATTTTATAATAGCCAACAAATAGGCATTTATTTGTCATGTACAAGGCTCTGTGCTGGGCTCTGGACATACATGAAACAAGACCCACATAACCCCTGCCCTTGGACCTCACAACCAAATGGAGAAACAGACCTAACACCAGTAAAGAAGAAAATAAGTCATTGAAGAGTGTGATAGTGCTATGACATAGAGAATAAGAATCACCATCTGCATCAGGGAACAAAGGATAAAACAGAAGTTAAGAGGAATTCATGACTTTCCTATGGCCAAATAACTGTGGGACCCCATGCTCCGTGGATTCCCCCAAAACTTTGCACTTAACTTTTAAAAGTTAAGAATTAGATTATGCAGAATAAGAAAAACAAAAAGAAAAAAGAAAAAAAAAAGAATTACATTATCCAAAAGATTCTATCTAAAAAGGTATGACTATGGAGCTGGCTAGTTGGCTCAGTTGGTTATAGTATGGTGCTGATAATACCAAGGTCCAGGGTTTGAACCCTGTACTGGCCAGCTGCCAAAAAAATAAAGCTCTGACTATGAATACAAGGGCAATATTAGCACAAACCTCTGTTGTTTTTCTGCCAAGTTAGCAAGAACATATTGGGTGTTTTGTTTGTTTGTTGGCAGCTGGCTGGTACAGGGATGCAAACCCTTGACCTTGGTGTTACAAGGCTGCGCTCTAGCCACCTGAGCTCACTGGCCAGCCCAGCAAGAACACTTTAGGTAAATAATTAGCAGAAATATTCTACATAATTTAGCATTATAAGTTTTAGCCACCAAATTGAAACTTGAGCATTGGATGGATCTTTAGAAGTTCCCTAAGACAGCCGTTTGTTAGCATGAGAATTTTTTCCATAGTTAGTATCATACAGCTACAAGTTGAGGGCTTACTAGGTGCTCGGACTTGCCAAATTACCTCACTAAATCCTACAACATCCCTGTAAAGTGGTTTTTGTTATACAGTTGAGGAAACCTAAATTCAGAAAGATTAAATAACCTGTCCATATTACACAGCTGAAAAGTGGAAATACCAGGTCATTTGGCAATCTTTGGTTTTAGCTATTGAGCTCAAAGATTGTTCTTAAAATTTTATTTTTGCCTCCAAATGGTTTTGTTGATTTGTTTAAATAGTCAAATCTAAAGGACAACCTCATTGTTTGGATCTTCATTAAAAAAACTATTATGAAAAAATTACAAATGAAGACTGTTTTTGATTTATTTAATTTGTCTCTACTTTCCTTGTTAAATTTCAGGGTTTCTGAATTGTACCTGCTTCTGTTAAGATATTTGGGTTTATTCAATAAGAAAATATTTAAGTAAATTTAAATAAAAAACTTGAGCACTGATAAAAGATGTAAGTAAAAAAGTTGCCTAACAGCCCTGTTTCTGATTCTAAAAGGAAAGTAAAGCCTTATGAGGCTCTAAGTTTAATGTTTTGGAAACATGAAATAGATTAGGGGGAAAGGCGTGTTAATTTAGAAACTGTAATCAATATTTTACATGAAATCTTTTGATTGTGTGGTAGAGAAAGCATGGGCTCTGGAGTTAGTAATAAATGGTTCCCCCACTAACTACTGCATGACTGTGGCCTCAGTTTATCCACCTGTGAAAATGGGATAACACATCTGTCACTGCATTATGAGGCTTCAGTGAGATGCTGGGGATAATGTGCCCAGCATACTCAATAAATACAGCCCTTATTTAGACACTGCAAAGAGAACTGCATTTTAAAAGAGAATTCCGGAATATGTAGTGCAATATTAATTGCTAGCTGCAATTAATTTGGTGAAAGAAAGTCTTAGTTGTTTGCTCCCTTTTAAAATGTGAATGGCATAATTATGTGCAAAGAGAGTTGGGGATTGAGAAGGGACAATTTTCAGCCCGTTATGTTTCACACCAACCAGTTGCACATTTGAATTGGTGCATGTAGCCCTCAGTTCCAGCCCCGGCTGCAAACGAGTGTTTATCTGCTGCCCGTCCACACTGTTCTGTTGTCTGCCATGGTAAATGGCCTCTATCGGCAGCCAGGGTGTAGCTTCCTCTTGCCACTTCCTCCTTCTCAGGCTCATTTCCTCTTGGAGTCAACTCTGCACGTCAGGGTCTATTCTCCCTGCAGGAAGGGTCGACTTGCAGCCCCACGATTGTTTCTGTTTCTATGGCGCCTCAGGTTGGGGGCAGCCAGGTGTTGGAATGGAAGGTTACTCCCCTTGGGGAGTGGGGGGTCTGTTCTCAAGCCCTTTTTTCCCCTAATTAAACATAGTTTCTAAAGATAATACTTTAAAAAAAAAATAAAAATAAAATAAAGATAATACTTTGCTGATTTTGCCCATCTCAGGACCATGCAAGGAGGGAACATTCTGAGCTGTATGCTTTCCAGTGTGTCTCCCAGAGCTCTAAGTGTGCACAGACTGTCTAAAATAACAGGAATACATGGACCTCATCACAAAAGTAAAAACTCAGACACACGTGTCATAAGAGCTCAAGATTCTAATCACTGTACCTCATTTTAATTCAAATGTATTGAAATTTCCTTGTGAGCAAGACTCCTATATTAAAGTTAGGGGTTCCGCTAGCCTGTGCCAGATGGTCTAAACTGAGGGTAAACTTAAGTTTTAATTAGAAACCTTATAATTCTAAATTCATTCTTTGAATTCCTTTGTTTTCTGTTTTCTTAGTTCTTTAGAAAAGTTCTTTTAATTCTAGTCTTATCTTAATTGAACCAAGAACAGAGTATGTTTTTGTTTCTTGTTTTTCATAGCTCCATCTAGAATAGGCAATGAAGAAAACTGTAGGATTGAAAGTCAAGAGACTTGGACAGGAGATGCAGCTCTGACCTCAGACAACCCTGGGTGCCTGGCCTGGGGGCAAGGGCAGGGGACGAGTCTTCTGGCCCTCACATTCTGATGTGGAGATTTTAGATCCAGGTAGTGCCCTTCTCCTTGGGCTGGGGCTAGAAATGAGAGATTAGCTCTGGACAGCAGGAGGAACTGCAGTGGTGATTGTGGGGATCCAGGAGATGTGGAAGCACCTCTCAGGCTTAGCTGCTCATTAGAATTACTTGGGAAATTTTTATAATCTGACTCCCAGACTGTAGCCCAGACCAATTAAATCAGAACTTCTGGTGGTGGGACGCAGGCAGCAATATTTGTTATAGCGCCCCCAGGTGATTCCAAGGAGCCATTACTGCATAGAATTGGAGACAGCTGAGGACAGGGGCCCTGTCCAGCAGAACTATAACCATATAAACAAACATTGTGCTTTTTTTGAATTTAGTGTCTTTAATAACTTTTCCCTCATTTGTTGTTCTTTTCTTGTTATAGAAGTCTTATAGAGTCAATGATTCCTCTCCACAGAGTGTCACCGTGCCTGTTTTTAAGTTACAGATAGAAAGTCTTTTCATCCTTTGTTTCCTCTTCTGCAGTCTTCTGAGCCTCTTCCTGCTTACCTGACCACTCCTTCTCAGCCTTCATCATTGGCACCTCTTCTTCCAGCCACCCTTAGCTGAAGGAGTCCCAGGTTCTGCCTTTGATCCTCTTTCCTTTTCAGTCTACCCTCTTCTTCTTTCATGATGGCTTTCATTCTCACAGCATTAACAATGATCTATTTGTGAGTTACTTCTTGACATGCACCTCCAGATCCACATTGTCACCTGCCTGGAGAAGTTCTAGAGCTCCTTCCCCTACATTTTTCCTCCTATCCATCCATCCATCCATCCAATCATTACTTAGAACAGCTGTATGTCCTACAAAGATAAGACATGGTGGTCCCTGCCCTGGGCGTCTCCGCCAAGTTGCAAATACAACCACATCAACAGATAAATCCACACAGTGGGAGAAGTGCACGGTAAGAGTGGTTTGGCACAGCCATAACCCCTGATCACTCTGTGGGGCATCGGAAGAGAGAGTGGGCAGGGAAGGCTTTTCCAAGGAGGGGGAGATGCTGAGTTAGATTTCAAAGGATTGGAAGATCACCAGGACACTGATTGGCATAAGACAGTGTAGTCACGCACCCATCTCCATCCCCAAACCAAGGAAGTACAGGCCAAAGTACAAAAAGCATCAGTATTGTTTTAAGGTTGATGGAAAAAAAGTTAATCCCTTTTTAAATACAAGATACAAGGGCCGGCCTGTGGCTCACTCGGGAGAGTGTGGTGCTGATAACACCAACGCCACGGGTTTGGATCCTATATAGGGATGGCTGGTTTGCTCACTGGCTGAGCGTGGTGCTGACAACACCAAGCCAAGGGTTAAGATCCCCTTACCGGTCATCTTTTAAAAAAAAATTAAATATAAGATACATTAATTATTCTCTCTTTTTTTTTTAAGTGTATTACACAGGGAACTTCAGAAGTTCCATTTGGTCAGAGCAAAGATTTGTATTATGGGGTGGGGTATAGAAAGAAGAAATTGGAGAGGGAGACAGTGATCTGATCGTAGAAAGCCCTCCACGCCGTACTAAGGAGTTTGCACTCTGTAAGTATACAGTTGAGAGCTTATGAGATGTTTGCATTTAGAAAGGTCCTCCTCAACTGTGATCAGGTGGAGGACAGATTGAAGGCTTCCTGATGGGCATTTAGAAGAACTACATGATGATTCTGTTGGTCTGTATCACCTGCTGTGGTTGTCCAGACCCTTGTCATCTCTAACTGTACCTGGCAAAGCCCCTAGACACTTCTGGTTCCTTCCCACTGTGGCTGGCTGGCTGGTTAGTTGGTGGTTGGTTGGTTTGTACCAGGTTTTTCCCATCCATTTCCATGCCTCAGTTCATACTATAGCTTTCTGACTTACTCAATCCTGAACACTGTGGTTAAAGTTATCTTCCAGTGAAACACAAATATAATTGTTATACCCTGTTAAAAAACTCATAATAGTTCTGCATTACATAGAGAACAATCTAAACTTTTTGTTCTTGCTTTTAAAACTTCTACCCTTTGGTGCCTGGCTTGCCTACTTCTCCAGCTGCTTCTTACACTACATCTCTCCTCTATGGCGTTCTGTCCTTTAAACTTATCTCTGAACTCCCCCTTATGGGAACAAGCCCTTTATAGTTCCCACCTCTGTATCTTCACTTATGCAAGCTTCCTCCACTGGAAATGACCTTCTCTATCAAAGTCAACTCATCTTCCATTTCTCTTCCACTTGGAATCAATCCAAGTGTAGTGGCTGAGAGGATGACTTCTAGAGTCCAACTTCCTGCTTTTGAATCCAGGCTTTGCCACTTATTGGTTTGGACAATTTCCTTAAACTCTGTGCTTCAGTTTTCTCTTCTGTAATGTTGGGGAAATCATAGTATCCAGCTCACAGAATGGTTGTGAAAATCACAACACACTTAGAATAGTGCTTAACACATGGTAAGCCAGTGATAAATGTTAGCTGTCGAGTTATTGTTGTTTTCCTCCAACACCTCTTTTACTTTGACTTTTCTTACGGTTATTAGCCTGATGGATATTATTTGTGAATGTGTCTGGCTTCCCCACTTTATTGACACTGCCTGGAAGTCAAAAACTCTGACTAGTGCATATAAATATCTTCCCTCGGCATACGTGGAGTAATGTTTTGAGTATAGTAAACACTCAGCCAGTTTTTGTTAAAATACTTTGATCTGGGCTTCCTAACAAAATGGAAAAACGTTGCAGGTGAACTGTGCTCAGAGCAGACACCAGGACTGGGAAGTGAAACAGGTCACCCTGAGACCACTTCTTACAAACTGCAAGTGGCACCCTGGAGGCGTGCCTGTCTTCAGATGTAATCCCTCATCTTATGAGTTTGTCCCATTCCCTGGCTCAGGCATCTGGAGAGAAGTTGCAGGCACCTTCCTTTTGCTTTTGTAGCACAGCTGGGAAGTAGTCAGTCCATAAAGAACAATCTTGGATACAGTATCTGCCACCTTAGACCAGTCAGAGGTGAAGATGTAATTGGGTTATTGCCAGGCTTCGAGGCACCTGTATTTTCAAGGGATAATGGATGATGTGTGTTTTTCAGAAATTAGACGACGCGGTTCCAAAGATCCCCTAGTGAAGGCCCTTCAGCTGCTTGACAGCCCTTGTGAGCCAGGGGAGACCGGCATGAAGTCAGAGACTTTGGCCAAAAGACAGAGTTCCAAGGACCTCCCGGGGAAGGCGCCACAGCTGTATGACACTCCCTACGAGCCTGTGGAAGGGGGCCCCAGGGCAGAGGGGAAAGGGCGGCCAGCAGACAGCCGGCTGCCGGAGAACGACCAGAGGCCAGCGGCCGAGTACGAGCAGCCCTGGGAGTGGAAGAAGGAGCAGATCGTGCGGGCGCTGTCAGGTGAGGCCCCCACACCTACGGTTCCGGTTTCCCAGCCAGGAGACTCCACCCACTCAGGCTTTTCAGCCAAGTGCATTTCCTTTTCTGCAAGTCTCTTTTTCCCAAGGAATTTGGGCTAGGGAAATTAAGAATCTGGCTATGGTTGAAAGATCAGGACTAAAGTTGAGCCCTTTGTATTGCATTTACTTTTTTTGTCCTTACAGATACCTTTATTTTCCTTTCTTTTCTCAGTGTGTTACTGTTTTGGAAATGCCTTCAAGGACTATTGAAAAAACATAACTAGAAAAAATTTTTAAACAAAATAAAAAGCATAACTGATCACTGTACATTTATTTTCTCACCACTGAAGCTATCAAATTGGGAGCAGCTTTTTCTAACTCTTACTTGGCGCTACTTCTCAAACCTGTTAAAATCCCTATTTATAAGATGGCAGCACTGGATAAAATGGATTACAGGTAGAGGTGGTGGGAAAGCTTGATGAAGCTAGGGGGTTTTTTTGTTGTTTTGTTTTCAAAAATCCTCCTGAAGGAATCAGTTGTTAAAGTGAGTTTTTGTCTGGCCAGTTACTCAGTTGGTTAGAGCACAGTGTTAGATCACCAAGGTCAAGGGTTCGGATCCCTGTACTGACCAGTTGCAAAAACAGAAAAAGTGAATTTTTATTTACTTATTTTTATTGAAACATAATTGATTATACATATTTGTGAGGTGCAGAGTTGACTGTCAGTATTTGTGTACGATATGTGATAATCAGATCAGGATTATTAGCATATTCATCATTACAAAATTATTCTTTGTGTTCATTACCCAATTTCTCCCTAACCCTTTTCTCCCTTTCCTGCCTCTAGTAACCATAATTCTGTTCTCTCCTTCTGAAAATTCAGCATATTATTATGGTCGTTGTTTCTTTCATTGCTTGTTTCTTTCTTTCCTTATTTTTTAGCTTCTACTTATGAGTGAGGACATGTGGTATTTCTCTTTCTGTGCCTGGCTTATTTCACTTAACATAGTTTTCTCCGAGCTCATCCATGTTGCTGCGAATGGCAGAATTTCATTCTTTTTATGGCAGAGTAGTATTCCGTTATGTAAATATATACCACATTTTCCTTATCCAGAAGTGTGAATTTTTAAAATAATAAGAGAAAGTTGGTAAGTAGGTTGGCAATAGATATTAAAGGTAATTCTTCCTCCTGCTTCTCGAACGAGGACATAGTTTTTCTAATTGGCTAACCACATAATTTCTTTTGCCTTTAATTTAAAATTTTAGGGGTATCTTTTCCCTCTAACAGGAAAACCAGGTTTGCAATTAAATATATAGCCAATGGTAAAAAGTAAATAGAGAAGGTAATATATTTGATAGCAAACATCTGAGTCAGTTTTTGTTTGACTTCAGTCTTGTTTTCAGTGAATATCTGTTGGGTACCTGCTATTTTCTCAGTCCTATGCTAAATGCTGCTATTTTATCTCTTTATCTTCCGT
Organism: Cynocephalus volans; assembly: GCF_027409185.1. Classification (NCBI taxonomy): domain Eukaryota; kingdom Metazoa; phylum Chordata; class Mammalia; order Dermoptera; family Cynocephalidae; genus Cynocephalus; species Cynocephalus volans. The sequence continues at coordinate 112,227,665 of NC_084467.1, read as the reverse complement.
CCAGACTAGATGTTGTAGCATTTTTAAGATGTTATTTGGTAATTTTTCTTTCTGAGTTGATTTTTCTCTTTGTTTTATTATTTCAAAAGAAAACTATTCATTTGGTTTCATAGAATGACATACACTCTTGCAAGAAATCATTACCTGTAACTATGTTTAATCATTTATTCAAAAAACACTAAAACTAAGAGCTTTAAAAAGACCATGCTGATATATATTAAAGTGGTTTCCTCTGATATTCTAAAACTATTTTATACTGATGAATATCCTACAGAAAAAGTGGCTGTACATGAGATGCTGACAGTGTGATCAGATATCAAAAGACAGCAGGAGCTCAGCTATCCAGGGTATTATGCAGTATATTATAGCTTGCACTAAAAGGGAAAACTGCTTCTTTCCTGAGCTAATGCAGGCAAGGAGGGTTTTTGTTTGAAGTTTACATCGATCACTCCATGGCCTCTGGTGTTAAATGGAGTCTTCTTTCCAGTCCAGTTTGAAGGATCTGAGCGACCTTCTGGCAGGGAGGAAACAGCGAGGCAGCACCACCGGCAGAAGAGCTGGACCCAGAAGATCCTGAAGCCAGCCCTCTCTGATCACAGTGAGGGGGAGAAAGTGGACCCGGGCCTGGCCCTGGAGAAGCAGCCGTGAGTCTCCTCCACAGACCTTTGTATCAATGGCTGGGAGCTCACTGACAGCCTGGTGTGTGGGGGGGTCCATTTTACATGATTATTTTTGTTCATGAGTAGTTGCCTTGGGTGGGGCTTATTAATGAAAACCCATCTTCAAAGCCTAGTACATTTGTGCAGAGTGGGAATTGCACTGCCTCCCAGGAACCTTATTTTAAAATTCATTCTCCTGTGCAGAGTGGAAACTTTTCACATGACACTAGCCCTGTTAACTCTTGTGTGATTGATAGGCTTTGAGAGGCAGGAAGGATCACCCAAATCTGCATTTTGTCTATTTGGGATGTGAATGTAAAGCAGGATCTAGTTCAGACTGTCAAGCTTCTACCAAAAGTTCATGTCAAATAACACTTTTTGGAGTGACACCCAGTCTGGATGTGTATTTTAACACTCATGGTACCCCTCTCCCCATTTTTCAGTTGGTATCATGGTGCCATTACCCGTGCTGAGGCTGAGAGTCGACTACAGCCCTGCAAAGAAGCTGGTTACCTGGTTCGAAATAGCGAGTCAGGGAACAGTAGGTACTCCATTGCACTAAAGTAAGTATTTAAGCTCCATGGCCTTTCCTTGTCTCCAAGGGGAGGGTACAATGTGACAGTCTTTCCTATCATGGGTAGGTGACCAGTCAAAAAAGATATAATTTTTTTCAAATTCTTTTTTATTTTCAAAACAGATACAATTGGAAGGTAATTCACAGGAGTGTATATTGCCAGAAAATAAGATACATTTGCTTGGACAATAGAATGTGAAACACTGATTAGAATGCAAAATTGATGTGGGGTAAATGCACCAATATCTATTACGATAGTGAGAGTCCTGTTTCATTATGATTTTACACTAGTCAATTTCTACCTTACATTTCTTCATCTGGAGTAGACACTCGCCATAGAGAAGTAATTCCTGATAAAGAGAATGATTTTTAGCAGGATAGTTCAGTCATGCTTTTATTTCCTAGTCATGGACGCTTTAATAAATCAGATCCCTTGATTGTCAAAATGCCAACTGCAATTTTGATACCAGTTTCTTCTGGTGAAGAAGGAGATGCTAACTTGCTTATTCCTCCCCCTGTCTGATTGTGCACAGAAAATTCTTGTTTGCCTGGGAGGCCTGGCAGAGTGTGGATCATGGAAATTCGCATTGCTCTGTGAGCTCAGTGGCGCTATATTGGAGGATCATTGTCAAGAGCCCTAACAGCATTTCCTTCCTGAGGAAGCTGAGCCCCCACAGCTGAAACAATCAGACTGGAGGGGAAAAGAGGGGGGAGGAGGTGTTTGAGCAATATGGCTCAGAAAATGGGATAGGACACCAGACATACAATACCAGGAATAGCTCTACTGTGTTCCTGAAATTGGTGCTTGTGGATTAAGTCTTTGAGCCTTCGCTGCCAGCCGTCATTATATACAACCAGGAATGGTCATTCCAGATGGGAGGGGTGGGAGGAGCAAACAGTTTTTATTATGGTAATGATGATGATTATTCTTGTGTTGTTTTTGGGAAAAAAGGAGGAAGAAATCTTACTTTTTTTTTTTTTTTTAAACCCCGTGTGGGTGAGTTTAAACCACACCTTAGTAGCCTCAAGTTTGGGCTTAAGCACTAGTTTTGCAATTTGGGGGGCTAGAGAGGGCTTGGCATTTTTTTTGTTTTCTTTTTGGTCCAGTACCTGGTGACTCATGTGTAATAAGGATAAGCAGAAAAAAAAGAAGGATGAGCAACTCAAGGATGACATGCATTTATGCTGCAAAATTCCTGAGAGCTCAGCTGGAGTGTTGAATGCATTTCTGTTTGTATGGAACAATTCCCAGAATGGATAAGAACCTATCAACCTATTGTGAATCTGTGGGGTGGGATCCTCTGCTCACTTATTCATGTCTCCTCCTTGATTTTTGTTTTGTTCCAGGACTAGTCAAGGATGTGTCCACATCATAGTGGCTCAGACCAAAGACAACAAATACACACTGAATCAGACGAGCGCTGTGTTTGACAGCATCCCGGAAGTGGTACACTATTATTCCAATGAAAAGTTGCCTTTCAAAGGTGCAGAACACATGACCTTACTCTACCCTGTGCACAACAAGCTTCACTAAGTGTCAGCTACAAAAAGCCCTGGGCCTCTGGCACCTAAGTGGGGATCAGCACAGCACCCCACCAGTCTCTCAGTGGACAAGGCTTGGCTGCTTCTTAATAACTGGAAGAAAGTGGGAATCTTCATTTAAAAGTCAAAAAGTCTTTGATCTTGAATCATTCCATGACAGTTGGTTTCTGTCCCATGTCTCCTTGATAAGTAGTCCTATAGTAAGAAGTCATAATTTATCTGTTGCCTCCAGCTCTGGAATAGGGCATTCTGTATGGGGTACGACCCTCAGGAAAGGTGAGTCAGGAGTTCAGGGGCATCACGGTTCTCTGGAAGCGTGCTAGCTGTTACCCGGGATACCCGCTCTCTAAACAAACCAACAGAAAAACTGCTTGGCTTCTACGTGTAATTGTGTGGACCAGAAGAGCGTGTGATGTTGAACTCATTATTGGGGAAATGGATGCACAGTGGAAAATGGGAATGATGGGAAAGGTGCCTTTTGCCCTCAAGTGTCCTAATGCAGCTCTGGAGTGCATGGAAATTGACAACTTTAGGGTCTGGCAAAAGGATTATTTTGTTGATCAGCCTTCCTAAGAAAGTTTGTGCTTTCTCAATCTCTGTGAACTTTTTCATCATTGTTTAGCAAATCAGTGATGTAAGCCTACATAGAAAGGAAAATGTCCCACATTTAAGAATCATGAATATAATTAAGCATTGGCATCGTTATTATAATTCTGAATTATAGAATAAAATACACAACAAAGATTTCATTTTTGATTTTTTAAAATTCTGAAAATTTAACAAAGTTCAACAGCTATTTTCTTATTGGATAATTATATAGAACTTCTGATATCTGTTGTTTCATCTTTGTACATTTTAGTTGCCATGGAATCGTTTTTAATTTTGTCTCTAAAATTAGATTTGCTTTGTATTTTTAGTAAATTAAAACAAAAATACAAGACTGGCCTATGAGCTCAGTTGGTTAGAACATGGGCTGATAACACCAACAATGTCCAGCGTTCTGTCCCTGTAACGGCCAGCCGCCAAAAGATATATATGTGTACACACGCACGCACGCACGCACACACGCATGCACACACGCACGCACACACACACACACAAAACTCTGGGATCTGATTGTATGAACTGCATCTTTAAAGCCTGCACAGATTCTCTTTCTGTGCAGAGCAGCGCAGTTCACGCTGTACAAAAGTATTTTAAAAGACTTTGAGCTTTTCTCTAACTACTATTACTTGATATTAAATTAATATTCATAGTATTGTTATCTGTATGATTATCGTGAACTTATATTGCCAGTTTACTTACTGTGAAAACAAAATGTGGGAATGGTGTACTGTGAGAAGAATGCTATGGTGAGTGGCTCTATAATTAAAACTGAATAGATGTTTCTGTACTCTGAGGTTTGTAATTTGATTCTTGTAACTGGCCCAGATGCAAATGTGCTGTCATCAATGAAAAGTTAACTTTTGTAGCTTCTTTTAAATACACAAAAAAATGTTGATTTGGTTAATTTTTAGGAAACCATGTCTTTCTAGTTATTAGTTATCATTTGACTGTTGTGATTTAGAGGTTAGTAATTTTTTACTTCTTTTAAAGATCTTAGCCAAAGGGTAGTATATCTTTTGATTTAAAAAAGTTTGAGAACAACTTTTTCTCACTGGAACACAATGATTTTATTAATAACGAATATTGCTTTTTAAATATTGATAGAACTTTCAAAATGTGTTGGTTCATGTACTATATCTTTAGTACAAGATTTTAAAATTTTTTTTCAGCATTCATAGTTCCAATTCCATTCAACAAATATTTATTATCTTCTATATACAAATTATTCATTGTGTTAAACTTACGTTTAGTTCAGCATTCTGGAAACGAAACCTTATTTTTTACTTAAACTTATTCTACAAAGTAAATACAGGAGTTATCCTAATTTTAATAAATGCTAAAAGTTTTATAAAATTTTTCTCTGTGCTCTAAATGATTTTTGACCCATACCCAGAAACTTTTATGAATGTATAATGAAATAACATTTTGAAAGCAGGGCTGATACTAAGTATTTATTGAGCTTCTATCGAATGCCCAGTATAATGCTTCCTCTATACTATTTTTCTGGGACAGTCATTCTATTTTCTTTATATAATTAAAAGTGGAGCAGATGTGGAGTTTATATATAGTCCAGTTAGTTTACAGTTGTACAGGAGGTTATAAGAAGAAATATAGTAAATTAGTGGAGGGGGAGGCCTGTTAAGCTACTATTTTCTTCTTAAGGTTGTGACACAAGCTGACAAAAGCCAGGGAATTCACAGCTGGGTGGTGGTACAAAGTACCATATGCTCTAAAAACAATTAGGCCCAGCAGGGTGTCCCTAATGGCTTCCTTGTTAAGCCTTCTGGGCCAGCTGATCTGGCTCTATGACATGTGCTCTGAGCTCTGAATGCTTGGGCTTTTTGTTGTTTTGTCTTGATAAGTATTTTCCTGTAGTCTTCATACTTTTGAGTTAATACTATCTCCCAGAATATTTTCTGGCTTTTTCTGGAGAAAATAATGTCTTTTAGCGAATTGTTTTGAATTTACATCCATAGAGCTATGTCTGTTTTCTTTTATCACCCCTCCTTTTTAAAAAATGCTCTGCTCCAGGTTACTGGGTGAGTTTAGTTAGTTTTAGGTCTATAAGAACAGAAGGTAAAGGCCTTTCTATTTACCCTGATACCGTAACTATTTCTAGCAGGATGGATTTCAACCTCTGGAGTTGTGTGTGTTTAAAGTAGGAATGAGATAATGGAGAAATGTTAATATGTATACAATAAGGTAAATATTGATATGTCTGCTGGGGGCAAAAGTGGCCTTTTAAGTTATTCAAAACACTTTCTTATGAAGCATTTATAAAAAAAGTGCCTTTATTCATTGCTGTTTAAAGTCTCTATACTTTGCTGAATTGGTATTAATTTGTTGGCTTCTGCCACAGGTTGGGGAAGTAGGCAGATAATCTACAGTGAAAGCCAGATGTTTTTGAGGCAGGTGGGAAATAGTCCTAACTCGTTAATTAGATTATATAACTGTTAATACTCTGTTATTGGCTATTGTTATTGGATGCATCTTAATATTTAATTCAGAACAACAACTATGAAACATTCTTAAGTTGCTTTTTAAAAGAGGGTGGCCTTTCTATCCTATTAAAATGCCCTTTTTTAGTCGAAGGTTAATGCTTCGTTTTTCCTTTAGTCTAGGGAGAAAACCAGTGATGTCTAGATTTCATTTTCCTTCTCTGCATGTTTTTGATATTTAGCAGGATTTTATTCTTTTCTTACAAATAGCTCTCATTTATTAGTTGTCTCTGTCTTATTTTCTATAACCAGCACTAGTTTGGCCTTATGATCTCTCTAGAATCATTCTTCTTTATCCTAATTTCCAATTTTTGTGCCTCGCTTATTTGGACTTAGGCTCACTGCAGGCCAAGTGTCTCTCCAACTTCCTCCTTCATGGGGCGGAGGGGGAACCCTGTGTAAAGAAAGATGGTGTATTGCTGCCATCTAATGGAAAGAGAGCAAACTGCAGTTGAGAAAACAAGCTGTACATTTAAGGGTAGGGCTTCTGAAGGAATTCTGAAACGGTCCATAAAGGGAAAAAATGATGACCTAGCAGTTGCCATTTTGAAATATGCCCTTTCCTACGGAAAGGGTGATTTGAAGCCTAATACAGTTACCTTGAGGCCCCTGGACTATGGCTGGATCATGTAGTTTAGAATCTTAAATTGTATTTTAATGAATGTGCTGGCAACAGATAATTGAGAGAGGCATCTCATTTGTCACGTTCTTAACCATTCAGTTATTTTGTCAGGGGACTTTACTATTTTAAATATCAACTAATACATAGTATTAACTTTTCAAATATTTGAAGATTAATACAGGTGCCTGTCTGTAATGCTTTAGTAATTTATATCAGAAATATTTTATAAAATTCCTGGATGTTTTGCAGTAGCCAATATAGGCTGCATGCCCTGAAAATGGTTTACTCTGATATGTAACTTCAAATAAACATTATTCCATGAAAACTAGTTTTGTTTTGTTTAATTCTGTCAGTTTTGAGAATCACCTCCCTTCATAAAAATACTTCCTGTGGTTAGGGCTTAACAGTTTCCTTTGCAGCCACTGTTAATGAAGTGTATAAACAAGCCATGATTGAATATAACTAGCAGATCTGATTTTTTTTCTCGGTTCACCTTGACAGCCTTCTATTATGTTTTCTTTCCCAAATAAAATAGTAATACAATGAACTTTTACTCCTCTTTCCTTGGTCCACCTTCTTCCTCAGTGTTTTTCTTGTTGTTTTGGGGGCGTGGGCGGTGGCGGGCCAGTATGGGGATCCAAACCCTTTACCTTGGTGTTGTCAGCACCGCGCTCTAATCAAGTGAGCTGACCAGCCAGCCCTTCTTCCTGAGTAGTCTGTTATAGCATTTGTTTTCTTCCCTCACTAGACGTCAGAATTACGCTCTGTTTTTGTTATTACTGTTTCTTATTAATACAGATGCCTCCATCCCATCTGTGGGATTTGATGCTGTAAGTCTGTTGTGAACTGGGGAATCTGTATTTCTTAAAAATTCTACCAGATAATTTTTGTACACAGCCATGGCTGAGAACCATTGTTGTAAGTTACTACTTAGAAATAGTAGTATTGCCCAAATAAATTCATTTGAGATCCTAGAAGAAAGGTATGCTGCTGAATCTGATACCATATTTTTAATTTCCATTGCACGCTTATATAAATTGCCACCAGGTGGAACAAGTGCCTACTCTTTTCCCATCTGTGTGTAGGAGAAAAGGAAGTTTGTATTGAGAAATGTTGCCCTCTACCCCCAACTACAGCAATTAGAGTAATGGTTTTCAGAACTCAGATTGAACATATGTTTCTGAAAGCCCAGGGTTTAGGTTTTAAATGTTGGATTGTGACCCTGTGAAAGGCCATGATGTAAGTAATGAGAATAGACTCGCTACACACCAGGTGCTCTGCTGAACAAATGCTTTCCATTATACAGGATCTCATTTTAATCCTCCACAACTCAGTGAGCCAGGTGAGAGCCTCATTTTTCAGAAAAGGACACTGGTGCTTAGAACAATCAAATCACTTGTCCTGGGTCAGCCACATAGTAAGTGGTAGAGCCCAGACAGCAGCCCAGGTCTGATTCTAGAGTAGCTCTTAATTGTCCCTATGCTTTCCCTTTGAGAGAGTACTCCTGGCCTGCATGACCCTTCACATTTGAAGAACATTATTGGTCAAACTAGAGGGATTAAGGAGGGACTTTAAAAAAAGAAAAGAAAAGAAAAGAAAAACCTAGGAGGAGGAGGAGTAATAAACTAGCCACTTGATTTTAGTTAGCAAGTGAAAAATAAAGTTTGAAAAAAAAATCCAGAATAGCCAAAAAGTGGAGGCAACTCAATTATCCATCCATGGATGAATGGATGGACAAAACCGGGTATGAACATGCAATAGAATATTCCTCAGCCTTAAAAGGGAAGGAAACTCCAGTACATGCTACAGCACGGATGAACCTTGAGAACATTATGCTAAGTGAAATGACAGTCACAAAAATGTCATTTCACTTATATGAGGTACCTAAAGTAGTCAAATTTACAGAGACAGAAAGTAGAATGGTGGGTACCACAGGCTGGGGATTGGGGAATAGACTTATTGTTTAGAGGGTGCAGAGATTCTGTTCCGGATTATAAAAACGTTCTGGAGATTCGTTACGTAACAATGTGGATGTAGGTAACACTATTGAACCACACACTTGGAGATGGTTAAAGATGGTAACTTTTGGGCGGGGGGTGGCTGGCCTGTATGGGGATCTGAATCCCTGACCTTAGTGTTCCAACACTGCATTCTAACCAACTGAACTAACTGGCCAGCCAAGATGGTACATTTTATGTTATGGGTTTTTTTTGGGGGGGGGGGCGGTTGGCACTGGCCAGTACAAGGATTGAACCCTGGACCTCAGTGTTATCAGCACCTCATTCTAACCATCTGAGCCAACCAGCCTGTTACGGGTATCTTACCACAGTTTTTAAAAAACCAGGATGCCAGTCTATTCTCTTACAGTGGAAATACATCTAGCAGACTGGACATTCAGGTTGCCATGTGTGACCAATGTGTTCTCCCCCGACAGATGAGCCATGTGGTCACGGCAAAGGAAATAGGGATTAGGCTTGAGGTATCCACCTCCACCTCCAGGACAAGCCTGTACTGGGCCTGGCAATCTGTGTCTGTGGACCTAGGCGGCCCTTCCGCTGCTTGGGAGAGGCTCCACCTATAGAACTGTATTCCAAAGTCAGGAATACAATTTAAGCTCAGATAATTAACATACAATTATACATTGAGATTTGCTCTGAGGCATGAGGGTTATTTCTTTTTCTTTTTCTTTTTTTTTTTTTTTTTTGTGACCGGTAAGGGGATCGCAACCCTTGGTGTGGTGTCATCCGCACCGCGCTCAGGCCATCCCTGTATAGGATCCGAACCCGCAGCCTCGGCACTCCCAGCGCCACACTCTCCCGAGTGAGCCACAGCGTCGGCCCTGAAGGTTATTTCCAAAATCCACAAATAGCACCAGAATTACTTCCCCCAAGTTATGACTCATATAGTATGTCCCTGTATTATCTTGATTTAAACTTAAAATGCTTTCTGCATGACATTTTTTAATGATTCAGATTGGCTTCGGATTTATTTGCATAAATAAACAGGATTACTAATTTGGACTAATTGAGGGAAAGATATATTATTTTTTGATATGCATATAAAAGCCAAGTAGTTTACCAAGGTATCAATGAGTGTGGTGTTAAGTAGAAAACATGTTTTACTTTAAAAGATAGTTAAGAAAAGTGTGTTTATATTCATTTTGAATTATTAGAAACTGTGTGCTTGCAAGTGAAACATTCCTCCTAACATCCCTGCACTTTTTAAAACAGAATTGCAACCCTTTTTAGAGACTAATCTAATGAACCAGCCAACTTCAACAATTATTGCCTTGTAGCCAATTGTGTTTTGTCTATGATCCCCACCTACTTCTTGCACTTTTTAATAAACAATTTTTCACAGATAGTAAAACATAAGAGAACTATTCCAAAATAGAGGGATCATAATTGTTTAATAAAATTTTTTCTTTAATTGTAAAAACATAATGCTATGAAACAATTTTTAACGTACATAAAGGGGAAAAAAAGCAAATCTGGACTTCAGCGACTTCCTAAATGTCCTTAGAACATTGCAGAAGTGCTGAACACAGAGCATGTGCAAGCCAGGCCTCTCCGTCCCCTCAGGTCCCTGCCCTTGGACGCCATCCCTTGGGGGAGCTGTAACCCTCTTCCTCTGTCTTCACGCTCTGCTTCCATATTTCCATCCCTGCCTTCCCTGACTCCTAGACCCGATTAGTCATTTGCTCCCAGAGATAGCGGGGTGCACGGCTGGTCCTTGAGGAGGGCGTTGCTTCCTGTTGAACCCCATGTCCAGCACCATGGTCCAGCAACGTTCCCTGACTGAGCCTTTCCACCCAGAGAGAAGCACCATTCACAGTGTGGTGACCAGTCATCCTTCCAGCAGGAGTGGAGGTAATAAGGTTTCCACCCCATAAATAAAGCACAATTTGAGAATTTGGGGGAAGTTCATTAAAGTTTATACCAAGGAACAGCAAGAGAAAACCAAATCATTCACGCACAGCCCAGAGGGGTGGATAACTATAGATGGAGGGACCTGGCAGGAACTGGTTGCCACCCCTCCCCTTCGTGACCTCCTTTGTGGTCTGGCTGCCTTAGGCCCACCCATGTGAGTCCCTGGGCCTTTGTGTTGGCCTCAGCTTGCAGCCCCAGCTCACACTGATAGGAATCCAGGTTTCTCTCCCCTGGGGTGAGTGGGTCAGGCCCCCACTCAGCACAGGGTGCGGGCACCTGGCCTGGGAAAGGGGGGGGTAACAGAGGTCATCGAGAAAGGGAGAGACCAAAGCAGTTCTTTCCATCTTCTGACTCCTCTGCCCACTCCTCTCCACAGCCCACAGTGAAACCACCAGGGGGACATCTGGTTCCTGAATCGCCTTCTTCAAGACAAGGATCAACCCCAGAGGAGGAGAACGTGGTGTCCTGAAGCAGGCAGTGGGTCCTGCGGCTTTCCTCTGGGCTTTGCCCAGGCAGGAGCCAAGCAGTGGGTGTCTCACACCTTAGTCTGAGTTACATAATTTCCAGGCTTCCCTGTGGGTTCCTCCTCCCCAGCTCTGAACTGTTTACACGGCAACTCCTACCCACAAAGCATCCCCACGATGGCTTTTCCTGTTCGGAAGATATGGATGGCTGTGTCCCAAGTTTCTCCTACCTAAGACCCTTTTCAACAGGGGACAGATTCAGCCTATCTGGTGATCAAGAGCCCAGGGCAGCCTTTGTCATACCATTCACCCTCCACCCCAGTCCAATAAACAGTCTTTTGATAAATAATGGCCATTCCTGTTCCTTCCCCTCAAGTCCATCATGTGGTAACATCCTTTCCAGAAACCCCAGGACTCGTTTTGGGAAGTACTTTCATAATTAAAGCCTTTTGAGAAATTTCTACTTCTTTCTTAAACATATATGATTATTTTCCAGAGTTGCTTTAATGCTGCATAAACGGGAGGCCCACCCCCCCAAAAATGGTCCTGTTTAATTACCCATCCTTTCTCTTTATTAATCATGCAAGTCTTTCCTTTAAATGACACAGATGCCCAAAGCATTACACCAAGTATATTTCTAGAAATTATTTATTTCAAACATTTACAATTTTTACTTTAAATGCAAAATAGCTGGTAAAAAGAAAAAACATTGAAAAACATATCATACTGACACTTTGCCCCATATACAGACATCAGCTTTTCAGGTAATTAGGTTTAAGAAAAAAAAATGCTTAAAACTATTATTTCTCTCCAAAAAAACAATGTAGAGTTGAGGTATTCTATTAAACAGATGTGATCTCCATCCAGTAAGGTCTCTCTATTAACTAACAGCCTTGCTACATGCTGTTCCAATCCTTTCCTTCTAAAGTAGATCCGCCTTTGAGCATATGTTCATAAAACTGACAATGTTCCTTAATAATCATTAAGGTTGCCATAGAAACTCCCCGGAGCTGGCACCTGGCCACACTGAGGACACCAGGCTGGAAGGACCATTAGGGGATGCTCGGGAGTGTCTGGCACAGAACTGGAGCCTGCCCCCCCCCAAGCAACAGCCCCACAGCCAACCGCTGTGTAGGAAAGTTGGGTGTGGGGCTCATGCCCCAAAGGATCATGGGTTACCCCTGCATCTCCAATAAAGGCAGATTTCTCACCAACCCCACCTGCAGATGGGTGTCACAATCCTCCCCAACTGGGTCGGCCTTAAGGACCTGCATTGACATGATACAGCTCAGCACCAAAGCGGCTGGGCAAGACATTTCCTGAACATTCTTCAGGAAACCCACAAACCATGACCATGCCCAGGCTGCTCTGCTGGGTTCTGTTCACCACCAGGTGGGCTCCCAACCTGGTTCCATTAGCAGATTCCACACCTTGCCATGGTGACCAGTTTCCTTCCTCCCGAGACAGCATGGAAATGGCAGACTCAGTGTGACCTTGGAGCCTAGCAAACCAACTGCAAAGGCAAGGCCCCATCCAAGCAAAGAGCTCTAAGTGACCAAAGACCTCATAGACACAGCCAATGCTGCTCCTTTGACATATTTTTTAGGGTTCGAATCTCCACACTGGCCAGTCGCCAAAAAAAGAAAAAAAAATTTTTTTTTTAAATATTTCATTAATGCTGCAAGAATTCATCATCACTTCTATTTAGACCTCAAACGAACCTATTTTCAACTTCTCCCACCCAGCAGGATGAGTAGTCACGTTTACCCAATTGTCCAGCATTTCATGTCTAGCCGTGTGGCAGATGGCTACCGGTGTCAGAAGAGTAACAGCACTATTGAAGACACAAGGCAGCACATGAGCTGCAGAAACAGACACATGTTCAGTCGCCACAGATTTGAGGTCGGAGAAAGCTTAGGGTATACACCTGTGTGCACTGAGCAAGGCCTACAGCCCAGAGAAAACAAATACTTTTCCTTCATTTATACTAGCTTATAAAAATAAAGGGATAAAAACCCCTCTTCAATACAAAAAAGAAAAAGGCAGTTCCGTTACAATAATAATGAAAGCAATAACAATTTGGAGATCAAAGCTGCCTTGCCCTCAGTGATTATGAGCTATCTGGATTTCACATCTTCTGCTAGCACGGCTCTGCCTAGCTTTGGTAATATCACATTTGGGTAAAACAGTGTAAAGAATTAAAGAATCGTGGGCACAGAATCACCCTTTCTCATGCAGATTCTCATTTCTAATATTTCCCTTTTACAGCATTTTTGCTGTTCTGAAGTCTCAGAAATATTACAGAGAAAAGAAAAACAAAACTACAAACACCTGCCTGAATTTTGCCACCTTAACATGAGTTGTCTAAAGCAGCAGCAGGGTCTAAACGTACAAAGGCAGCAATGAAAATCACTACTTGCTCAAAATAGTAACAGCCTGAATCCGGCAAACAGTAAATAAAACACGGTTGTTTCCATCCTTTTGCACCTGACTGGTGGTGGTGGTGGTTGTTTTTCTAAAGGAGTAGACTACTAGAAAAATTTTGTGGTCTGGTACATTTTGGGTCCGTGGTTACAAGATTGATTTTAATCACAGCTCCACTCTGGGATACCCCAAAACATGAGGGTACCTGTCTGGGTAACCACTAACATCGCTGAATTTTCAAAGCCCGGACAGAATCAGCTGAAGGAGTTAGTCATAGTGTCTCGGTGCTTCAATACTAGCTGAACTGAATCAAACTCGAAGAACTAAATAAAAAGAGGAAGACACCACGGTAAGGGATTTTTTACTGAACCTCCCTTTGATAAAACAGGGCTCAGGCTTTCAGGGGTGGGGAATTTCTAGAACCTGCCTGGCGGGCGGGGGTGGCTGGCTTCCCAGCACTGCCACCCTGAACGGCCACCCTCATAGTCACGGCTGCCTTTCCCCTAAATGAGAGAAGACGCAGATTATTTTTTCAATTTTGAAGACAAAGACGAAATACAGAATGAAATCAGAACATCTTCTCTGATAGGGGAAAATATTTGCTTCTCCTCCTCCTTTTTCACTTGATTCAATTTTGTGCTAAACAAAGTTATTGTGCTCCCTGCCCTGCCCCCAAGTTATTTATATACCAGACACTCAGCCACACTGAGGCTTCCACCCTCTCGAGAAAATTGTCAGCAGTTTTTTGAAAACCAAATTAAAATGCATTCTTGCCGGGTTCTTTTTTCTTTTCATATGAATATTATCTTCCCTAGTTACTCAGGTTCAGTTGAAAACAAAATAAAGTTGGAGAAAAACAGTTTCGGTCTCGGCACTGGCAGAAGCCCCCTCTACTGCCAGCTGTCCTTTGAGGGAGGTGGGGGGACGGAGAACATTGGCTTTCAGAGGCTGAGGTGTCCCTCAGCTGTGCTACTACAGGGGACTGTGGAGACCTTGTCCCACTCCCTTCCCTCCCCTCTGCTTCTCTCCTCCTGAAGCCCTGGGATGCAAAAAGGGAAATCAAGCCAGTGTAGCTGCTTCTATATCCGGCAAATGCCTAGGATTGTCATTCACATTTAGCAAAATGCTAATAAGGAACTAATTATCATTCCATTTAAAACCATCAGGCCCTGAGATATTATTCACCACCACACCACCACCATCACCACCGCCGCCGCTGCTGTTTTGAAGTGAGAGGAGGAAAGGCAAGAGAAAGCTTCTTCCTCCAGCCTTAGTGGTTGACGGAAAAGCTGTGCTCAGGCCTAGAAAAATAGATTTGCGAAGGCACCCGGGTTTTATGAATCTGAGCTTAGAAGATGAGATGGTGCAGTGGGCCAGGAGCTAGGCAACTGGGGAAGCCTTTGGCTGGAAATGCATCCCACCTGCCTGAGGGTGCAGCTTGTGGGGATGGGGAGAAAGGGCGTGGGTGGCCAGTGACTTCTCCACACCAAGGCCTCCCCAGCTACCCCGCTCTGCCCACCTGAGTGCCTGAGAGTCCTGACACGGCTCTCTTCATGGTGGCTTGAGTTCACTCTACCCCTTTAAGCAGAGCATTTGGGAAGGCAGGTTTGAAAACTCAACCTCTTCTTCGTTCTGAACAGAGGCAGCAAACCAATCTTCACCCAGTGTAGGTTTTTCTGTAACAGTGAGGCCCAAGGCCCCACGCCCCTGAGATGAGCTGGAATGGCAGTGAGAGGCATCTTTGGCTAAGCCAGCTTGTGCTCCGGCATCACACGGTCCAGCACATCTGACAGCCAACCCGTCAGCTATCTGGGGAAGAAGTAGTCTTTGTTGCTGATGTCATAAGGGCTCCGTGGGTCTCTGGCATCTGGCCGGCTGTGGCTTGAGGTGTTGTCAGACCCAAGGCTGCTGGGCGACACTGGCGGGGAGATGAGGGGAACAAGCACTGGGGTGGGCTTGGGCCTCTCGGGGACCAGCTGCCCCAAAGTATATGGCGGGTGCATGCTCATCTTGCCTTCTTTCAGAGCCCGCAACTTCCACGTCTTCTTGAACCTTCACACAGACACACAAAGACAAACCACACAGATGTTCAGTTACCCTGTGGTGAACCCACAGTGAAAAACACCAACAGCTGGCCGCCCTAGTGGCCTGGCGCTCCCAGGTTTCAGCTCAAAGCAGTGATCAGCTTATCCCATCAGCTGTTCATTGTCACCAGGGACTTCACAATACTCTGAAAAGGTGGTGAGTTTCAAAAACGCCCAGAGAAAATCAGCATATATCGTTGGTCCAATTTACAAGTGGGGGAACTAAAGCATCCGTGACCACAAGTGTCCCTTTATAGCACTGCAAAGTCTCTTGACAATCCCTTAATCTGTCCTGTTCCAGAGGCTGCTCATTAGGTACACGTCATCAACCCCAAATCCATTTACTTAAAAAGAGAAAGAGAAAGAGGAGTGGGGAAGGAAACTGCCATTAAATAGCAGGGAAAGCACCGCACTGCTTCCTCCACAGTCCTCCTCTTGCTTCCAATACTCCATGCTCCCCAGTTCTCCCTCCGCCTCTGGGTCCATTCCCTCCATGCTGGCAAGTCCTCACAGACTCAACCGTGGGCACCACTGGGCACAAGGTGACTCATCTGACAGGAAAGTCAATGTTAAACAGGAAGGAGATAGACATCTCTCTGATCACAGCTTCGTTCACAGTGCTCCACTCTGGGCCCAAAGCCAGGGCTCAGTAACTGAGAAAAGTCACTTGACAGCCCAAAGAAAGATAAGCTGGTGATACTGATCTTCAAAGGTCCAGTCAGGTCTCCTTCCTGAAGAGGCCCTTCAACTGTGCTGGGGCAGCCAGGGCCCCCAGCCTCATCTCCGTCTTGCTTCCCACTTTGTGACTGACTGATTGCCTAGAAACCCAGAAGTGGGAGCAAGGTAGCCTCCCTCGACTCCATCAAACGTTGGTTACTCCAGGAAGGGCCGTAAGGGAGGGAGGGAAACCTATGTCAGAAACAGTATTTGGAGATTTTCCTTGGGTTTCTTTTTATATCGACAGGCTATTCCTGTCCTTGTTATGATAAATAATTGATAGTTGGCTCCGAATCTGCCACTGGCCCTTAGCCTGTTATCCAAAAGGAATAAACAATCTGCAGAATGTTACTTAAGGCTTCACCATTTGGACCCTACACAGGAAGAGAACCCAGCAGGAGTGCTTACTGGAGCTATGCTGAATCCTTGAGTGGAATTCTTCTCCCCTACGAGAGGACTGAAGGATGCTCTGGATTTCAAAACATTCAGACCCTCTGACCCAGGAATTCCACTTTTGGGAATGAAATAATACCCTAATGTAATAACATAGCTATGGAAAAAGCTTTATGCACAAAGACCTTCAACACAGTGTTGTTTATAAAAGCAAAACAACAACCAAATGCCCAATAATAGGTTGGTTAAGTGAACTTGGGTGTATATATCCACCTAATAGAGGAGTCTGCAACTAATTGAAAGTGAAGTTTATGAAGGATTTGTAATAATGTGAAAAAATGCTTACATTATAATGCTAAATTTAAAAAGTAGGATTTAGATTTGTAGATACAGAATAATCACAGCTATGTAAAAATAAACAAGAAAGTATGCGGAGGAAAAAGACTCAGCCGAAATTCATCTAAATATTAAGTGTTCTTGACCTGGCTGTTGATTACATGGGTGTGTTCACTTTGTGGAAATTCATGGAACTGTACACTTAAATGACATGCGCACATTTCTGTATGTTTGTGAGACTTCAATCACATTTACATTTTAAAAATTAACGGTGGCTGGATATGATATTTTTCTTCTACTTGTCAGTGTGTAGCAAATCACCTATAGTTATCATACCACACACATAACATGCACGCACACATACACACGCATTTTTTTAAGTCCCTACTGGCTTCATTTAATCAATATGGAAGCAATCTCTGTCCTCAGTTTTTTTCAAAGCAACTGGATAAGTAACCAAGAAAGGTGAGCTTTCCTTTGAAATATTTTTTTTGCCTTTTTTTTTTTTTTTTTTTTTTGTGACCGGCCACACTGCGCTCAGCCAATGAGCGCACCGGCCATCCCTATATAGGATCCGAACCCGCGGTGGAAGCGCTGCTGCGCTCCCAGCGCCGCACTCTCCCGAGTGCGCCACGGGGTCGGCCCTCCTTTGAAATATTTTGAGGAGAGAATGAAATCCTTTCTGAAAATCGCTAAGCTCAAAGGGGCTTTTGAAACCAGCCAGCCTGGGGGAGTCCACAGCTGGCACAGATGGGTATGCGCAGGGCTGGGGGTCAGAGGGGTTGTGGGGCATGTAGAAGGAAGAAACAGCTGAGCTATTCGCCTTCACTTGCACCCTGACCTTTTGTCTGTTTTATATATTTGGGCTTCATAAAGTTTTAAGGAAAAGGTCCTGTAACTCAAAGAAGTCTTTAAAACATTTATAATAACTCTCACTCTTTTTAAAAAATCAGATGTAGAAACTAAGACCCTCTCAGGACTACAGAGAGTACCCACTGTACCCAGCCACTTCTGTGGCCCAGGACACCATGAAAGTCCCTGTGCCCCTCACCGCAGAGGTGAGAGAGTCTGTGATTTTAAAATATTGGAATGGGACACTACATTAAATACAAAATGATTGTTAAGTCATAGGCATACACATAGGAAGCCCTTCACTTAATAGCGTAAGTCCATTCCACATAAGTGTGCAGAAAAATAATTCTCCGTTAGAAGAATCCTATTTTCCCAGTTCCTGATAGCATAAAATAGAATCAGTGCGGGGTTGGAAGAATTGGCCCCTGTAAGTTGTAACATTCACTTAAGATGACAAACCTTTTTTGTTTGTTTGTTTTTGTTTTTTTCCTGACCGGCACTCAGCCAGTGAGTGCACCGGCCATTCCTATATAGGATCCGAACCGGCGGCGGGAGCGTCGCTGCGCTCCCAGCGCCGCACTCTCCCGAGTACGCCACGGGACGGCCCGACAAACCTTTTTAAACAGCACATTTAAATTTTTAAAAATTATCACCGATATTGCTGGAAAAATATTTAGAAAAATACTATGCTCAGGACACAAAATAAATGCTCTAAACAAAAAAATACAGTATCATAGACTGGCAGGATGGATGTTGCTGTAGACTTGATGCCCCCCAACCTTATTGAGGCTTAATCCCCACTGTTAACTGTTGAGGGTGGGAAGTCCTATTATGGTAATTGAAAGGTGGGGCCTTGAAGAGCAGATTAGATTCTGAGGGCCTTAAAAGGGCACATGAGAGGTTAGTCTCTCTGCTTCCATCATCTTGCAATGTGAGACCCTTGGGTCCCTGTCGCTACTACCAGATGTATTCCTTGGACTTTGGACTTTCCTGCCTCAGAAACTGTAAGCAATAAATTTCGTTTTCTTATAAATCATGCAGTTCTAGGTATTTTGTTATAAGCAACAGAAATAGATTAATACAGATGTCAACCTGCCTCTCATACTCTACCTATTGTAAATGTGACCATCCCAACAGTCACCATGGTTCAGCCTTTTTGGCACTCCCAGATTCCCACAGTATCCAAGTTTATACCCTTTTCTTAACACGAGGGATTTGGGGAATAGAGAAGTTTTTCATCACTTGAAATATCTGGCCTCTTTCCAAATAAATTTGCCTATGAGGAAGAAAATGGAAACTCACCAGGCTAGGAAATAAATTACTGATATGTTCTCAGCACAGGGCACTTGCCTTGTCTGTGCCTACAGGGACTCTGGTTGTTTAGCAACCAGCCAGCACCCAAGCATTTTCAGCAAATTAGCGAGCGAGGTCTGTTCCCAACTGATGCTTCTCTATTAGAGGTTAATAGCACAACAAGATGGCGCTGCTTGTTAAGGCCAGTGGTGGAATGACAGGACCAGCTGGGCCCACCTTTTAGCCAACAGCAGGCTAGTACCATGGGCAGGGACTCTCGGGGCATGTGTTCCAGTCCAGGCTCTTGCTTGTCTTTGGGCAAGTTATTTTACCTCTTTAGGCTGTTTCTTCATTTGTAAAATTACAGAATTTTACTAGATGACCCCTAAGGCCCTACCTAAAGAACATGAGCCTTGGGTCTGAATCTTAGCCTTACCCTTACTAGCTGTAATCAGTCCACCTCGTTCAGCTTTAGTTTCCTCATCTGTCAAATGGAAATCATATCTACTCTGTAGGGTCTGTGGTGGGCTATGAAAAAGGCTGTTGCAGCCTTAATAATGTAGAAATGCAAACAGACACAGGAGTATGTGCCTATGGTGAGGTAAGCAACCCCCGAGGTAGACCCCAGAATGTTGGCATGGCCCCCTCTGGATGAAAGGTGTAAAAGTCTTTGCTTCTTCTAAGGAGCTACTTCCATTCATTATGAATCTCATCATCAGCATACCCTTTGGATGACCTCTTTCCAAATAAGTTTTCCTATAAGGAAGAAAATGGAAAGTCATCAGGCTAGGAAATAAATTACCAATATATGCTCAGCACAGAGCACTGGATGGCTTGTTCACAACATGACTGAAAAATCAATGTGAGAATAACTCTGAACACAATTTGAGTTATCTTGCTAATCTTCCAACCCAGACCACCCTTGGTAGTCAAGCTTGCTCAGGGCCACTGTGAGCATCCAATAAGCTAACAGGTAGAAAGCTCTCTGCCAAGGTCTTACTCCTCCTTCCCAAACCCTCTCAAAGACCACTTCCCACAATCACCAGCCAGAATTCTTCGAAAACCACACAGTGGGCTGGCCAGTTAGCTCAGCTGGTTAGAGCACAGCCTTATAAGACTAAGGTCATATGTTCGGGTGCCCACACTGGACAAAAAAAAAAAAAAAAAAAAGAAGAAGAAGAAGAAGAAAGCTACATACGAGGTAACAGGAAGGAAGGATAGAATGCAGTTTCTCCTCCACTTGTGTTATCATAGTGATTGATCCCTGCCCAAAGCGCCCAGCGGACTACTTTTAGGGCTTCAGCTTATGCAAAATTGCAAGTTCCTGCAGTACATCCATGAACACTGAAAATTTTCATTATTGACTATTCAATCGGGGCACTGTTGGCTGACTTCTGCAAGCTTGGGAATGAATGACAAAACCAATGACCAAATAGAGAGAGGGAGATTGGCCTGATGAGTGGCCAGGGTGCCAACTCAGCTTAGAAGAGTGTTTTCTAATCATGGCTGGGGGACAGCACTAGGACAGAGCATTTAAAGGTGACCCTTTAGTTCTGCTTGTACTGAAACTTGGGATGCTCCCAAGGAGGTCCTACCAGGCACCTCGGATTTCTCTTATGCACACACGTCTGTTGTAATTCTCTCACGGCACTTTAATCCCTTCAGTATGTGGCTCTTGGAAGAGAGGAAAGGTCAAATTCATATTGCAACCCCAGAGTCTCAGTAGTTTCTTCAGTGTCTAACACACACTGTCTCCCTCTGGTTTCTACAACACCAGAGTCTCCTGGTTCTTCTCCAACCTGCAGGCCACTCCTTCTCAGCCCCTCTCCCAGCAACTCCTCTACACAACTTTTCAGTGTTGAGTTTCTCCAGGATCCTGTCATCAGCCCTATCTCCATCCTCTCCCATGGCTCCAGTTACCATCTACATGCTGACAACATCTGAATTGTCTGCCAAACATGTCCACTTGAGGTTCTCACAGGCACCTCCAACTCAGTAGGTCCCAAAACGGATTCACTGTTTTTCACATAGATTTGTTCTTCCTCTGATGTTTCCAGTCTTTGGAATGACAACACCATCTGCCCACTTACTGAAGCCAGAAACTTGAGGGTCATCCTTGATTCCTCCCTCTCCTTCATCCTCCTCATCTACTGTCATCAAATCTTGTTAATTCTACTTCTAAACTATATCTTGAATCCATTCATGGCTCTCCAACCCATTGCTACCCATCCTAGCGCAGCCGACCTATCATCCCCCATGCCCAGACACAGGAACACTAGCATCCATGTATACCTCTCCCACCCAGTTTCCAAACTGTATTGGGATCTTTTAAAACTGCCAACCTGATCGGGTTCTTCTCAGAACCCTCAAGAGAAGGCCTAGCGTCCTTTCATCTCTCTTCAAGGCCTTCCATGACCTGGCTCAAGGCTACCTCTCTACTCTTCCCCTGCCCCAGGCCTCCCCCATACTGCTACACACACACATGCACACACGCACACACATGCAATACATGTGCACATGCTTGCATACAGTCTCAATCATTTCACATACTGAGCTTCTCTCCTGGAACCCTCTTCTTTCTCCTCTTCATCAGACCAACTCCTCTTCCTCCTTAATGCCGCGGGGTCAGTTCTCCTTACCACAGGCTGCTCTTTTTGTCACTCTCACACCAGTAATTATTTCTCAGTGTCTGGCTTTCTCATTAGACTGTATCCATCCCACCCAACAGTGCCTTCTGCAGCACCTGAAACAGGGCTTGACATAACAGGAGGTGCTGTGTGTGTTATGTGTGTATTTGTTTGTTGAATGAATAAATGAATGAGTGAATGCTCTGCAAATTTCTGATGACTGAATGGGCAAAGGAAAGCTACATAAGAAATACAAGAACACCACAGGGCCATCCCCCAGGACCCACCGTACCTCAGGACAATGCCAATGCAGAGGAGCGTTCCAAAGGCCAGGCTGCCTCCAGCCACCAGGAATGTGGGCAGTGGTACCAGAGAAGAATCCTGCCCTAGAAAAAGAGAGAAGAAAGAGGAGGAGATGGAGAATAAGGAGAAAAAGGAGTAGACAGAGGAGGAGGAGAAGAAAACCACTTAGCTGGTTCTGTCAAATGCCTCCAAGCAACCTTACCCCTGGAAGAGGAAGCAGCTCTGCCACTTGACAGGACTGCCAGTTTTCTGGCCAGCGTCAAATCTGGCCCCAGCATAACCTGACAGACCCCAGGATTCCACCACTTGGCAGGAGATACACCTCAAGGTCGGAGTTTCTGGGCTCCTGCGGCCAGCCACAGATTCCCATTCACTTTCAGAGTCACTTTTCTGGTGACATTCAGCCTTCCACCATAAGACACAGAGAGAGTACAAGAAACAGAAGGCTTTGAGGACCTCCTTTTGACGGCAGCTCCAATGTGGATGATGCCAGGGAGGCTCGGGTGCTTTAAATTGAGTATTTGGAAGTAGTTTTCTCCATCAGGGCATCATCTCTTGCCTGTCCCCCAACTTGGCACTCCAGCCCCGCCACATGACTTTCATTCAGTTCTCCAACGTGACGTGTTCCCTGTGCTCCAGGGCCCTCCACACGTGCTCCCTCTTCTCTCCTGGAAAGCTCTTCCCACCTCTGCTGCTCCCCTTTGCTGTCCAGTCCCTACTCAGCTTTCAGCTCTCAGATGAGGTGATGTCACTTCCTTTGAGAATTGACCCTCCTGCAAGCTGAGTAAGTGCCCTCCCAGTTATTTCTCCACTTCCACCTCTAGACTGAGCTCCCTGAAAGTGGGGACTGCATGTGTCTTTTTCTCTCATATACTCCCAGCTGCTCACACAGTGCCTAGCATAAAGTAGGCTCTCCAAAATATTTCATCGAATGAATGAAAGAACAAACTAGCTTCACAAGTAGCCATGTCTTCCCACAGAAAGGTCCTTCCTACAACTGCCAGAGACCCTGGACAGGATAGAGGTACATCTAAGCAAAACCTTCATTCTCTCCTGCTACGAATGCAGATAGTCGCAGTTGCATGGACCCAGGATTCAGGCTCTTCTACCCTAAATGGTATCCACTGTTGAAGATGGTATCCACTGCTAGTCATTGCTTCAGATGCCCACTGGAGGCAGGCATTGCAGTGAGTCCAGGCTGGTGAGTGGGCACTGACTTCAAAGACAGGTCTCTCTGAGGATGTCGCATGTCTCTTGGCAGAAACAGCCATGTAATGAAAGCAATAGGCTTGACTTGCTCACTTATTTATATGTCACCATTTTTTATATTTGTTCCTTCATTCATTCAACAAATATTTATTGATGCCTATCCTGTGCCAGCCTTTGTTCTAAGCTTCAGAAATACAGAGAAAAGTATGACAGAAAAGTTCCTCTCCCACCACCACCCCTGGATCCTACATTCTAATCAAGAGAGACAAACAGGGGGGGAGGGAGAAGGGAGGGAGGTTTTGGTGATGGGGAGCAATAATCAGCCACAATGTATATCGACAAAATAAAATTTAATAATAATAATAAAAATAAAATTAAATTAAATTAAAAAAAGAGAGAGACAAACAAACAAATAAATATGTTGTGTGATGTTAGCAGTGATGGGGCATGATTGAAAAGTAAAGTTTAGGAAAGAGAGAGAGTGACAGTGCCGGGGCGGCACTGTCAGATGCAGTGATCAGGAAAGGGCTCCCTGAGAAAGAGGCATTTGAGCAGAGATCCGGGTGGTAGGAAAGAGTGGGCAAATAGGGTCAGAGGAAGACCCTCCAGGCAGAGCAGGAAGGAGGTGCCAAGGCCCTGGAGTAGAGCTTGCGTGGAAGAGCAAGGATGGCGGTGTGGCTGGAGCAGCGTGAGTGGAGGGGGATGGAGGAGGAGAGGTCTACCAGTAGGGGACTAGATGACTTTGTTAGGACTTCCCACAGAGCCTAGGGACTTTGTGAGGACTTTGGCTTTTACTCTGGGGGACACAGTGTTGAGCAAGGGAGAGCTTGGATTTGTGTTTTAAGGATCACTCTGGGTGCTGGTTAGAAAAGAGTCTGTTGAAGTTTAAGACTGGAAGCTGGTAGACCAGTTGACAGCTCCTAAAGCTCTCCAGTTTCTGGGCATATTTCAAGGTACAACTGACGGGATGTGCTGAGGGCTTGGCCAGAGGATGAGAGGCAGGAGAAGAAGTGTGCCTGATGCCCCAACACCTGAGCAGCCAGCAAATGTGGTGCTGGTTGCCGAGATGGGGAAGATGGAGAAAAACAGTTTCGGGTTGGAGAGGTGGGGAGGTATCAAGCGTTCTCCTTTAGACATGTTAAGTTTGAGATTTCTAGTAGGCGTGCAAGTGGATATGTCAACTAGACAGTTGGAGACACGAGTGTTAGTGGCAAGGTCAGGATGGGGATATAAATTTGGGAGTCATCAGCCCATACATGGTCTTTAAAGACATGGAGCTGGATCAGCCCATTGGTGAGGGGGCTGGAGATGACTCAAGGGTCCTTCTGCAGCAGCTCTTGAACGCCTGGCCTCCTGCCATCTTCCCATGCCATTTAAGGCCAATTTCAACGAGCGTCCTATGATTCTCGCTGCCGGACACACTCTCTCAATTCTCTTGATTCCATTCTGCTTTATCTATGCCTTCCTTTTGGCCTGTCTCACACTTTGGTCTTTGTTAAAGTCACTAATTTCTCTTTGTCAAGGCCTCCCAGTGTACTGTAGAGTCCTTGAGAGCAAGGATAGATTTAATTCCCTCTGAGTCCCCAGCTGTGCAGAGCTCAGCCGCAGGTATTTAGCAGGTCCTCCACAGGGGCTCTGCACCATGGTAGGGTTTTGCCCCTGGGATGGTGCAGCCTGGGCACCCAGCAGCAGGGGCAGGAAGGAATCTACACAGGTAAGGGTAAGGAGGCCAAGGACTTCCTCAGAAAGCCCAAGAGCTGTCAGATGGAGCTGTTCAACTGCTGAGCCTCTGGAGTCTGGACTCTGAGTCCCATACATCCATCTAGTAAAACAAACACAGGACCTGTGATCTCTGTGATCTTTCTTGATTCAAATGTTGGTAAGTTTTCCTGATCTCACAGGAATAGAGAATCAGAAGCACTGAAATCAAGGGCTCCCAAAACAAATATTTCCTTCAACAGGTATTCCATTTTAGATTCCAATAATTTTGTTTGCAGCACATTCGTTTGTACTGTGGGCCGAGTGTGAAATATTTCACTGATTTTTCCGGCTCTTCTTATGGCCCCCTCACTGTATCTTAGCTAGCAATATCAAATTTCAACACAAAGTAATAAAAGAATATTCTGCCACTGATACTCTGCCAACCAGTCGAAACAAGAAAGGACTTTCTGCAGAGACAAGTCTTGTGCCCCTCAGACCATAGGGATACAAAAATATCCAGTCCTTACCTTTGAGGCTTGTTGTATTTGCAGAATCTCTGGGGAGAATATTATCAATATTATCATCATCATCATCATCATCATCATCATCATCATCATCATCATCAACAGTAGTAGGTGCCTAAAAGAGACATTTCTCACCATAAGTCCCTTTCTGTGGATCCTACCGTCATTCAGACCATCACCTCCTCCTCAAAGCCCTCCCTAATCCACCCAAAGCATTTCTTTCTCTATATCATGAACCTCCTGGCATCTGACCTTCGTCACCCTCAACTTTTTCACTATTACTTGTGCATTTGTATCCACACCTTGTCAGCTCAAGGTGGAAATTTCTTTCCATCTGCCTCTCCACCAAAAGCTCAAGAGCACAGCACCCTGCACAGAAGAGATACTCAGTTGATATGCTGAAGCCACAGTTGTACTTATGGGTCCAGTGCCAGGGCGCAAGTACCACTGCACACTGGGAAAAGCATGGACTGGACTCCTGGCTCTGCCCCTTACTATGTGATATGGGGCAGATTTCTCAACTCACGTGGGCCTCAGTCCTGCTCCCTTATAGGATTAAATGAGGATCAAATGAGCTAGCAAAGGCAAGGCTCGGAGTCTGGCGGGGCATGGCCAATCAGTGTCAATCAGTGTCAGTTCCCCTAGAACCTGTGCTAGGAGCTCTCTGGCCCCATGCATGGGCTCCACCTGTAGATATACACCTGCTGGTGCCTGGACAGCCCTGCACTGAATCTGGATAAGGTTCAGAAACCCTGGGCTCCTTCCCTGTGCTGCCCAGCTCCAGGAGTGGCTCAGCCTCCCAGCTTAGCGTTTAGGGACTTAAGGACCACAGGAGGAGATACAGCTGGATGGGAAATTGGATTACTCAAGGAAGTTGTTAAGCAGCTTCAGAGGTAATCCTCTTTCTGGCAAATTGTGACACCAGGAGTCCGCAGGGGAGGGACTCAGATGAGCTGAATGTGAGCTTTAAGCTAAGCCATTAGTGATGTCCAAAAAGCTCAGAGATGAAACAGCCACTAGACGCAGGGAAGTTCTGTACACCGGGCCAGCACTGCTGCACATTCTACAGCCCTGGGACAAGGGAACTGCTATTTCCCCTTTTTACAGAGGCTTGGAAAGGACAGGTTACACACCTACCACCTCATTTCTAGTAAGTGGCAGATCTGGGATTTGAACCAAATTCTATCTGGTGCCAGCCCACACTCCTAACCACTAGGACCCTTTTACAAGAACATGAGCTCACCTGCGTGGAGGGGGACACCATCTCAGCTTGAGGACTCCTGGATTCTGCAGACAGAAGGAAGCATCGTTATTAGTCATTCAAGGACCCTGGAGTCCCTGATGGGCTCCAGAAGCAGAAAGTTCATCACAATGTTGTTTAAAGAGCATAACACTGGAAATAGCCAAATATCCAACCATAAGGGGCTAGCTATATAAATTATGATATAGCCATATAATGAAATGGCCTTTAAAAATATGTTAGGAAAAAAAAGTTTGGTTGGTTAGAGCATAATGTTACAGCACCAAGGTTAAGGGTTCGGATCCCCACACCAGCCAGCCACCAAAAACAAATAAACAACACAAAACTTTTAGAAAAATGTTGAAGACATTACATAATGTTGTATGAAATATGTAACACAAGATCCATATAGTTTGATCCCAAGTGTCTAAAGAAACATATATATGTCATTATTTATTTTTATATTACATTATATATCATAATATATATTCACACACAGGAAGAAAAAAAAGGAAGGATACACATCACCAGATATAAGCAGTATTAACATTTTAATTTTCTTCTATGCACCTTTTTGCAATAAAAAATATACAACATAACAACAAATTCTCATCCACCTGGATGGGTTTAGTACACCTTGCAGGAAAAGGGATATGGACCTGGCAACCTCACAGGGCCCCTTCCCCTCCATGGGAACAGTATTTCTGCAGAAATCCCTGAGGCAGAGGGAGGCCAAGTATCACAGTGAGAGCCCCGACACAAGGCCAGGCTCGGTGGCAAATGTGGGCCCAAGGGACTAGGCGCTGAACCATGAAAGTCAATGAGTGGAATGTTCTGGATTTCAAAATATTTCCTTGTCAGTTCATCATTTTTCCATCAAGAAGTTAAAAATACCACAGAAATGGTTCACACAAAGATGACAAGCCTCCCTGAGCCAGAAGTAGCATAAGGAAGGACTAAAAAGGGGTGGAGGAGAGGATGACCCTACCTTTGCTCAAGAGAGAATTTCCAGCCGGAGTGTGTGCCATCCCCAGAAGGGGAGAAAATCACACTCCAGCATCACTGGAGGGAGCTTAAGAACACAGCCACCCTCCTCACTGTACAGAGAGGGAAAGCAACTTGTCCAAGGTCACACAGCACGTTAGCCTAGAATTGAATGTAGAATTCATGGGAGGGTCCCAGTTTCTTATTCCTTTGTGTTCCTCCCAGCCTCGCTTAGCAGAGAACAGTTAGATTTATAGCAGGGGGTGACTGAAGGATGAACGGAGGGTGTGGGGGTGCTAGAATGAAAGCTAAAGCGAGTAGATGGGGTAGCACTAAACAGAAAACATGGGTGACCGGGCCGAACCCGTGGCTCACTCGGGAGAGTGTGGCGCTGGGAGCGCCGAGGCCTCAGGTTCGGATCCTATATAGGGATGGCCGGTGCGCTCACTGGCTGAGTGTGGTGCCGGTGACACCCAGCCACAGGTTCTGATCCCCTTACCAGTCACAAAAAAAAAAAAAAAAAAAAAAAAAAAATTTGGGCTGGCCCATGGCTCACTTGGGAGAGTGTGGTGCTGATAACACCAAGGCCAAGGGTTCAGATCCCATATAGGGATGGCTGGTTGGCTCACTGGGAGAGCGTGGTGCTGACAGCACCAAGTCAAGGGTGAAGATCCCCTTACCGGTCATCTTTAAAAAAAAGAAAAAAAGAAAACATGGGTGACCATGGACAGTCATTCAGCCCAGTGGTTCCCCAGACCCAGCCACAGCATCTTCTGGAGCCTTTTAGGCCCCACGAGACCTATGGCTTTAGAATCTTGGGCATGACACCCCAAGGGCTTTTAAAGGGATCTCCAAACCTAAAGAGATGTTTCTGGAAGAAAGGGAAACCCATGTAGTTTCCACTCTCAGTCCTGACCCCCACCATGGCATGTGGTCCAGAGAATGACATTTAACCTCTGGTGGATCAGATTTCTGGGGGTAAAGTGGGAATTTTATTTTGGTATTACCTCGAATAATCAGAATGTTACCAGCATGAAGTGTTTCTAGTGCAGAATAAAAGTCTTAAATAACAAGGTTTTTTAAAAAGCTTCCTAGATGACACTGGAGACCTTTGATTCAGACCATTTTGTCTCCTGTGAGATGCGGGCTGGAGCAAACTTTGCATCGTTGTAAATAATAATCATTTCCATTTTACAGATGAGGAAACTGAGGCTCAGGAGGAAGTAACTTAGATTAATCATATGAACAGCATACTAGTAAAATATTGCTAATATTACTAGCACCAACCTTTGTTGACGTTTACTATATAGTTTCAGTAGCTCCATTTCCTTATTCACCTTCACTGTGCCATAGGAGGCAGATACCATCAGCCCAGTTTTACAAATATTCTGAGGCTCAGAAAGGCTACAGAACTTGCTTAACATCAGGAAACACATTTTTTTCTCTTTAGGTGAAATAATTTAACATTTCTATTCCAGTATTTTGTATATCTTAATGTTTCACTCCAGTTACCATGATGAGTGAAAAGGGAGAAAGTGACGCTCACTGGCCCCATGTGTGAGGTTGTGACAGTAGTGGTGACAGTGGGTGATCACAAAACACGGTGACAGCAATACTTGACATTTATTGAGCACTTACTGCGTGCGAGGCACCATTCTAACCACTTTACATGAATCAACTTGTTTAAATCCTCACAACATTATTCTGAGATAGGTGCCGTTATTATCCTCACTTTACAGAAAAGGAAACAGGTGCAGAGAGGTTAAATAACTTGCTCAAAGTTTAGTAGCATGTGGCAAATCTAGAATCTAAACCAAAGCTGTCTGGTTCCAAGTATGTGGTGCAGGAGGGAGGACCTGGGCAGATGTCTGGGCAGAGAGTAGAGATAGGAATCCAGAGCTCAAGAGGCAGGTTTGGCAGGAGACACAGGTAAAATAGTCATGCTACTTTATTACGTTACATTCATAATAATGGTATTTATTACACATTTATACATGCCAGACTCTGTGCTAACCGCTTTCCGTCTTGTTGAAGCCTCATAATTCTGAGAGACAGGTGTTTTGGTTTGGGGGTTTTTTGAGGCAGGCATTATTATGCCCACTTGACAAATAAGCAAACTGAGGCTGAGTTAGGTACTTCCCCAGCTAGTAAGAAGCAGAGCCAGAAAGTAGACTCAAGTCTGTCTGACTCCACAGCCAGCACTCTGTACCAAGTGGCAGGTGACACGGTAGAAGCAGGCAAGGTACCCAGTGGAATGGGTGGTTTGAGAAAGCTGCAGAAAACTGCACAGAAGGAAGAATGAGAGGGGTGCCATGTGGAGGAGTGAAGCAGGGCACGATCTCCAGAAAGGTGGAACCAAGCACTCTTTAACCTGCAGGATGAGGCCGGCCCGTGGCTCACTTGGGAGAGCGTGGTGCTTGACAACACCACGTCAAGGGTTAAGATCCCCTTCCCAGTCATTAATAAATAAAGAAATGAAATAACCTGCAGGATGTCCCACGTGGGGGTCTGAGAAGAGGAACAAGACAGAACTCCCCTAGAGGAATAGCCAAAGGGTTTGAGAAGATAACATGGAGCTACAGGTATGTAGGCCAGGGCCCCAGCCCTAGCCTCGGGGCACCCATGTGCCTTGCAAGTACAAACCTCTAGCACCTCCTCCAACTGGTGCTACTCCCATTCTTGGGGAATAAGAGAGTTAAAGGGATTTGTGACAAGCAAGAAATAACCCTTATACCTAATGGGCTTTCCCCAGGCACTTCACCCCATGCTCACTTTGAAAAGGGCCTCTCAGGGGCCCGCAAATTCTATGTGCGATCAGGGAGACTTCCCCACCAGGAGAGGACAGATCCAGGAGAACTCCCACTCAGGAGAGTGCTGCTGACAGCGCCCCGTCCACATATAATCCCTGCTCCCTGCACTAAGGGCACCAGCCTGTTTTTCCTGCCCTAACATCAGTGGCACAATCTTGATGAGCCACTACCACCGGGGCTGACAGCAGTGGCCCGGCCACGCTGGCAGGAGCAGGGTCCCCAAGACAGTGTGACCTTCATACAGAAGGCCATGCTGGGGCCACAGCCTCAAAGGGGCAGCACCCGCTGAAGTCCAGACTCCCCAGCCCCCCTCCTTCCACTCCCAAACGGGCCCACCAAGGCGGGCCACCACCTGCCTCGCTCAGATCTCCCATCCACGCACCTGTCCTCCAGCCTCACCAAGCAGCTCCCCATCACCCTCCCCTTGTTCACAGCTCCACGCTTCACACCTGCTGTCCTCTCCACCTGCTATCTCCATTTTTCTCTCTGAGACACTCCCCCAAGACAAAACACAAATGTCACCTCCTCCAAGAAGTTCTTCTGCTATCTCTAAACCACTTCTGCAGAAGTGGTGGCCCCACAGCCTTATTGAGCTATATTACAATAGAGCACCCCCTCCCAGCCCCCCAGCACGTACTAAAATCACCAGGAAAGCTTTCTCGAACTACCCACTCTACTTATCCCTCCAGATTCCAACTCGGTGGGTCCAGGATGCCATCTAGGACAGTGACTGTGGTATCCCCATAGCTTCACTTTCCTCATCCCAAGAACCAACATTGTCCTGTAATTGCTAATCCCCTTACATGTGCAGTATGAATACTTTTTCACTGGACTTATAAAAACTCTCCAAAGGAGACAAGATAGGCCATATCATCCCTACTTTACAGATGAAAAGACCAAGACTCTGAGAAGTGAAATAATTTACTAATGGCATACAACCTAATTCCCAGGTCCAGTGTGTTTGACATCTGTGTTTCCCAGAGGCCAACACCCCACACCTGGGAGGCAGGGTTGTCCTGTCTCTCTGGGCTTTGACAGCTGAAAGTCCTTGGGGTGGGAAAGCCCACTGATGTCATATCTAGTGCATTGGCTTGTCCCAAACAGCTGAATGACTCCACTGTTGGTAAAACACAACTCACCTACTATTCTACCAGCCCTCTCCTTTTCCAGAACTGCTCCCCAATTTTCAACCTAAATCCTTCTAGAATCAGAATCACTCAAGTTCTTCTTGCTCTGCCAGAGCAAGAGGTTTCTCTCTTGGACATATTCACCACTGGAGTTCTGAAGACACCCCCCTTCTGCCAAACCACATACGCACAGGATGGGGAGCTCAAACTCTTTGGCAGCTTATGTGAAAAAAATCATGCATTCTATCTGAGCTCACATGTTCACTCCAGCAGGTCACAGAAGCACAGTGACCTGAGGCTGGAAAGTCAGAGACTGTACCCAGTACTGGCCAGATGGCCCCTGCTATGCCATCTTCCACTGGAGGGAGGATGTCACCAATTTGAGAAGGACATCCACAAATAAGACCAGATTCAGGGGAAGGTGACCAGACAGGTGAGGAACCTGTAAACCATCCCATGCAACAGCCTGGGAAGAGGAGCCCAAGCAGGTCCTCTGGGAACTCCAGAAGAATTCAGAGAGAGCAGACTAGGACATTTGTCATGAGTCACCCTAGAGGACAGAGCCAGGGCCAGTGAGGCCAGAGTTGGGCTTACATGAGAAAGAACTTTCTTCCTGAAAGGACATTTCTCCAAAGAAGGTATACAAACAGCTAACAAGCACATGAAAAGATGCTCAACATCACTAATCATTAGGGAAATGCAAACCAAAGCCACAATGAGATACCACTTCATACCCATAAGGATGGCTATTATCCAGAAAATGGAAAATAACAAGCGTCAGCGAAGATGTGGAAAAACTGGACCCCTTGTGCACTCTGGTGTGAATGTAAAATGGTGCAGCTGCTGTGGAAAACAGTATCTTGGTTCCTCATAAAATTAAAAATAGAATTGCCATGTGATTCAGCAATTCCACTTCTGGGTATGTACACAAAAGAAATGAAAGCAGTGACTCGAACTGACATTTATACACCCATGGTCATAGCAGCATTATTCACAACCAAAAGGTGAAAGCAACCTAAGAGTTCCTTGACAGATGAACAAATAAACAAAATTTCGTTTCTCTATGCTATGGACTATTATTCAGCTTTAAAAAGGGAGGAAATTCTGATGCATGTTACAACATGAATGAACCTTGAAGACATTCTGCTAAGTGAAGTAAGCCAGTCGCCAATGGACAAATACTATCTGATTCCACTTATTTGAAGCACCTAGAACAGTCAAATTCGTAGAGACAGAAAGTAGAATAGTGGTTGCAGGGGGTGGGGGTAGGTTGAATGGGTACTTACTGTTTAACAGATACAGAATTTCAGTTCTGTAAGGTGAGCAACAGTTCTGGAGATGCACAGTGGTGAAGGTCGCACAACAATGTGAATGTACTGAATACCACAGAACTGTGTGCTTAAAAATAATCGAAATGGTGAATTTTATGTCATGTATATTTTGCCACAATTAAAAAATTTTTAAAAAGAAGGAACTTTCTAACAAATCAGGAGTTTTTAAATCTGCTTGAGTACCTAAGCTAAGTGATTGGTAAAACAGGTAAAACAAGTGTCAGTCTGTATCCAGAGCATTTCCTCTGTACCATGTTGTAACTGATTTTATCCCCTTGCAAAAGCCATATTTGCACTCAAGGCCATATTGATGTTCTACACTCAGATAATGAGTGTGTTACATTTGTATATACTCAAAGTATATACAAATCAAAGAAAACCATGGACAGGTCAACGCAATCTAGCTTGAAGGATGTTCTGATTTATTTAAATGGTCTTCCTAAGCAAGATATAGTAGTTAAGCTCCCGTTCTTGTCCAGGTCTTAGCAGAAAATAAGCTTTTGAGAAGAGGGCCCAGTAGCAAGCTGCCCCCTGCTCTTGATGAACAGGAGGTGGAGAAAGCACCAACAAAGAGCTGAGCCTGCATTTGATATTATATGTGTCTAACTAAGACAACACCCTAAGCCCAAAGCCCACTCCTCTGGCTCTCCCCAGGACAGGAAAGACAAGGGGCAAGGACCCCATAGTTCAAAGTCAGGGACAAGGACGACCCATCACATCGTACCATCCAATCTGGGAGAAAATGCATAGCCTTGTAAAAGTCTCCTTTTTGGTGTCAGGGCTGGGAGAAAGTGGCAGAGGTGGAAATGGGACTGGGCAATTGATGTCACTTCTATCTTTTTCTCTTTATACACACACTCTCAATAAATGGGTATCTTCTTTTTTTTATTTTATTTTATTTTTTTGATTGTCAAGTATGTAAGAATGATTAATTTGGTTCAGCTATGTCACAGAACTGAAGAGATCTGCCTACAAAGTGTGCCTGGAAGCCACTCTACGATAACAACACTGGGAACAGTGAAATGAGCTGCTACAAAGGGTAGTGAGTTCTCTGTCTCTGGACACATTCAAGCCCACGCTGGTTGACCACCTCTGGGCTGTGGTCACAAACAGTTCTGCATTCCAGGTCTGCCAAGTCCTAAACTTTCACAGCAGGGTGTCAGTAGATACTGTCTCAAGTTGTCTTATCAGAAAAAAACTCAGCCATACATGCTTGCTATTTAGAGTCAAGGAGAGCGCCAACAGTAGGACTAGAAACAGAAAGAGTCAAACGGCTTCCTAGCTGGACTAGAAACAGAAAGGGATGGGCCAAGGGACCACTGCTTGATATTATAAGCCTTTCTTTACTTCTTTGTCATGAATTAATTTGATTTTTTTAAAAAACTTTAAAAGTTAAAAAAAAAAAAACTTCCATGGGTTAAAAGAAAATATTAATCATGCAGTTACTAAATAATATATTTCCGGAAAATACTTGACAATATGGAGAATGCTCATAATATTATATTTATATATCTATACACAGATATACACACATAAAAATACACATAAATGTACCTAGAAAAAGGAAAGAAGTGTACTAAAATGTTCTCACTTATTTTCTTTCTTTTTTTTTTTTTTAAAAGATGACCGGTAAGGGGATCTTAACCCTTAACTCGGTGTTGTCAGCACCATGCTCTCTGAAGTGAGCTAACCGGCCATCCCTAGATAGGGATCCGAACCCGTGGCCTTGGTGTTATCAGCACCACACTCTCCCAAGTGAGCCACGGCCGGCCCTCTCACTTGTTTTCTGTAGGTGGTAAATAAAAATACTGGTGATCATCATTATCTCCTTCATGTATTTCTGGAGTTTTTCATGTTCTATAACAAACACGCTAATTTCAATAGTCCCCAAAAGGCAATTATTATTACTTTTAACAAATAAAAAGCATTAGCAACTATCGTAGATTAAATACAATCATATGGCTACAATTCTTTGCAGCTCCTCCCATCCAATTGCGGAGTGATTGTCACCCCCTGCCCTCACTATACCCATTCCCTCCTCCCCCAGCTCCCCTGACTCTGGGCTACAGGGAGAACCACCACCAGCCACCAGCCAGCACCACCCAGCAGACACGTGAGTGAGGCCACCTTGGGCCATCCAGACATGGTGGAGCTGCATTAGTGATTCAGGCAAAGCCAGCCGAAGAGTTCCTGGTTGACTTATTTTCAGAATCTCAAGCAGATCGTTTTGGGGTGACTTGTCACACAGCAATAAATGACTGATAAAGTGACAAAACTGAAACATCCCTTCTTTCTTCTAAGCCCTCCACAGTACCTGTCCACGGGGTGCCCATGGCCTCCGGGCTCCACTCACTCCACAAGCCATGCCCAAACTCCTCCTGGGCCCGAAGTTGCACCACATGCCTCATGCCGCTCCAGGCGTCGTAGATGATGCAGTGATGCTGTAGATCCTTGACCTGAGGGTGGGAGGCACCTGAGTCTGGGATGGGGCCCGGAGGTGGTGCTGGTTAGGCAGCTTCACAGGGAGACGGCGCCCTTCACCACCCAACTGGCAGAGATGCTCCAAAGTCTCAGACCAGCCTGGAGGCTCAGGGTGAGACGCGGCTGCCCTCGGGACCAACACGGGCTGAAGCTGTAACTCACTGCCCCCACCCAACGCACTGCAGCATCCTGCAAGCCACAAGCCTTGGCGTGCTCACAGCCCAAGTCCCTTCCCTAGCCGTACTCTGATTCTCACAGACAGGCCTGTGAAGAGGAGATTGGTCTGGTAGTATTATTCTCATTTTATAAACAAGACAACGAAGGCTCAGAACTGAAAAGACTTACCCAAGACCATGCAGGTGGTAAATTACAAAGCAGGGCCTAGAACCCTATTCTTTCTCTGCTATCCTCAAGAATCTAGGGGCACTTTTCTGTCCAGAAGTAAACGATAAACTTACCATCCATGTTGTGAATATCTTTGACCGTTCAGCCCGGTATCGAAGCTCAAAGCGTAGTCTGTAGAAATTTGAGTTCCAGGAGTGGGGGTCTTGCCAGGTGACACTGAGCCGGCGAGGTTTTCCATCCACGGCAGTGACCGTGATGTTGACCGGTGGGTCGGGCTGCACTGTGGGAAAGTGAGCATGGCTCCTGTGCAGCAGTCAACATGGTGCAGAGACCCATGAAGAATCTGCAGACCCCCATCCAGGCAGGACCACCCCAGCCCCAGACCACTCCCCATGCACACCTTGACAGGGCCCACGTCCATCAGTCTGACCTCCTGGCAAGCAACGCCCAAAAAGCACCAGCTCACCAAACCCCTCAACCACCCCTTCCCTGCCCCTTCTGAGAAGTCGATAGGAGTATTAAATCAGAAGAGAGGAAAACAGCGGGAGGGTGGGGAAGAGGTCACTTACGGATTTCATAACCATCAAATATCTGGGTTTTGCTGGACTTGCTCCCAACGCCGTTGGCTACGCACAAGGACACTATGTAGACAGAATTGTCTCCCTCCGGGACTGCCAATTGGCAGGAGAATTTCTGGGACTGCTGAGAATACTGGCAGGGCTCCTGGAATTCTTCTAGTGGACTGTACTGACTGTCGGACACAAAGCAAAGGCAGGGCTTGCCTATCAGTTTCTGCACTTATTCAAGAGTGGAGAGAAGGTCAGGGCCAGGGGCTAAGAGCTCAGGCTCTGAAGTCTAACCCTGGGTTTGAATCCCAGCTCCAGACTTACTGGCTTTTGTGACTGAGTAAATTATTCAATTTCTGAGTATCTTTTTTCTCATTTGAAAATGAGAATGTTAATAATGTCTACCTCATAGGAGTTCTGTTAGGATTAACTGAAAAATGTATGTAAAACATCTAGTTTAGCACCTGGCACAGAGAAGTGAGGGTGCTGGACTAGAGGGCCCAGCCAGTCACTTAGGCAGCAGCTACATGGTAAGCTCTGGGTTTCTGCCAGGTCCTGTGTTCTTGGAGCTGTGGGGAAATGCAGAAATTAATCGAGAGACCCCACCCTGGCCTCAGGACATGAACAGAAAACACCCACCCTCAGATGACTAGACACCCAGTAAAAATGTCATTCCAGAAGCACAGAGTGCTAGAGAGTTCACAGAGAGATGTGGTATTTCCGGCAGGTGAGTCCAGAAAAGGATTTTGGGTGACTGAAGACACTGAAGTGAGTCAGACACCATCCCACTTGGCCTGGAGCCTGACATTTCACCCATGATGACGTGTATGGGCATGTGAGGCACGGCAGCCACTCGACCCTGGGCTAAGGCTGAGTCCAGCACATGGGACAAACTCTCTTCTTCTGGGAGGCCTGCCCCAACTTCCCAGTGTGAGTTGGAGTCTCCCACCCTCCGTCCCTCAACGCCCCCCAGGCTTCCATCCCACCCAGCACTGGGAAGGCTGCTCATCAGCTGGTTTAGTGTCTGAGGGCAGGAGCTCCCACAGCCCCAGCACAGCACTTCATCCAAGGCACACGCTGAACTCGCCAAACGTGGAAGGAAGAGTGAGCAAGCTTAGTCGGGGGAGGGTGTGAAAGTGGGCCACCCAAGAGGAAAAGCAGGGCCCACAATCACCTCTTTCCAGGGGCCTGTTTCACCCCCAGCAGTCACAGAGCCAGGGGGCCCTGAGTGGATACAGGGTCCCTGAGGCTCCCCCTCCCCACTTTCCTCATTTCAAAAGTACTCAATAGCTCTGCTGTCTCTTCAAAGCAGATGCCAGCCCCCAGGCTGCTGGCAGGAGGAGGGTGTGAGCTAAAACACTTGTCTCCTACTCTTACTGCCAACAAAGTATTCTAGTTGAAGTGTCAAAAATGAATAAGCTTTCCATGCCTGGGCTGGGAAGCTCAGGCCACTGTGTCTATCCTGTTTAATCCTGTCTATGGACGAAAGCCTTCCACATCCCAGACAATGTATATCCAAACCCAGCTTTCCATTGCGAGGCTTTCTGGTCTTCTCTACTTGGAGTGTGAGATAACAGTCCTAATGGCAGCTGTACCGTTTGCAGATGGGTAATATACACTCCCAGTGTAGAGGCCAGAACATAAATATTACTGCCAGCCACCTAGTGACTACCTGGAGACAGACACAAATGGAAGCCAAACCACCCTGTTGAAGTCACTGCTGATTTTTTGATACAATAGTCCCCTCCTTAACCACGGTTTCAGTTAACCACAGTCAACCAAGGTCTGAAAATATTAAATGGGAAATTTCAGAAATAAACAATACATTTTAAATTGTGCACTGTTCTGAAGTCTCACATCCCGCCCAGGAAGTGAATCATCCTTTTGTGCAGTGTATCCACAATGCAGACTCTGCCCGACATTAGTCACCCGCATCCTCTGCTCCTGACATCCAGCATCCCCATCATCATGGCCTGCAGGATCACCCAAAGCAGTTGATCCTCCTTCTGGGGTACTGTCAGGTCAAGAGTAACCTAACACTATGTCACATGCCTGCGTCACTCACTTCACTTCATCTCCTCACGTAGGCATTTTATCATCTCACATCATCACAAGAAGGGTGAGTACGGTACAATAAGATTTTTTTTTTTTTTTTTGTCTTTTGTCTTTTTCGTGACCAGCACTCAGCCAGTGAGCGCACCGGCCATTCCTATATGGGATCCGAACCCACGGCGGGAGTGTTGCCGCGCTCCCAGCGCAGCACTCTACCAAGTGCGCCACGGGCTTGGCCCCAGTAAGATATTTTGAGAGAGAGAGACCTCACTCCCATAACTTTTATTACAGTATATTGTTATAAATGTCCTATTTTATTCTTAGCTATTGTTGTTCATCTCTTACTATGCCTAATTTATAAATTAAACTTTATCAAAGGTATATATCCATAGGAAAAAATATAGTATATATAGGGTTCTATACTATCCGCAGTTTCAAGTATCCACTGTGGCATCTTGGAATGTACCCCTCAAAGATAAGGGGGGACTACTGTACTCTGATGACTGACAGTTCAAACTCAGTATAAACATCTAAACTAAGGAGACCTTGGTGTGGGGATGGAAACAGGCAAAACTGCAGAGGTCGGTTTGTTTTCAGCATCTTCCACCTCCTCTACACCCATGCCTGAACCCATTGCAGGTCCTCCCACTCGAGCAGGGACCCCCAGGCAAGGTGACTTCTCTCCCCACCCATTACCACTTCCTCTCATCTGCCTTTGTAATGCAAAGAGCCTGATAACCTCACAGGGTCAAGATACTGATAATGGGCTCCCAGAGACAGGGATATCTGCATCTTCTTCAGAGCAACGCCCAAAACCTTTGAACTTTTAATGAAATCAGACAGAATGGGATTGGATTCCCAGCAGAGCCCCCTACCAGCTAGATAACCTAAACCAGGCTGATCAATCTCTCTGAATCTCAGTTTCTCCATCTGTTAAGTGAGAAAAATAACAAACACTTCTCATAGCTGTCGTGATAGCTAAAAAGTTAATAGGACCAAGTACGAAGTGCAGTGCCCAGCACAGGGAGAGTAGTCAAAAGAAACTGAGTGCCCTCCTATTTCCTCCTCCTTATCCCAAAGGCATTACTTTCTATAACACTTTGGAATCCCTGGCTGGCCAGCTCTACTGGGTTCCTTTGCAAGCCCCTCCACCACTCCGGGGACCTCAGCGAGGACGGTGTGGACATAAACACAGGGTCCAGCCCGAGATACTTACAGCTTCCTCACTACTAGCACAGCCTTGGTCGTCGGCGAAGGGGGCTTCGGAGGACTCCACTCACAACAAACCTTGCTGAGGGGGCTCTTCCGGAAGCAGGTGAGCTGGGGCTCCTCTGGGGGAACTGGAACGAGAGCACAGCAGAGTAAGGAGGCAGCGGGGCTTCCTCGGAGCGCATCTGATCTCATGGGCAGTGAGTGGCCTCCCCTCTGCAGGGAGCACTTGGCTCAGCCCCTGGCCCCTGGCCCTGGAGCCAGAAATGGCCAGGACATCATGGCCTAACTCAGCCACATGGGGATCTAATTGTGGCTGGAAAATTAAGGGTCACCTAAGTCCTCGTGTCAGGCTGGAAGCAGATCCTGGACAAGGAAAGGGAAGCTCCTCAGGTCAACTTGTCTAAAGTGGGGAGAGGATCATCCAAAAAATAGGGGCATGAAGGGCTAGCCGGTTAGGTCAGACGGTTAGAACATGTTGTTATAACACCAAAGTGAAGGGTTTGGATCCCCATACTGGTCAGCCACCAAAAAAAGTAAGGGCTTTGGAGTCACACAGACCTGGCTGTGTGGCCTTGGGCAAGTCCCAACCTTGCTTCAGTTTCCTTATCTATAAAATTAACTGACGGTAATATAATAATAATACTGCTTTCCCTCACAGGGTTGGAAGGATTGCATGAGAAACAGGAAGCCAGTACCTTAGCACAGGGCTTGGCACACAGAGCATCAGCTCTATGAAGTCTTTATCTAGATGTAAGGGAGCTAAGAACCTGCTAATTCTAGAAACAAGAAAAGCTACTTTGAGATCTCAGTATGTGCTATGCAGAGTTTTCAGCACCATGTGTGTGTGACTACATATACACACATATAAACTCATTTCATCTTTACAACAACTCTAAGGTAAGGTAATAAAATTAACCTTATTTTGCCCAAGAGGAAACTGAAGGGCAGAGGAGTTCAGCTGTATGTGAAGGAGCAGGATTCAAACCCAGGCTGCCTGGCCGTGGGCCCCACACTATAACCTAATCCACTAAAAGCCCTACTTCACAAGGCCAGCTAGACAGTGTTCTCCCTCAGCCAGATGCCCCCATCCCACCAGAATTTCTGCCAGCATCTCACTGGCAGACATCACTGGGCCTTTCCCCAAAACTGTCAGGCCAAGGAAATAACAGGAGTCAAAAGGATCAGGCAGGGGATATCAGGCAGGGGATTTCTCTGGAATGCCCAGAGCCAAGTTTCTTAGGGGCAATGGAGCTGTCCTGGGAGCCATCTCTGAGCTCTGAGCACACAACTCACCATCTACCAGCAGGTGCACAGTCCCAGCTGGGTGGCCATCCTGGTAGCACGAATAGTTTCCAGAGTCACTGGGCTGCACCGACCTCAGAAGCAGCCTCCTGCCCACACTGGCCCATCTGGTGTGGAGTGAGCTGGCGACCAGATTTCTGAGCACCCAGTGAACAGTGGCATTGTCTGCTGGTTCTCCCCCTGGGCAGGTCAGGGTAACGCTGGCCCCCGGCAGGCTGGTCAGCACACCACTCGCCACCTCTGGAGGAAGGAGGAGAGACATTTGGTGAGCCCACAGCAATCTGAGAAAGGGACTTCATTCTGATTTGGGGAAACCACAAGAGGCCTCAGTACTAAACCTCTCTCGAGTCTATCCACTGGTCCAGGCCACTGTCACCTTTGCCTAGATTCAGGCAACGGCCTCCCTGTGGACTGCCCAGCCTGGCCCTCTCCACCCAGCTGCCTGAATGAGCCTTCTAAAGCCACAAGCTGGTCACCCCACTCCCTTGATTAGAAAACCCTTCAGGGACCTGCCACTGTCCACAGGATAAAGTTCAAGCTCCTCAGCATGGCCCACAGGGCCTTCCACCACCTGCCCCTGCTGACATTTGAGGCCTCATCTCTCCCCACCCCCTTAGAAATTACAGACACCCCCCCCACCCCCCACCCCTGTGCTCTTCTCCCGCTCACTCTCCCCCAACCATCCCACAGTGGCTCCTCCTATGTCAGGTCTCAGCCTAAACATCCCTTCCCCAGGGGCCTTCCCTGTGCCCCAGCTGGATTAAGCCCCCATTCGGTGCTACCTTGCCACCCTGTCACCCACATGCTACCAAATAATTACCAATTTCATGTCTGTCTTCCCCTGAAGACTCCAAGCACCACAAGCATAGGCACGCTGTTTTGTTCTCCATTATATTCCAGTGCCTAGAACGTTGGCACATGGCAGGGACCCACGGAGCATGTGGTGAATGCATGATTGGATGAATGCCAGGTACCCCAGTGGGACTCCCTGAATGCACGAACACACAGGAAGTCTCAGAATCACAGGTATGCCCGGTTTACAGATGGTAGCTGAGGCACAGAAGAATCGGGATTTGCACAAGATCACCAACAAGTCAGCTGCACCAGGTCTTCTGATTCTCTGTTCCATGGGCTCCCTCCAGTCTCCTACACCTATCTATTAAAAAACACTTCTGGCAATGGTATTTTTATTCTAGGGACCAAATCGTAAGGTAAAAACAAATGCATTCCCCGGCCCCTGAAAGGAATCGTGTGTGTTCTGCTACTCAAGGAAAAGAAGATTAAAGATTAAAAGAACAAGTAAACTGGTATTTTATTTATTTATTTATTTATTTTTTGAGTACAGGTTACAGATTCATAGAATCTAAGATAAAAATTAGCAGAACTGCCTTGGACTAATTTACTAACCAATCAATTAAATTAGTCCAGGCTGATTGGTTAGGTGTCGGTTAGAGCATGGCCTTGTAACATCAAGGTACAGGGTTCAGACCCCAGTACAAGCATTGTACGAAAAAAAACAATTAAATTAGTCCAACCAGCTGAGGGAATGGAGGCCAGGGAAACATGACTAATTTTCATGTTAAGCACACTTGGTCCTTCAAGCCAAATGTATAGCCATTTATTAGCAAGCAGCAGCAATTAACTTGGCCAAAGATTTCAGAGAGGCCCAGCAGCTGCCTGAGTGCCTGACCTCACCTCCCCGCCCGAGCTCCTGGGACGGAGGACAAGCACAAGTGTCTATCTCTCTCTGGCCTGCAAAGCCTTCTTGCTTGGGAGTAGTTTTTATCTCATGCTTGGCATCCTGCCCTTCCGCCACCCCCCATCCGAGGCAGCTGTCAGAGAGGAGGGGTAAGGATCAGTGACTCCCAGGTGGATAACACTCCCGAAGCCAGGGAAGACTGTCAGTCCAGGCAAGCCTGGCATCGGTGCTCCCTGGCTCCACAGATGCCCTCCAAGGTTCCTTCTCACTTTACCACTTGGAGCCAGAGTCCTACACCCTGGGACCCTCTACCCCAAGGATGGCAGAAAAGGGAAGGAGGCAAGGCCAGGGAGGCAGTCAGTCATGACTGGTCAGGTTTTTTTCTTCACCACCAGAGCCCTTGACTTGTCACCTTGCGGCCAGATGAGTTTGGGCAGGTCCCTTAGACCCCTCTGGCCTCACTGTCCCCCCCCCCCAAGTGGGCAAGGAGGGCCTTCCCTCTGTCCTATGTTCAACAAGCATTCAAGGAGGCCCCAGCAGCCAGGCATGGGTGAGGATACAATCCAGCATCAAAGAGACCCTGCCCTTGAGAGATGTAAGACATATTTGCTGCTGCAGAGCTGGGACAGAGCACACAGTGCTCCCCTGAATGGACTTTCCTCAGAAAATAAGAGTCCCTGGAAGTCAAAGTCCACTGACAAACATTGTATTACATAATATTGAACACATGCAAATTATTATAATAATATAATAATATGAACGTGAATATAAGCATAAAATATCCAGGAGCTCCCACCAACCTAAAAACTAGCACAAACATTGTCTCTGAAGCTCCCTCTGGGCTTCCCCATCCTCCAGCAGTGTGACGTTTGGGGTTTATCACTCCCTTACTTTTAAAAATAGGTTCACTACCTATGGATCCCTAACTTTTTCTGAACTTTGCTTGATTTTTGAGCCTTTATATATAAAAGGTTTGTATGTAGTCTTCTGTGACATGCTTTTTTCATTCATGTTTCTATATTTCATTTACATGTAGCTATAATGCATTCATTTTCACTGCTATGTAATATTCCATTCTGTGACCTCCATCATTCTCCCATTGAGGGAGGTTTGGGGTCATTTCCAGTGTTTTGTCATATCAAAGATTGCGGATATCAAGTTTCTTGCACATGACTCTTGGTGTGCTTGCTCA
The DNA here is from genome assembly GCF_027409185.1 of Cynocephalus volans. Taxonomy (NCBI): domain Eukaryota; kingdom Metazoa; phylum Chordata; class Mammalia; order Dermoptera; family Cynocephalidae; genus Cynocephalus; species Cynocephalus volans. The sequence continues at coordinate 112,183,967 of NC_084467.1, read as the reverse complement.
AGAACTTCCCTAAGAGTGAACTGCTGGTCTTAGCACGTATGTGTGTGTCACACAGGTCCCTTTCCTTCATAACTGAACGGAGTCAAATGTGTTTAAGTCCAGTGAGCACCTGAAGGAGGCAACAGTGTGCCACATCCACTCATATATTGATTTCCATCTGTGCCTGAATGAAGTTTAGAAGACACACTGACACCCCTAGTCACTGTATCAATATTTTCACTTTTCCATTTTCCACTTGATAAAGCAGCTATAAGGATAAAACCTAACACAAACATCAAATTCGTGCTCAAATTACGAACTTGTAGGAACAAAGATGGAGACGCGGCCAAAAGAGGACTGTCTGCTGGTGGGTGGCCCCACTGCAGTGCTTGCAATATCCCTCTCTCAGTTAATGAGCAGAAATCAGAATTCACAAGGAGGGCTGGCCACTTAGCTCAGTGGGTTAGAGTGCAGCCTTATAACACCAAGGTCACGGGTTCAGATTCCTCTACCTGCCAGCCTCCAAAAAAAAAGAGTTCCCATAAGAATTCACAAAGAAGTTTAGGAGCACTGACTGACACATCACAGACACAAGTGCAGGTTGTATGAAAATCCAAGGTGGGGGTCAAGGACCACAGATGGATCGTCCTTTCATTGGCATTTTTTACACAGCACAGTCCTCAACTATATACAGGTCCCCATCCCCAACCATGCATGTGAGCCACTCATCATAGAATTCAGTAGGTGCTTAGCACATGTTTGTTTCATGTAGGGCACCTAGGAGGTGCCCACGGGAACAGGGTCTCTACACTGAAAACTCCCAGGGGCACCATTCACAGGTGACACAGTGGTCTAAGTGGTGCCCCCTCATGTGCAATGGGCAGGCCCCACACTGGGGATCAGAGGAGCTAGCTTTGCACAGCCAGGAAATGCTGAGGAAAGAAAATGTGAGCCTGGAGCCAGAGGGAGCTCTCTTTTCTGCTTCCACCTTTGCCAGTTCCAGGAAATATCTTTCTGGTCACTTCCCTTACCCCAGTTCAGATGAAGCTCTTGCCATGTTTAGTGACCAGCCTGAACAATAGCAGGGGCTGTTCTGTTCCTGCATTCACTAACAATGGCCAAAGTATTTGGGCAGCTCAGAGAAATATGGAAAAAAAAAAAAAAAGACTTTTTTTCTCTTCCACAAAAGCAGAGCTGCAGGGAGCAACATAATGGCCACTTCCTCTGCCAAGGAACTTGAGTAATAGTTTTCTGAATCTTTAAAACTGACTCACTATTTTTTAAATAGGGAATGATTAATTATAAACCACCCATTGGCAAGTATTGCCTGTCACAGCACTGCTTCAAGATTTATTCCTTCCAGAACCTGCAAATGACACTGTGTTAACTACGCTTTTAAAAGCACTGTATGCACAGTGATCACAATAAATACTCATAGAGGAAAGACCATAAGAAAATATATTTGTTAAAGTCAGAGTGGGTAGTGCTGCCCCACCCACCCACTCTCCCACCCCCTCACCCCTCTGCCTCCTGATCAGAGTCTCTGAGTCAGTCCCTGTGACACCCAGGGGGGCGGGGGGTGGGGGGGCCCTTGTGAGCAGCTCTTTGAAGAAGTGATGTTCACAGAAGTGCCCTCCCCTCATACTCTGCCCCTCTCTGCAATCACTAGAGGTGACTTCTTTCTCTTCCTTTTCTCTTTCTGTGGTTTTTGAATTTTCCAAGTTGCTTGTATTACTCTTCTAATTATATATATATTTAAAATAAAGAAGCTGCATAGGCTGGGTTTATTACATCCAGGGAGGAGAGAGAAGAGAGGGCAGGGCGCAGTGGGCCCTGGGGGACAGGGTGGGGCAAGGGTGGGTTTTTTTCAGGGCCAATAGCTTCTGAGAGCAGAGCACCCACTGACCCGTACAGCTTCAGGCCAGAGCACCCACTGACCCTTACAGCTCTATGCTGTCACTGTCACCACACCCTGCACCCTAGCCCATCCTTCCCCTGCAGGCCTTATCCCCTTGTGGACACAAGGCACCTTCTCTGGGCTCAGCCTCAATTCCTCCCCAGGTGTCCCTGTTTCTCTGTTCCCTAGGAGTCTGCCAGGGGCCACAGCAGGGAACCAGGTGAGGAGGGGGCTCCTGAGAGCACGCCTTCCTGCTCCTGGGAGACATGACCTGGCCATTCTCACGTTCCTACCCAAGCCTGACAAGCTGCACACAGCAGGCCCTGGGAGATGGGGGTGGGGTGGAGGGGAAGGGTGTGGCGGGTGCTGTGCAAGCTGAAATTCAGCAAAGAGCACACAATTTAGCATTTGTCTTCGAGCAATTGCTCAACCATCTGGAGCCAGGGCTGCAAGCCTGTTCCTGTCCCCTCCTTAAGAATTCAAGAATTTTTGTGCACCATGATGTGCAAGGCCAGAAATTCCTAATCCTAATCCATAAGACAGAACTGGCAGTTATTGAACACCTACTATGCGCTGGCAGTGCTGTCCACCTTTTCCATATCATAATCTTGTTTAACCCCCACAAAACCCTGTGGAAAACTTAAAACTACTTGTAATACAGGCCACCCTGGGATAAATGTCACTGACACATTGAGGGAGTTGAGGGATAAACTATTCGGAAAGGGGAAGAGAGATTTGAGCTGGGTCTTGAGAAATGAGTGGGAGTTTGATAAGTGAAGCTGCAGGGAATGGCACTCCATAAAGAGGGAACAGTATGTGCAAAGGCATCAAGAATTGAGAGTCCTGGGGAGGGCTGGATTCTGGAGTGTCTGAAATACAGTAAAGAGGGAGATGGAACCTATGGGGAACAGGGAGGGTGTGGGCACCCTCTAAGGGGATCAGACCTGGCTCTGCAGGCAGAGGAAGGCCTTGGCAAAGGTGTGTAAAAGCTCAGTGCCCACCCTGCCTCCAACCCCAGCCTCCAGGACAGGAGCCAACCCTGCTTCTTGCTTCTATTTCTCTTCCAATCCCCTTGAGAATGAACCATCCTGATTTGAGTATCACATATTGTACCCAGGTATTGATATTCAAGGCTGTACCCCACAGATATGTACAATCACTTGTGTTTCAATAAAAAATAAATTTGTAAAAATTAAGAAAAAAAAGAGAGAATGAACCAACTGTCCCCAGCTCCTAATGCATCATAAGGCATCACAGAGGCAGGAGAGAGAAAGAGGCAGCCAAGGACGATGAGCCTTCTTTGCTCCTGGGGAGGGATCATCCTTTTTCCTGGCTCCTAAGAAGAAATGGGATTCTGCAGAGGAGGCGAAAGTACCTCACCTAGGACTAAAATCAAAAAAGAAGGCACTATTCCCTCTGGAAAACAAACCTTCCAAAAGCTCCTCCTCAACCATCAAATGCACCTGGTGTCTGGTTTGGTCACAGTTCAGACACTGACTACTAATTGGGTAGGGATAGGCTGACACAAATGCCTGCTTTGATTTGTTCTTTAATATAAAGTACATGTCTAAGGGGCTGGCCCGTTACCTCACTTGGCTAGAGAGTGGTGCTAGTAACACCAAGGTTAAGGGTCAGATCCCCTCCCCAGACAGCCGCCAAAACCAAAAAAATTAAAATAATAAAAATAAATAAAGTACATCTCTAAGAGCGGAAAGCAGCTTGCTTGGCATAGAGGAAGAAACTTATGTTGTCAAGTGACAGGAGTTCTAGTCCTGGTCTTGCCAACCAGGCAACCGCGGGCACGTCACTGCCCCTGGCAGAGCTGCTCCCCTTCCCTGCAAAATGAGGGTTCAGACTGAGATCTGGGGGTCCCTGCTGGCCCCCACTCCTGTGGTCCAGCATCCCATCCCCCTGACTTATTTGTTCTTAGAGGGCAGGAAGTACATCTGTTGATCTCAGACAACACCCAGCTTGAAAGCATAATTAATCTATGGATTTATTATTTTCATAGTTGATGACTTTGGGAGAGGGATAACAGCAAGTTCATCCCGGTGCCCTCAGACAAATGCTTCTTTCTCCCTGAGAGCTGTAGGGAAGGGAAATTCTCACAACTTCCCTTGCCTCCTATTCCTCAAGGGAAAGAGTTTAGGACCTGGATAAACCCCGGCGAGCAATCCCACAACTCCCTGCTCCTGTGGCCCAAGTAATCCTTCTCCCAGGGCAATGGGCTCCCCACCATGGCCCCAACACCCCTGGAGCTGGGACTTTGTAGAGCAGCTCTGGAAAGCAAGGTTCTTCCCCATTCAGGGCCTAAGTTTAGGTGCTAGAAACCCAAACAGCTTTGCTGTCTTTATACTTTTTTCTCTCTTCAAGTAAACTTGCAAATGTCAATAACCAGAGAAAAGCACACACTCGGAGTCACATATTTCTCAACTCTCTTGCAGCTTGTTGTTGCTCTTGCCAGCAAAAACAAGTTCGGCTTCCTGGCCCCATTTATGCAAGCAGTAAAGCAGAGGCCAGCCCACCACCGAGGACACAGGCTTAGCTCGTGCCTGCTAATCCCACTGTCCCTGCTACTGAGCGGGGACGCAGGGTCCTGGCTGCCTGGGCCAGCTGGCAGCAGAGGATGGCCTCCAGCTTCACTCAGCTTCTCAGGTTGCAGAGGCACGGGATTTCAGAAGGTCCCCTTGCAGCAATAAAGGTTTTGATCTGAAAGGAGATGTTGTCCTGGAGAAGTCTTCAGGAGATGTATGTGGGCACCTCATGTCCAAACAAAAATGAACTGAGAATTTGGTCCCCAGGAGCGAGAAAAAGTCCCCAGTACTCTCGGTGAACCCTCCTTGCATTCTCCATAACAATCATTCCCAGCTAGGAGCACTTACCCGCGCCAGGAGCTTTACCTAAGGGCTCTCCACCCCTCACAACAACCCTGCTAGAGGGAGGCTTATCCCCTTTGCACTGTTGAAAGTTAAGGAACGTGCCCAAATTCACACAGCTAGTGAGTGAGGGAGTCTACACCGGAACCAGTGAATCTGGCCAAAGTCCACCTCTCTCCTCAGCCCAGGCACCTTTCTGTGTCCACCTCCAGCTCCCCCTCTCTCCGGGCTGCCCACCACCCTCTATCTCCCCCAATTTCCTCTTCTCTGCCCTTCTCACACCTCTCTACCCTTCACAGACATGGGAAAGGGAATCCTGAGGCTTGAAGGATGTGCATAAGGGGGCAGTGGGCTTTCTCACCACAGTCTGCCACTCCTAGGGGGACCTGGGGGGGTCCCTCTCAGAAGTCAGGAGTCACACCCTTACCTCTCCTCTACCCTGTAGCAGAGCATTTGTATGCCAAGTCATGGCTTAAGAGTGCCTCCCCCTCTGACGACGAATCTCATGCTCTCCCCAAGTCATCATTCACTTCTCCCTAACATCCCACAGGGTGCCCTCGGCTACCATTGCGGGAAAGGCGAGGCCACAGGCTATGGCAAGTCAAGACTCTCAGGGTCTAAGCCGAGACCCCTGCTGCCTTCTCTAACTTGGCTCCCAGTCCCACCTTGTCCACAACCCCCTCTTCTCAGATTACTGCTCTGGCTGGCAGCCCTACCCCCACACACGTGTTTGTACTTCTTGTACCTGCTTGTATTTGTCTTGTATTTGGCAGAGTCAGTATTTACCTTGGCTTGGCCCTCCTCTCCATCCGCACCGCGGACTATACACTGCTGGGGAAGAGGGCCTGGGAGAGAGGGTCCTTTGGACCCATAAAAAAGGTAATGCTGGATGCTGACTCAGACCTGTGCATGTGACCAGCTCCTCAGGAGAAAAACATTTAATCCTTCCCTGGCAGCATCAGAGGTAATCACCTGGCCCTGGTCCAAGAAGGTCTGGCCTGGGTCACCTCTCAGAGATTATAAACTAATTAGAGGAAAAGATATCTAAGGACGGCAAACAATCCAACTCCCCCACCCAACCTAACCCCAGGAGCAGATTGAGAAATAAAAAGATTAAGGGCAGAACTGAGCAGGGCCTAGGAAGAAAGGCACTGACAGCCACAGGTGGATGCACACAGGACTTTGGTCCAGAAGGGATGTGAGGAGGAGCTACAGCTGGGGAGTGGGTGCTGGGATAAGGACTGCTGTTTTAAAGCTGTGAGGGCCCTTAAGGATAATTCAGGCAAACCCTCCCCATTTTTATAGATGAGGAGAAGCAGCCAGTGTATAATGTAACAGACTGGAACCCAGGGCTCTGGGACTCTCAGTCCATTTTTACCCCATGACCCTCTGCCTTCCCAGGAGTACAGCACGAAGGGTCCTGTCTTCCCGTCTCTGAACACAGCCTCAGAGCCTAACCAGTTTGGCCCATAGTCAGTGTTTTCCATGTACTTCTGGAAGGTGGGAGAAGGGCAGCAGGAAGAGAGAACCTGATATATGCCCCTCATCCCATCCCAAACCATATCTACCAACCACCACCCTCCCCCCAGCTTCCACTCCCCCACCCCTTTAGATATGAGGAAGCAAAGCTAAAGATATAAAAAGTCACAAGTGGAGGTGTGGTAGGGAGTGACTGGGAGGGGCGGGGAGAGGCTACCGGGGCTAGATCTGTTCAGTTATTACTATGAATTGTGGTTCCATGGGTATGCTCATCAGTGAAAATTTATCAAGTTGTCAGAATCCTACTGACCACGCGCTTCCGTAGGTGTGTTACACTGCCCTAACACCCAAAGGCCCCACTCGTGCATTCTCACCAGTGCCAAGCTCAAGCCTATCTCCCCCCACCCCACGTGCCATGAGCCTGTGTTCACACACGCACACACACTGGGCCGGCTCCTTCCATGTCACTGTTAAGGAAGCGTTCAGAATGGAAGCGGACCAGGTACTTCTAGCCTCAGCGAAACCTGGAAGTCCAGCTCTCCTGCCCAACTAGTCCTCCCTTATATATAAGCACCATGTTCTAACACAACATTATAAATATGCCAATCCTCCTTAATTTAATCTCTAAAGCTTACTCGATCCTAATAAATATACCAACAGGACTTTTTTTTTTTTTTTTTTTGGAACTAGGCAAATTGACTCTGAAGTTCAAATGGAAAAGTAAACAAACAAGGACAGCCAGAAAATTCTGAAAAAGCAGAGAAATGAGAGCAGGATTAGCCTACCTTTAAAGCATATTGTAAAGCTGCAGTAATTAAAACAGCATGGGACTAGCACATGAATAGAGATACACAACTATGGGAGAAACTAGAAAGTTCAGAAATAATAAAAACCAAAAATAGCTCAGTCTGCACTACTGGGTACTGTGCACCTCAGACGCACTCCTAAGGGTAGAAGCCACCAGGCAGAGCTAGCAAGGGATGGATGCAAGAGGGGAGGCTGCTGAGGTTCAGCTACAAGTCAAGCCTGAGCCCAGGACAGAAAAGCCTCTGACTCTGCAAGGGGACTTTTGACCTCTTTGGATCTCAAGGCAAGAGGAGAGGGTAAAGCACACAGATTAACCACCCAAAAGAGACTCCCCAGAGGCTTTATCCAGACAGAGGGTCTGAGGGTTTAAAGCCTTTCTTTGCCATCTTCCCTTTGCCACTGCAGCCCTTAAGGATCTCTCTTCAAAAGACTCTAACAGTTAATGACATGACATTTAGCACTTCCCTGTTCAGCTGGAGTCCAAGGGGCTGAACGGCACCCCCAAGCTTCTCCAGGGCAAGGGACATCCATGTGTCCCCATGTTGCCCTCTGCTCCAGGCCCTCAGGTAGTACAGATTGTTAAAGAGAAGGCAGGAATTTTCCTGCCCAAGATGAGAGTATAGGGAATCCCTAAATATTTTTATATTTCCTTCAGGCCTTCGCTCAAATATTATCTTCTCAGTATCAATTCTACATGCCACCACCCTACCCCACCCCCAGTATACACACACAGGGCCTATCTCCCTTCCCTGTTTTATTTTTCCTCTTTAGCACTAATCAGTGTCATACTATATATTTAATTTACATCCTGTTCATTGTCTCCCCCACTAGAAGGAAGCACAAATAAGACAAGGATTTTTGTCTGATTTGTTCACAGCTGTTTCCCCAGCTCTTAGAACAGTGTCTGGAACAAAGTAGAAGCTTGAAATATATTTTTGGAGTGAATGAATGATTAGCCATATTTATTTAAATACTTGCTCTGCACTAGGACTTTTCTAAACATTCTGTTACTTAGTCCATTTACTCTTCATAACCACCCTGTGAGGTAGTATAATTGTTTATATTTTCTAAATGGGGGACACTGAGTCTCAGAGACATTCAATCATTTGGCCAAGGTCACATCATTTTTACATGGCAGAGCAGGGCAGAAATCTGTCTGGCTCCAAATTCTTAGCCGTTACCTATACAAGATGAGCTAGGTTCAGGTGGAGGAGAGAAGGTGGAGAGGGATAAAGGAAGAGGCAACAGAAAACCTCTGGAACTCTAGACCAGCATTGTCCACTAGAATTTTCTGCCATGATGAAAATGCTCTGAATCTATGCTGTCCAATACAGCAGCCACGAGCCACAAGTGGCTAGTGAGCATTTGAAATATGACTAGTGCAACTAAGGAACTAAATTTTTAATTTGATTTAATTTTAATTAATTTAAGTTTAAATACCCATATATAGCTAGAGGGTACCATATGAGAGGGCACAACTTTAGACTTAGACTAGTTCTGGTGACTGGGATGGAGTGTTCTCACTTACTGGGTCTGTGCCAAGCAGGCCTGATGGGATCAGGAAAGGGAAGAAGAGGGAAGAGGGTGCCTATTTACAGCAGTGAGCACCTTCCTTACTTTGTGTAATGCTTACCAATGCCCAGTAAGGGGAGTATTTACTTGGGACCTAGTTCTCTGAGAGTCCAAGATGAGGTCAAGATCAGTGTGCTTGTTGCTTTGGGACCTGGTCCTCAATCAGAGGAGCTTCCTCTCTCTACCTGTCCCCCCAACCCCCTGACAATTTGTCTATGGGTAGCTGGTACCAAGCGGGATGGATCAGAAGACTGGGTTTTCTCGGTCCTTCTCAGGATTCACACTTGACCTTTTTCAGGCTCCTTTTAGGGTGGAGTCTGTATGGCTGATCCCACACAGGCCTCATAGGCTTCACACAGACTCCATAAATGTTTGCTTCAATGAGTAAACAAGGGACAGAGCCAAAGCAGGGAGAGATTTCTGGCAACTGGGAGCCACATGGGGGAGGGCCTTCAATCAGTTCCTCAACCACACCATTTAGGCAAAAGTCCTCAAACCTGACAGTGCCTAACAATCACAAAGGGCAGTTTGTTAAAAATGACATTTCCCAAGCCTCACTCCCTGATATTCCTATTTAATAAATCTGGGGTAGGGGCCAAGAGCCAGCATTTTTACCAAGCCCACCACCCCCACCCCCAACACACATGCCAAATCTGATGCTAGACCCAGAACTACCCTTTTGAGAAACACTGATTCTGGGTGAGGCTAGGAATGCAGGTAGGCACTGGGAGCAGGAAGAGGCTGCCCTAAACGGAAATTCAGAAGTTGAGAGAGGACTTTGAGATATTTAAAGTTGTATGTGCTTGTCTTGTGTATCTTCTTGCATTACAGAAAAAGAGGGAACTTGAGTCATCCACATTCAGGCCTTCTACTCCCAGCACCTAGAGTGCTGGAGCTGGAAGAAGCCTGAGTCCCAGCTGGTCCAGGCCCCTAGATGGCAAGTACACCTGGCAGATCCTGGACTAGTGGGCAGCAGCTCATCCCAAGGAAAACATGCCTCCCAGCTGTAAGAGCCCTTCAGCCCAGAGAGCCAGAGGATTTCCCCTCAAAGCCAACTCCAGCCTCTGCTACCCCCTCTGCCCCTCACTTCTCTAAAGTGAAACATCTCACAGTCATTCCGCTCCATGCTTCCTGTATAATTTCTTTATTTTTGCTCTCCAGTTTGTGGGCTGTCTCTGTGTGGGTGTGGGAGAGAAGCTGGGCAATTTCTACTTCTCTGCATTTTCCTTCTGAGCTGCGAGGGCTTTCACTTCCTCCCTAACTCTCAGTTCTGCCTTTCATAGACTGTCCAGGCCATGAGACCACCTTGCCCATCCTTCCTGAGCACCAGGGAAACGGAAAACTGACTGCAATTCGCTGCCCTCGAAGTACCTTGCAACCACTTAGGAGCAAAAGGAGGCAATGGCTACAGCCGTAACCTCCCTAGGGCAGATGCCTTGTGGTGTAGTGTGAGTAGCGACAAAGGCAGGCAGGGAACCCAACCAAGACATCAACCCTGCCTTGCATCCCTCTTATACTACCATGGGCAAGCCTGGGCCTCCACTTCCTCTCCCTCAGCCTCTTCTGCCCCAGCATTCAGCCAGAGGAGGACTACTCTCCACTTGCCCCCAAACATCCCCAGCTCTGCCTGCTGGTCTAGTTCTACATTTGGGAGTCTCAGGGATATCCCACACTGGAGCACAGAGCCATAGGAAGGGTTGGTCTCCACCAACTAGGCAACTTCCTGTCCCACCTCTCTGAACCTCAGTCTCCTCTTTCGAACAAAGTTATATGTAGATGCAGTGGAAGACTAGAAAATATGTATAAAGCACAGGAGGACTCAATCAACAGTGGCTGTTACTGGCAGGAGCTTTAAACATGTATTGAAAAGGAATCCCTTTCCTTTTCTCTTTCAAGCGCAAGGACCACAACCATCCAGAGAGCAAAGAACCGCAGGCACTCCATCCCAGCAGGCACTCCATCCCAGATCAAACACCGAGTGCACCCAAGGAAGGAGCCATTGTGGTCTAGCAGTGAAAGCCAGAGCCGCCCATCCCTCCAGCCACCTATCCCAGAAGCCTGTCGGCTGCCCCTCGTTTTTCCGCTGTGTCCTCAAAGAAGCCCTCAGACCCTGAAAGGTTTGCTCTGGAGAAGCAGTTGCCCAACTCCTCTAAAGGAGACTGTATGGGCAGCTGGGCAGGCAGCCAGAGCGCATCCAAAGGCCTGGCTGCAGGAGCAAGTGCCCCCTGCCCGCTCCCTCACCCCTCCTTCTCTTGTCTGGAAGAGGAGTCTGGCGCAGGCCAGCCCCAAGAGGTCCCAGTCCGTCACCAGCCTCCCCACTCAGTTAAGTTCCCAGAACTGGGGCACTTGGTTTGCCAGAGCTGGTGCTTGCTGAAATGAGTGCGTGCAGCGGGAGGATCCGTGACTCAGCGCCCGTGATGTCAGTCCCTTCACAGTTAGGACACTGTCGGTCCACATATACACCCAGAGGGGTGGGGGAGAACCAGGAGATGTGGCCCCTCCAAAGCGGAGGGTGGAGAGGGCGCTGGTACAAGGAACACCCCAGGCCGGAGCATCACTCCGCTAGGACGCGCCCTCTTGGGCATCCCCTCTTAGAGTAAATGGGGACACCGTTGTGTCAGACTCACAGGGGCACTGGGAAGAAGACACGGAGATCGGGTTTCCGAGAACACACCGAGTCCTGTACACAGACGCAGGGAGCTTCCCAGCCACAGGGCAGTCCCGGGGAGATCTCGGGGCCAAAGGCGCAAGACGCAGCAGGGGGCGCACGAGCGACCGCCCGCGTCCGCACACCTGGGTCAGTCAGCTCTGGGCCGGCACCTTGTGCCCGCGGGGACCGGACCCGAGCTAGCCACGAAAAAGGACAGCCGTCACACCTCCTTTCCTCCCTCTAGCCTCCCCCGCGTCTTGGGCGGCCACGGCAGTCTTCCCCGCCCGCCGGCTGCCCCAGCCCTCCAGGTGCGCTCCAAGCCCTTACCCAGCGTAGGGCAGCTCCCTGGGGCCAGCGCCTCCCCCGGCGCGGCCAGCAGGATCGCCAGCAGCGCGCAGCGGACGGCCAGCATGTCCTCCTTGGCTACGCTCCTGGTCCCAGAGAGACGGGTGGGCGAGTGAGAACCTGGCGGCCGGGGCGGGGCTCCTGGCGGGGGGGCGGGGGGCCGGGCTCAGGCCCCGAGGCCAGCTCCCATCCCCGGGGGTCCGGCGCTCAGCACACACGAGTCCCCCGGCTCCGCGCCGCGCTCGGCGTGGCTCCCTCTGGCCCGGCTCGGTGTCAGTGCGACTTCCCACTTGCACATGACTCAGAGCAGCGGACGATCCTGGCAACGCAGGAAAACATTTGAGGAACTCGCGCTTGGAGCGTCTCTCCGCGGTCCCACCGTGCGGTTACGAAAGCCGGAGCGGATGGCGCAACAGCGCCGCGCACCAGCAGACCGGTGGGGGTGGCTTCCTGTCGCCGCGCCGCACCTGAGCCGGGAGGGCAGGCGACCGCGAGCCCTACCAGAACCCCTCCCCCGAGTTCTGTTGATGAGAAAAGGCCGTATTGGCCACCATGGACTCAGTTTTGATTTTGGTTTCGTGAACAGGATTACTGTACGAAAGGCACACCTGGAGAGCCTTCAAGGAAGCGATGTGCCTCTTACCGTTACAGTAAAGCAGTACTTGGCAGCCTGGGTTGCCCACTGGAATTACCTTGGGAGCCCTAAAAACCACAGATGTCTGGGTCCGACAGAGATTCTGATTTAGTCGGTCTGGGGTGACGCTTGGGTATCAGAGACTCTCCACCTTAACAGTACATTTTCTCTGCCCAGCTGCTCTCACAGGCTGCAGCAAAGGCAAGCGAAGGGTTTGGGTTCTGGAGTCAAACAGATAAACCTGGGTTCCCATCCAGCCCTGCCACCTACTGTGTCTGTGACTGCTGTTCGAAAATCCGAGTCTCAGTTTTCCTCATCTGTCAGAGATAAGAAAGCCTATAGTAGACAAGGTTATTATGAAGATTCTGGGAGACAGCATCTAAGCACCCGATACAGGGTCTGGGCCTGTACTCAGTAGATGTCAGAACCTGCAAGTCTGCCCTCCTGACCTGACAGAAACTAACACTTGGCTTTCAGGAGCACCCACAAGGTCCTTTTGAAGTGTCCCTCCAAAGTTCCCCACAGAGCCTACACCTGATAGGGTGGCATCAGAGCTGAATTTGAAAGGAAAGAAATATGCCAAAATAAGATTTAGGTTGAGAAGCTTCCAGACCAGCAACTGCCCATTAGAATGTGCTTTTCCACTTTGGGCTTCAGGCTGATCCTAACTCAGATCGAGGTTCCTGGGGCAGCTGGAACGGGCATGGTCTGACAGAACCTCCAAGTGGATAGAACCAGGCATGGAAAGACAGAGCTTCTGAAATGCAGCCCTCAGACCACATGCATCTGGATCTTTCTGTGGGAGCCACCTATCAGCAGTGCCAGGCAGAACCAGACACACATACTGACCCACCCCACGATGAGGGTCGGGTTTGTTTCAACCACTCCCACAGACAGGGAAAGAAAGGTATGTTGGAGGGTAGATCTTTTGGCACCCAGTCCTCTCTCCTGCTGTTTAAAATGGGGCTGGAGCAGGGCTAGAGGGTGGTTCCCACTGTGGTTGCCCCTTTCCTCTGTGTGGCACATGCAGACCTGAAAATAATCAGAGGGACTACAAGCTGCCAGCCTGAAACCGGAAGGCTGCAGAAAACCCTCAGCTCAGATAGGAGAGTTTAAAATAGGGAGGCTGAAGCCCAGAATAGGCATCTTAGACCCCACCTGTCTTCTGCCCCAAAACAGACTTCTCCTTCTGGGAGCCTGTGCTCTGGAGTCAGGCAGATTGAGTTGCCATCCCAACTCTGCCACTTGCTGACTGTGCAACTTGGGCAAGTTACTTAACCTCTCTGAGCCTCCATTTCCTGATTTGTAAGGTGAAAGCAACAACATACAAATTATTAGTGTTGTAATTCACATTAATAGACCTGGCCCATCTTTATTTTCCCAGCCTCATTTTCTGCATTTCCATGCCTTGCATATAATTATTCTAAATAATTAAATATTATTAATAAATCAATAAATATTCTACAATACTATTTATGGTTTCTCACCTCCATGCCTTTGTTCAAGCTATTCCTTGCACCAGGAATTCCCTTGCTTTGTCCTACACTCCACTCACCCTTAAGACTCTACTCCGATGTCTTCTCCAGGAAGCTGTCTGGTCTCTTCTCTACTTGCCTGGAATCCCATCATCCACAAACTCAGATTAGGTGGCCAGACTCTGCTCCCTCTAAACTCCTTGCTCATTTTGTTTACCACCCTGTCTTCCCTGCTACACCATAAAACTCATCTCTATATCCACACTGCTGAGCAGGGCCTGGCACATGGTGAGGGCCTTTGTCTGGGGATGTGGCCTCCCCCAGGGTGGACCCTGAGCAAGCTCTCTGGCCTCCTTTTCAAGCCCTGCCTGAACTCTACACTAAGTGGAGTTTCAAAAATTTGGGACCAACATTCCAAGCTTTGTTATGAAAACCACTGATAAGGAAGTGAAGAAAACACACCTGAACTCCCTTTACCCAGATAGCAGAAGGAACGTGTGGGACATGTCTGAGCCAGGGCACCTCTCTCAGGTAACTGTGCTGTCTACACAGTACTTTTGCATACACAGTCTCCTTTGAACTTCTCAACCCTGAGGGCTGGAAGGTATTGTTCCCAGTTTTCAGTCTGAGTAGACTGAGGCTCAGAGAGGTGAAGTGACTTATTCAAGCCTGCCCAGCTGATAACTGGGAGCTCTGGGGTGAGAAATGACTCCTGGCCCAGGATTCTCCTTGAGGGAGGGCTCAGTGGGCCCAGGACCAAAGACACAGCAGGACATCTGTCTGCCCCATCACAGCAGGCACTCGGGGTTGCCTAGGCTGTAAGGGGCGAGTATAGGAGCAGAACTTGGTGTTTGGAACACCCCCCTCGAGCCTCCCAAACTCCCTCTCCTTCACCTCTATTCCTGCAGTTAACCTAGAGGGGAATCTCTGGGCTGACTCTTTCCCAGCAAGCAAATCCTCTCTCCCATCTTTCATCTGAAGAGATTAAGCTTTTTAAAGTTTGCCAAAGACAGAGACCAGTAGGAAGCCCCATAGGATAAAAATATAAGCTTGTTTTGAATCCAAAAGAGACTTAGTCATCACCTGCTACTGCTCCCTCCATTTACAGTTAAAGAAACTGAGGCCTTGAGAGATGAAGTCTGCATAAGATGGTACAGGCAGTTAGTGACAGAACTGGTCAAGGACCCAGATGTCCTGACTCATAGTGGTCGTTTTTGATTCCCACTCTGCCCCCACCTTCTGGGTTTGGGCTGATGTGTTGGAGCCATTCTCCACAGCCGGAGTTTAAAACCATACCCTTTGTTCTCTGCTCACCTTGGGAGTCTATCTTTAGGTGCAATGATGATTCTTGGAGTTTAAAACCATACCCTTTGTTCTCTGCTCACCTTGGGAGTCTATCTTTAGGTGCAATGATGATTCTGCGAAGTGCAGTGGGGTGGGGTTGGACTGACATGCAGACCCTTCCCCTGGCCTCTGGCCCTGGAGTCAGCTCCTGGTTAATCAATAATTACAGGAAAGTGTTCCTTATTCTCTGAAACCTTCCCCTCCCCCTTTCTCATCAGCCTGGGAGGAGGTGTATGGGTAGACAGAGTTATAATATATGGGGGACCATCTGAGCCCCCAAAGTCAGGCCCCAGCCAGGGCCCAACACCTTCACCCTGTCTGGGGAGTCCCTCACTTTTTTGGGGGGGGGGTGGCTAGCCAGTAAGGGGATCCAAACCCTGATCTTGGTGTTTTAACATTGTGCTCTAACCATTCGTGCTAACTGGCCAGCCTCAGAGACCCTCACTTTCACAGTAGAGGAATGCAACACCCCTGGCTCTGCAAAATGACAGTCAGTCTCACCTCATATTCGATCTGCAACAGAGTTCAGTGCATTTTCTGTTCCACTTTCCTTTGCTTCACTAGCTGAGTTTACCTCAGAGAAGGGATTTTAAGCACCATTCTCAGAAAAGGATTATAAAAGTTTCTCCCCTTGTAGTATTTATAGAATGTAATGATTTTGTAACTGCTAAAAAGCATCATGATTAAAATTAAGCATAGAATTGTATGATCTAGCAGTTCCATTTCCGGGTTTATATACAAAGAATTGAAAGCAAGGACTCTAACAGATATTTGTACACCCATGTTCACAACAGCATTATTCACAATAACCAAAAGGTGGAAACAACCCAAATGTCTATTGGCAGATGAATGGATAAAAAAAATGAGGTATGTACATACAATAGAATATTATTCAGCTTTAAAAAGGAAGGCAATTCTGACACATGCTACAACATGGGTGAACCCTGAAGACATTATACTAAGTGAAATAAGCCAGTCACAAAAGGACAAATTCTCATATGATCCACTTATACGAGGTACATAGAGTATTTAAATTCATAGATAAAAAGTAGAATGGTAGTTGCCAGCATCTGGGGGAAGGAGAGAATGGGAAGTTATTGTTTAATGGGTAGAATTTCCATTCTGCAAGATGGAAAGTTCTGGAGATGGATGGTAGTGATGGTTGCACAATAATGTGAATATGTTTAATGCCACTGAACTGTACATTTACAAATGGTTAATTGGTAAATTTCATGTTACGTATGTTTTTCCATATTTTTAAAAAAGAATCACAATTATAAGATTAAACCAGCTAGGAGCTTGAAAATCCAGACATACAAAATACATGCATTATTGGGCGGGTGGGGAAGGGGAGATAACTCATGTTACTAAGAGATATAGCATGAAATTCCTTTAAGAGAGTGGGCTTCTTTAGTACAATAAACAAAATAATTCTATGTGCATAGACTTGAGCCAGTCTGCTTGAGTTCAAATCCCAGCTTTACTACTTACTAGCTGTTTGTCTTTGGGCAAGTTACTTAACTTCTCTGTGCCTTGATATCTCCATCTATAAAACAGGGAAAATAAAAGTTACCTCATATGATACTTTTTTTTTTTGAGAATTTAATTAGTTAACATAGGTAAAATGTTTATAACAATGCCAATACATGGTAAACCCTATATGAGTGTTTGTTAAATAAATGTAAATGAGTAAACTTTCCCAAAACATATTCTTTCTAGGCAGAGGAGTCCATCCAAATCTTTAATTATAGCTCATTATATCACCCATAAAATGAAATATAATTTGGTCATTAGATGCTTTCTGAGGCCCCTTCTAAGAAGCTCCATGGATTTAACAGTGTTATGGATGAGAAAACCATTTACTAGGTTTAACAGTTCCAGCTGGATTTGCTTCTATCAACAGAAATTTCTTAGAGCTAGGGCATCTACAGTTCCTACTTCTGCTTGCCATTTCACCTTTCCTGAAAGATATTCTTTTTTTTTTTTTTTTTTTTTTTTTCTTTTTCGTGACCAGCACTCAGCCAGTGAGTGCACCGTCCATTCCTATATAGGATCCGAACCCGCGGCGGGAGTGTCGCCGCGCTCCCAGCGCCGCACTCTCCTGAGTGCACCAAGGGCTCGGCCCTCCTGGAAGATATTCTAAACTTAGATTTCTTTTTTTTTTTTTTTTTTTAAAAGATGACCGGTAAGGGGATCTTAACCCTTGACTTGGTGTTGTCAGCACCACGCTCAGCCAGTGAGCGAACCGGCCATCCCTATATGGGATCCGAACCCGGGGCCTTGGTGTTATCAGCACCGCACTCTCCCAAGTGAGCCACGGGCCGGCCTGTCCTGTGGACTTTTGTAGAATGAGAGTTGAGTTATAATTACCCTTTACATTGCCAATCACATGCTCCACTTGCATTCATTAGCTGGCTCTTTAGCAATCATTTGCATAACTACTTATGCATAGACATACATATGTAAGCAGATTCCTGAGCCAAACTGCCTGAATTTAAAGTCAGCTCTGTCATGAACAAGCTGGGGACCTTGGACAATTTATGTAATCTGTCTAAGCTTCACTTTCCTTATCTGTAAAATGGGAATAGCAAGAGTTTCTACTGCGCAGAGTTATTGTGAATATTAACCTAAAGTAGATACTCACTAAAGTAATAAAGTACTTAGCACAGTCCTGGTACCCAGTTGCTTGATGATGATAATAATCTAGATGGATGGTAATCTCATCCACCCCAGGGAGTAAAGGAAAAAGGTAGATGTTACTTATAATCTGTTTTTTTCTAACTGAAATTTCCTTCCAAGGAAAAAACCTTATTTATATTAACTATTTTCATTAGTCTCTTTTCTAAATATGTTATACACTTTCCTGGCCCATAAAGTAGATTGTGCTGAACATACTTTTATTATGTTTGAAGCAATGCAACATAGAGATTAAAAGCTTTTGAGCTGGCTAGAGTCAAAAAGTCAGACACTAACAAGTGTCAGAGACTGTGAAGAAATCAGAACCCTCATCCACTGCTGGTGGGAATATAAAATGGTGCAGCCACTTGGGAAAACAGTCTGGAAGTGCCTCAAATGATTAAACATAGTTACCACATGACCCAGCAATTCCACTCCCAGGTATATAACTAAGAGAAATGAAAACATGTGTCCACACGAAAACTTGTACATGAATGTTTATAGCAGCATTATTCACAACAGCCAAAAGGTGGAAGCCACCCATATGTCTGTCAACATGAATGGATAAACGAAATGTAGTAGAGCATATCCATACAATGGAATATTATTCGACCATAAAGAAGAATGAAGTAATACCACATGCTATTACATGGATAAACCTTGAAAAGTTTATGCTAAGTGAAAGAAGCCAATCGCAAAAATCCAGATGTTATATGATTTCATTCATATGAAAGTCCAGAATAGGGAAGTCTATAGAGACAGAAGGTAAATTAGTGGTTGCTTACAGCTAGGTGGTTGGGGATGAGGGAATATGTGAGTGATAGCTAAAGGTTATGGAGTTTCTTTTCAAGGTAATGCTCTAAAATCGACTGTGATGGTAGTTGCACATATTTATGAATATTCTAAAAACCATTGGATTGTACACTTTAAGTTGTTGAATTATATGTTATGTGAGTTATATCTCGATAAAGCTGTTTAAAAGAATTTTTTTTAATTAAATAAATTTTTTAAAGCTTTTGAGTCATATAGACTTGGGTTCAAGTCTTTGTATTAGTTATTTAATCTTTCCCAACCTTGGTTTCCATATTAGTAAAGCAAAACCAACAGCAGGACCAAAGTCATAGGCTAGACGTGAGGAGTAAATGAGATAATGTCCATGAATTGCTCAACAATGCCAGGCACATAGTATTAATTCAGCATATTGCTAGGAAAGATTGGTACATTTCTAACAAATATTTTTTGGATGGCATCCATGTGCCGAGGTTTGCGCTTGTTAGCACAACATATTGAAAGATCAATAAGACACACTAGCTCATTTGGTTACAGAGCAGTGTTAAAACACCAAGGTCAAGGATTCGCATCCCCATGTCAGCCAGCTGCCAAAAAAAGAATTCAGTAAGACACAGATTGTGCCCCTCTCATCTAGGGCTCATACCTCCAAGGATTCCACCCTTCTGCCTTCTCTAGAACCTTAGGCATGATTTATCTCTCTTCCTCTTCGCTGTCAACCTCTCCCATCAGCATTTAACATGCTCTCCTCTCTCCTACCTTGCCAAACAATTTGTCCTATGCTCCATGTTCCTTCCAGTTATTTCCCTTCCTCTTTCCAGTTTGCAGCCAACCTTCTTACGCTGTCCCTACTTCCTCACCTTCCTTTACCTTCCCATCCCACTCTAACCTGCACTCTACTCCCACCCCTCCCCTGAAGCCACCCTTTCTAAAGATATCATTCATTCTACAACCCGTTTTTGAGGGCCTTCTCTGCACCACTGTCCTATGCACAAGACAGCAGCAATGACCAAGCCCAAGCCCTGCCCCCATGGAGCTAACATTGAAATGAGAGAATGAATATCCACACACAGACAAAGAAAAAAGATAATCTTGGGTGGTCCATGGCTCATTTGGGAGAGTGTGGTGCTGATAACACCAAGGCCACGGGTTCGGATCCCATATAGGGATGGCCGGTTAGCTCACTTGGGAGAGTGTGGTGCTGATGGCACCAAGTCAAGGGTTAAAATCCCCTTACAGGTCATCTTTTAAAAAGAAAAGAAAAGAAAAAAGATAATCTCAGATGGTTCAAGAGCCGTGAAGAAATAACTGCCAGGCCATTTAATTCAATGGACACTTTAAAAATAATAATTAAAATATTTATTTTTAATCCCCTTTTTGATGGTTCTAGAGCTTCTCAATCCTGATTTCCCTTTTTTATATGCAATACTTTACATACATATATATATGTACAGGTAAAAAGAATAATACAATGAACATTCGTGTACTGCCACCCAGATAAAGAAATACAAAAACAGATCCCCATACTTGCCAGCTGCCAAAAACAAAACAAGAAAGAAAGAAAGAAATACAAAAACACACTCTAAGGTCATTGTCTTTGACTTCTGAGCAGCCTTAGACAAGGCTGACAATTCCTTCCTTCTTAACATATTCTTTTGGCTTCCTTGATATCACACTGTACTCTCAATCTCTTTTACTGAGAGACTGGTAGATCCGTCCCAGTCTCTTTTACAAGCTCTTTCTCCCTAGGCTACCTTCTCCTCCCTCCAGACATTCTCTCCCTAGTCAATTTCATCCACTTCTACTGACTCTGAAATGTTCACATTCAAGGGCTGGCCAGTTATTTCATTCGCTTAGAGCGTGGTGCCAATGACACCAGGGTCAAGGGTTTGGATCCCCTTACCACCCAGCTGCCAAAAAAAAATGTTTATCTTCAACCCAAATATTTCTTATAAACTCTAGACCTGCACATACAACTGCCTACCTGACATTGCCAATATGAGGTCAGCATATGCCTCTCAAACTCAACATGTCCAAACCTGCACCATTATCTTCCTGTCACTATTTGATCTCCCTCCTATACTCTCTATCTCAAGGACTTTCCCCACCACTTGCCCATGTCAGAAAACTAGGAGTCATACTTAACTCCTCCTTCTCCCTCTGCTCAGTCATCCAGTTCATTGCAGTGTCACTTCAACCTCCAGAATAGATATCAAATCAATCTGCTTCTCTCCACATTCACTGCTGCTGTACTGGTAAAAGTCACTCTCACTCTCTCTTGGACTTCTAAAATACTAATCATTGATTTCCCCCATCCATTATTGCCCCTTCAATCTATTCTCCACACTTCAGCCAGAATGCTTTTTAAAAAATACTAATTAGATCATGTTCTTTTTCTGCTTAAAACCCTTCAATGCATTCCCATGGGCACTATGTCTGTCTGTTCATCACTGTATCCTCAGTGGATAAAACAAGTGCCTGGCACAGAGTAGACAATCAATAAATAATTATTGCATAAATAAAAAATAAATTGTTTATGACCTTATCCAAGGTCCTTATTTAATAAATACGGAAGGAGGGATGAAGACCATAATACGAAAAACTCATAGCCAGCATCATACTCTATGGTGAAAGAATGCAAGCTTTCCCCCTGAGATCAGGTACAAGACGAGGATGCTCACTTTTGCCACTTCCGTTCAATGTAGAATTAAAAATTCTAGCCAAAGTAATTAGCCAAGAAAAAGAAATTAAAGGCATCCAAATTGGAAGGGAAACAGTAAAAGTTATCTCTGCTTACAGGTGACATGATCTTATATGTAGAAGACTCTGAAGATGATACACACACACACAAAACAGAGCTAGTAAAAGAATTCTGCAAAGTTGAAGGACACAAAATCAACACACACAAAAATCAGTTGCATTTCTATACACTACCAATGAACGATCATAAAAAGAAATTAGGAAAACAATTCCATCTACAAGAGCATCAAAAAAAGTCAAATACTTAGGAATAAATTTAACAAAGGAAGTGAAAGACCTGTACATGGAAAACTACAAACATTGCTGAAAGAAGTTTTAAAAGACCTAAATAAATGGAAAGACATCCATGTTCATGGATTGGAAGACTTAATATTGTTAAGATGATAATATTACCCAAAGTAATCTACAGACTCAGTGCAATCGCTATCAAAATGCCAACAGCAGGGCTGACCCGTGGCTCACTCGGGAGAGTGCGGTGCTGATGGCACCAAGGCCACGGGTTCGGATCCCATATAGGGATGGCTGGTTGGCTCACTGGGTGAGCGTGGTGCTGACAACACCAAGTCAAGGGTTAAGATCCCCTTACCGGTCATCTTTAAAAAAAAAAAAAAAAAAAAATGCCAACAGCAATTTTTGCAGAAATAGAAAAATCCATCCTACAAAACAATCCTGGAAAAAAAGAGCAAAGTTGGAGGACTTACATTTTCTCATTTCAAAACTTGCTACAAAGCTACAGTAATCAAAACAGTAAGATACTAGTATAAGTAAAAGCATATAGACCAATGGGATACACTAAAAAACACAGAAATAATCCTGACATACGGTCAACTGATTTATTTTTGGAAAAGTTTCTTTTTTTTTATGGTGGCTGGCAGGTACAGAGATCAACTGATTTTTGATAAGGATGCCAAGATTATTTAATGGTGAATCAACAGTCTTTTCAATAAACAGTGCTGGGAAAACTGGATCTCCACCTGCAAAAGAAAGAAATTGAACTTTTACCTTACACTGTAGACAAAATTTAACTCAAAATGGATCAAACTTCTAAATGTAAACGCTAAAACTAAAAAGCTCCTAGAAGAAAACTCATAAAGAAAAACCTACCTGACATTGGATTTGGCAATGATATCACACATCTTAGATATGACACAAAAAGCATAACCAACAAAAGAAGAAATAGATAAATTGGACTTCATCAAAAGTAAAAACTGGGGCTGGCCTGTTAGCTCACTTGGTGAGCATATGATGCTGATAACACCACGGTCAAGGGTTTGGATCCCCTTATGGCCAGCCACTAAAAAAAAAAGAAAAAAGAAAGGCATCACGAATAATATATACAATTATGTGTCAATTAAAAATAAATAAATGAATAAAAATAATGCACCATGTCATATATATTGTTTCTACACATCCTATTGAGTCATCACATAAGAAGCAATAGAAAATAGAGACTCAAACAGATAATAAACTTGCCAAAGAACCCACATAGCTAGACCTCAGTTGCTGTCTCCCCCCCTCAACCCGTGGCCTCTAGAGTAAAATACAACCTACTCAAGACTCTGTAGTCTGGCCCCAGCATGCCTTTTCTTTCTCTTTCCCACAAGTGCTCTCCAGATATACTGTATTTCAACTAAAGAAGTTTTGAGATTTCCAGATAGAGCCCAGGAACCAGGAAACCACCTGGGTTTAGATGGCAACTGACTTAGCCAACTCAGGAAAGACAAATCCTAATCTGCCAGCAAGGAAAGCTGAGACACAACACGATTTATTCCACAAAATCCTCAAAAGGCTCATAACTGGCTGCTCCAAGGACACCTAGAACTGAGTGTGTATGTCTCTGTGAGTGTGTGTGTGTGTGTGTGTGTGTGTGTGTGTGTGTGTGTGTGTGTGTGTGAACAAGGAGGACTAGTTGAAAGCTGCTTGATATTCAGTTAGGCTCTGGATCTCCTCCCCTTGTCCTACATTACTGGGTAACTACCCCTCCCTCACTCCCATAGAAATCTGCAGGTTTATATTCTCTGCACAGGGTGAAACAGAGGGTCTCTGAACTGGGGTACACCAGGTGCCATTGATAGCATAGATATGGTTTCTAAACTAAGGAATGAAAGGACTCGATATGCAGAATGCTACCTGCTGCCACAGCCCTCTGCCCCCTTTGAGCAACCAGAATTCTAGCAGCCAGACCTTCTTCCTCCTGGAAGGAGATTGGTAGACTCTTCTCCAGGAAATCTGAGTAGCCCAACAGGAAAGACCTAAAGATCCAGACATCTGGGGATTCCCTTGAAAATAGCCTCATCGATCTACGCCCGTCCTATATAGGATCCAAACCCGCGGCGGGAGCGTCGCCGCGCTCCCAGCGCCGCACTCTCCCGAATGCGCCACGGGCTCGGCCCGACACAGAGCTTTCAATCAGCATCTTAGTTCCCAGGTTAGGGCTTTACGCTTTATTTGCTCCTCCACATGCCATCCCCACCTGGCCTGCTACACTGGGAGAATCTCAAGCATGGGCCACACACGCAAGAACCCACACCCTCTGGCTTCTGGTTGGTCTGGCCAAAGCGGAACCTAGGAGGAAGGCAGGAGAGTGAGAGCAGGGTATTTTTCCTCTGGCTGCCCGTGTCTCTCAACTGAAGGTTACAGCTCCCCTGTACTCTGTTTTTGTAAATGGCCATTTTATAAATAAATCCTCCTGAAATTATCCTAATTTGAGTGACCCATATGCTCACTGTTGGGACCTGACTGATATAGTTCCCATCTCATAAATGATCGGATAGTCAAGAACCAATAGATGGCTGAAAAAAAGCCTTTCAAACATGGAAGATAAAAGCAAATGTACATCTCATACCAGCCAGATGCCAGAAAAAAAGAAAAGAAGAAGAACTAAAAGCAGAATGATAAGCAATTTTCAGAAACAGAGTCTGTATAGGAAGAAAGAAAACTTCAAAAAAAAAAAACTAGTATCACTAATATGCTGAGAGAGACACTAAAAGATATTGCCTTTGTGAAACAAAAATGGGTTACATTTTTAAAAAGGAAGAGCATCCAGAGGTCAAAAAAGAGCTCTTGGAAATTAAAAACGTGATAGCAGAAATTAAAAAGTCCAACTCAATAGAAAAGTTGAAAAAATAAAGTTAAAGAAATTTCCCAGGGCCTGAGGCATGGATCTGGGGACCAGACACCCCCCACCCCCCACCCCCACCCCGTACAACCAGGCACACCACCTGCACCAAGGAGCATGCTAAAAACATCACCTCCATGTGGGTGGCCCACCACAGCCACCACAATAACCACAGCTGCCAAGAAAGCAACTAGACACCACAAGCACCAAACAGATGGTCCAGCAGCCACTGGAGGTGCATTGACACAAGGAGAGTCACCAGCAGAGACCAAAGGAAGAAGAGGATGTCTCTCTCCTCAAAGCCCATTCCAGAGTGACAGAAGAAGCAGGTACTCTACAATAATATTGGGGGACCTGAACACACCTCTCAGATTGAACAGATCATCTAGGCAACAAATCAACAGAGTAACCATTACTCTTTCAGAGGGAGAGAAGAAATCAAGGGTAATTAGAGGGGGAAGGGGGATGGGGAGAGATTGGACAAGGGGCATAAAGAATAAGTATGATTTGTAACAATATATATGCTAGTAATATAGATTTGATCAACATATGTCAACACTGAACCCCCAAAATATGTATAATCAATTATGATTCAATAAAAATTTTAAAAAGAAATTTCCCAGAAGATAGATCAAAAAACAAAGAAATAGAATATAAAAAGGGTAAGATAAAATTAGAGAAACAGTCCAAGAATTACACTTTTCTAATAATAAGAGAAAAAAGAGAAAAATAGAGGGATAGAAACAATTATAATAATTCAAGCTTTCTCAGAACTGAAGAACATGAGTCTCTGGACTGGAAGAACCACTGAGTGCCCAGAACAAGGGATGAAACTAAACCCACACCAAGGGAACACTGAAGACAAAGAAAGATTTTACAAACTTTCAAAAACAGAAAAAAATAATCACCACAAAGGACAAATATGCCAATTATCAATTTATTATGTCTCAGCTCCAAATTCGCCCTTAATACCTTCTCAGTGATAATGGATGGAATTCTTCTAAGCATTTCTCTTTTACAGTGAGCACAATGTTAAACTTTAGAAGGCACTGGAGGAACATTACTGGAGGAAGGGGCTTTTCCTCCTGCTTCCAGCAGCTGCACCATAAACCAGAGGTGCGGGTGAAAGGCCATCCATCATGGGGTGTCTGCCCAGACACACACCTCACTGCCCTCCCAAGTCTTGAGCCTTTCTGACATGGACACTGCACACTCCAAACCTACCAAACCTGCACCCTACTCCCTCTGCATGTCTGGCTACCAGCTATGGGTCACCTGTCCATGAAGGGCTGCTTCATGCTTGCCCAGCAAATGCAGATCAGCTCTGACCCAGCAAACCAGAGAACTTCTCTGCCAACTACTGGGCTAAAACTATACCTTCTTTAGTGAGGTCTGACTCACTGCCTTAGGAAAGGGCCTTGCTCTTCCAAAGTTTTCTTCCTTGGATATTTCCCTCGGCTCTCAGGTACCATCTAGTATTCTCCTACATCTTATAGTTATTCTTTGATCATAGTTTAATACTTCTTTATAAAGAACTTCCCCTGTTTAAATCACTGCATGATTTTGTCTTCCAATTGAACCCAGACTGATAGAACCAGGAATCAGAATGGCTTGGTCTCAACAGCAATACTAGAAGAAAAAGGTAATGGAACAATGCTTTCAAAATTGTGATGCAAAGTGTTTCCAACCTAGAATTATATACCCAGCCAAAATATGAACCAAACGTAAGGGTAGAATAAGGACATTTTATTTATTTATTTATTTTTAATTAATTAATTTTTTAAATTTTAATTTATCAATATACAATGTAGTTGATTTTCATGTCCCTTTACTGATTCCTCTTTCCCCCTTCTCTCCCCACTCCCACCCATCAACATCATATCTGTTCACGTGTCTCAACAAGTTCAAGGAATTGTGATTGTTGTGCCTTCTTCCCTGCCCCCGCTTTGTTCTATATTTATTTATTTATTTTTAGCTCCCACAAATAATTGAGAACATGTGGTATTTTTCTTTCTGTACCTGACTTATTTCACTTAATATAATTTTTTTCTAAGTCCATCCATGTTGCTGCGAATGGTAGTATTTCATTGTTTTTTATTTTTTATTTATTTTTTTGTTTTTTAAAGATGACCAGTAAGGGGATCTTAACCCTTGACTTGGTGTTGTCAGCACCACGCTCACCCCAGTGAGCGAACAGGCCATCCCTATATGGGATCCGAACCCGTGGCCTTGGTGTTATCAGCACCGCACTCTCCCAAGTGAGCCACAGGCCAGCCCTATTTCATTGTTGTTTTTTTTTTTTTTTTTTTTTTTCGTCTTTTTTGTGACTGGCTGCACCGCGCTCAGCCAGTGAGCGCACCCGCCATCCCTATACAGGGTCCGAACCCGCGGTGGAAGCGCTACTACGCTCTCAGCGCCGCACTCTCCCGAGTGCGCCACGGGGTCGGCCCCATTGCTTTTTATAGCAGAGTAGAATTCCATTGAGAATCCGGAGAGTTTGGAGCTTCATATGCAAATGTGGTCACGAACCGAAGAGTGCTGCGGGATACACAGGAGGGGAAGCAAAGACTCCAGGGCCCATCTGAGCATGCAGGAAGAACAGGCCTGTGCCCACCTGTGCACAGAAACGCCTGCTTGTCTGCAGCTACAGACAGCCCACTGTGGAACAACCAATCATTCCCTCCCTGCTTTCAGAACCAGGCATTCTCCTCCAGATGTGCTTAGCGGTGCTTTATGAACTGCCCGGCTCTTAGGGACTTTCCAGTACTTTCCTTTCCCCTCCCCACCCACACGCCCTCTGCCCTCAGGGTTCCCGAGTTAAACAATCTAGATGCACACTTCCGCCTCCAGGCGCCCCACCCCATCCTCTTCCTGGAGCTCCACCCCCACACAAGGTGATGAAGGGGAGGGGAAGAAGGAGAGGGGAAGCACTCTAGAGCAGCTGAATAATTTGAGAAATGAATACATTGGAAGGTAGCTCTCTTGTTACTTTGAACCATAGGAAAGGGTAGAATGGGAAGAATGACCCCAAAAGCCATTGAGTTGGGGTGAGGCAGCTTTACTCCACTTAAAACCCCTCGGGGCTCCGGCTGATTCCCAGAATAAGACTGAAATGCCTTGGCAGAGAAAAGGATTCTCCAGAAATCACCCCTGCTTTTCTCTCCTGCCTCATTTCTTGCCACTTTCTCCTTACTGTCACAATAAACAATGTCCTTGCAGACAAGAACATGACTTCATGTGGGCAAGTGGGGCTCTTGTCCTGGGCCCCATGCTTAGAGGCACCTGAATCTCTGACACACACACGTATTTATTTCATACACGTGGCCCCTCTCTCACTTAGGATCGGGTGCTTCTTGCTGGCACACAACATCTGCTCATCGCTCCCAGGAGTGGTGGTCATTGCAGCTGCTCATTGACACACTCCTCCTCTCTGCACTGGAGCAGCCACAGGGGGTGGTGGGCTTAACCCCACCCCCAGTTCCAGGGACAGGACTGAATTCATCTAAGCCAGACAGAGGACCTCTCTCCACCCAATCCCCCAACACAAACAAACAGGGCACAGCACTTCCCTGGTCAAAGTGCTCATCCCAGGGAGGGCGTGTGGTTCAATCTGAGGACAGAAATGATGGATGGCACAGGAGACACCATTCTCTCTTGCTTTGGATTGTGCTAAGTGTAGATGTGAGGCCTGGGAATGATATAGACATATGTCTGCTCCAAGAGGAGCCAGCCTTGGAACATTGCCATCTGACACTACCATAACCCAACAGACAACTGGAGATGGCTGAGCTAAAAGCCCATTCACCTGCCATTTGGACTGATACTCCAACCAGTGGTCAGAAAGCCATAGCCCTCAGGCTATATCTGGCCCACTACCTATTTTTCTACAACATGTGATGGTGAATCTCATTAAAGTAAAAGAAGCTAGACACAAAATAGTACATACTACATGATTCCATTTAGATAAAGTGCAAAAATGATCTATGGTGTTGAGGGTTGGGGTAGAGGTCACTTTTGGGGAGATATGGGTTAGTGTCTGGGACAGGGCCCAAGGGGGTGTTTCAGGTGGTGGTTATGTGGGTAGTTCACTCACTAGAGTTATTTCTATATGTCTGATGTTTTTGAAGCTTGTTTATAAATGGTATCTTTCTTTTTCATATTTTTAAAAAATATATTATACATAGCCATGAAGTACATTAATCTTAAGTGTATATAGTTCAATGAATTTTTGCATAGTTATACATCCATGAAAGCTCCACCCAGGTTAAGACATAGAACATTTTACATATCTAATCAAGGTATCCCAGAAAGTTCCTCCCCACCCACATTCCCTCAAGAGTAACCACTACTCTGACCATTGATTGGTTTTGCCTCTTCTTGATTTTTGGCATTAAAGAAGTCAGAATGCTATCTTTTGTTTCTAGCCTTTTTGTTCAAGATAATGTCTATGAGATTACTCCTGTTGTTGGGGGTATCCGTAGTTCATTCTTTTTATTTCCATGTTGTATCTCATTGCATGAATGCACAATTAGTTTATACATTTTCCTGTTGATAGACATTTGGATTGTTTTGACTTTTTGGCTACAGTGCGTAAAGTTGCTGTAAACAATCTTGTACATGTCTTTGATGGACACATGCACATATTTCTTTCACCTAGAAGTGAATTTTCTGGTCATAGGGTAGGCATAGTTTTACCTGTAGTAGATAGCCAGTAGTAGATACTGCCAGTTTTCCAAAGTGCATGAACCAATTTACAACCAGCAAGATGGTTACAATTGTTTCATATCCTTGTCAACACTTGTTATTGCCAGTCTATCTATTTATTTTTTAATTTTAATTTTTTAAATTTATTTATTTTTGGCTGCTGGCCCGTTTGGGGATCCAAACCTGTGACCTTGGGGTTGTAATGCCAGTCAATTTAAATTTCAGCTTTTCTAGTAAGTACCTAGTTGCAGTTTTAATTTACATTTCCCTATTGTTAAACAACTTTCATATATTTTATTGGCCCTTTGGATATCATCTTTTTTGAAATGCCCATTAAAGTCTTTTGAATGTTTTGGGAGCTGGCCGATAGCTCACTTGGTTAGAGCATGGTGTTGATAACTCCAAAGTCAAGTGTTTGGATCCCCATACCGGCCAGCCACCCAAAAAAAAAAAAAAGGTAAAGTCTTTTGCCCATTTTTGAACAGGCTTACTTGTCTTTTTCTTCTTATTATTTTTTATTTCTTTATATATTCAGATGTAAATTGTTTAGGAATGAGTAATTCAAATTATCTTCTCCCAGTCTGAAGCTATACTTTCACTCTCTTAATAATTCTATGATAAACAGAAGTTCTTCATTTTTTTTTTTAAAAGATGACTGGTAAGGGGATCTTAACACTTGGCTTGTTAGCACTTGTTAGCACCACACTCTGCCAGTGAGCTAACCGGCCATCTCTATATAGGATCCGAACCCATGGCCTTGGTGTTATCAACACCACACTCTCCCGAGTGAGCCACGGGCCGGCCCTAGAAGTTCTTCATTTTAATAACATTTCATTTTGTTAATATGTTAGTTATACAGTTAATATTTTTTGTGTTTCTTTAAGAAATCTTTCTCCACCTGAAGGTCATAAAAATAGTCTTGTTTTCTTCTAGATGCTCTATTGTTTCACCTTTTAAATTTGCCCTATATCATTTCAAATTAATATTTTTGGTATATGATGTGAGGTAGGGGTCAATATTTATTTTTTCCATATATATCCAATTGTTCCAGCACTATTTTTTTTTTTTTTTTTTGACCAGTAAGAGGATCGCAACCCTTCCCACAGTGTGGCCCACACCACACTCTCCCAAGTGAGCTACACGCTGGCCCTAGCACTATTTATTTAAAAGGACCCCTAATTGGTGAGAGCTGGCCAGTTAGCTCACTCAGTTACAGCATGGTGCTGATGACACCAAGATCAAGATTCCCCCTTACTGGCCAGCTGCAAAAATAATTAAAAATGAAAAAGAACATCTAATTACTGGAAGTATATAAAAATACAATCAATTTTTTAATTTGCCCTTTTATTCATAATCTTCCAAATCCATTTATCAATGTTAATTTATCTATGGGTTTTCTATGCACACAATGTTTGCAATAATGATTGCTTTATTTCTTCCTTTCCAATACTTAACAACTTTTATTTCTTTTTTCTTGCTTCACGAGGGTACTGCAAAAAGTTCATGGAAAATAGAATTAAAAGATAATACAAGCCCTTTCATGAAATTTTGAAGACCCCTTGTAGTGCATTGTCTAGAGCCTCTAGAACAATATTGACTAGAAATTATAGTAGTGGATAACCTTATCTCATTCTCAATCTCAGGAGAGAAGCTGTATTTTTCCATTTCTGTTGCTTATAACAAAATTCTTGCAACTTATCTCTGAAATGCCTTCAAGGTCTTTTTTCCCTTCTCTTGATAATCCCTTTCTTCTATACTAATCTCTTTAGTAAACGTTGCTGGGCTACACCTTTGCTTTTGTGGCCGGGCTGAAAGTTTTACAAGTTTTGGGTTTTTGGTTTTTTGTTGTTGTTGTTGTTGTTCATAGATTCTGCTTTAATTCATGCCTTTTCTCCCATAACTCAGCATAGGCTGTTATGAGCATCCGTGCAGCTTCCTGAATGCTTAGAAATTTCTTTCACCAAATTCCCTGGGTCAGCATCTTTAAGTTGCACATTTCATAAAACTTTTTGGCATGGACAGAATGCAGCCAAGTTCCTTGCAAGTTTGTAGAGATCTTTGCCCCAGTTTCCAGTGGTCCCTTCTTATTTACATCTGAGATCTCCTCAGTGTGGCCTTTACTGTCCATATTTCTTTCAGAATTCTGCTCACCAATCTCTAAGAAGTTCCAAACTTTCCCTTGTCTTTTTGTCTTCTACTGAGTCCTCCAAACTCCTTCAACCTTTGCCCAACACCTAGTTCCAAAGCCACTTCCACATTTTCCAGTATTTGTTATAAGCAACACCCCACTTCTCTGGTACCAACTTTCTGTATTGGTCCGCTTCTGTTGCTTATAACAAAATACCTGGAACTGGGTAATTTGCAAGAAAATGAAATTTATTGCTTACAATTTCTAAGGCTGGGAAGTCCAAAGTCCAAGGAACACATCTGGTGAAGGTCTTCTTTGGTGGTGGCTTCCATGACTCAGGGTATCACATTGCAAGATGGCAGAAGCAGAGAGAGAGCTAACCTTCACAGTCGGTGCCTGTTAAAGCCATCAGAACCATGCGCATGACCACCATTAACCTATCAACTTATTACTCAGGGAATAGATCCGTCCATTCACTAGGCATAGTCTTCACAATCCAATCACCTCTTCAAGGCCCCACCTTTCAGTTACTGTAATGGGATTTCCCATTCTCCCAACAGTTACAGTGGGGATTAAGCTTCAGTGATTTGGGGGGTCATGCAATCCACTGCAGAAGCTCTCAATATTTCACTATTAATGATGTTAGAGGTAGCCTCCTTATATTCTTAGTTTGCTAAGAGCTTTTTTTTTTTTTTTTTTTTTTTTTAAAGATGACCGGTAAGGGGATCTTAACCCTTGACTTGGTGTTGTCAGCACCACGCTCACCCAATGAGCTAACCGGCCATCCCTATATGGGATCCGAACCCAGGGCCTTGGTGTTATCAGCACCGCACTCTCCCAAGGGAGCCACAGGCGGCCCTGCTAAGAGCTTTTATTTAAAATTGTATAGATTTTTTTTTTTTTTTAAGATGACCGGTAAGGGGATCTTAACCCTTGACTTGGTGTTGTCAGCACCACGCTCTCCCAAGTGAACTAACCGGCCATCCCTATATGGGATCCAAACCCGTGGCCTTGGTGTTATCAGCACCACACTCTCCCAAGGGAGCCATGGGTGGGCCCTAAAATTGTATAGAATTTTATCAAACACTTTTTCCCTATCTATTGAGATAAGTCGTGTGTGATGAATTACGTAAAGAAAGTTTTAACTCCTACACCAGTCTTGCTTTTCTAGAATAAATTCAAGTTTGTTGTGACATGGTAAGCTGTTTACATATAGTTGGAATTGATTTGCTAACATTTTGTTTAGGATTTTTGTAATTATGTTCATAAGAGAGAATAACCTGAAGTTTTTTTGCTGTTGTTATCCAAGTTCTGCTGCTCTCACAGATGAGTTAGAAGAGTCTGAGTGAGATTGGTCTTACTCCTTCCTCAGGTATTTGGAGGAATTCACCAGTGAAGCCACTGCAGGGGAGTTTTCTTTATTTAAAGGTTTTTAATTTTAGATAAAATTTCTTTGACAGATACAGGACTCTTCAGATTTATATTTTCTACTTTTTTCTGTTTAATAGGTGTTTTTCAAGGTATTTGACTATCACATTGAAATTTTTTGATTTATTTGTATAAAATTGTTCAAGATACTCTCTTATGATCTTTTTAAAGTCCATTGTGATACCTTCCTTTTTATTCTCGAAGCAGTAATTTGTGCCTTTTTTTCAAAAAAAATTAATTAATCTTAATTTTATTAGTTCTTTTGAAAAGCCAACTTTTGCTCTATTGGTTCTGCTATTCTATATTTGTTTTCTATTTTATTAATTTCTGTTCTTAGAGCTATTATTTCCTTCTTTGGTTTTATTTACTTTTTTTTCTAATTTCTTGAAATTGATTATTCTAATATATGCAATGAAAGCTATAAATTTTTCTCTAAGCATATGTTTAGCTGCATCCCATAAGTTTTGATATGTTCTAATTCCAATGTCATTCAGTTCAAGCTGTGTTCTCATTTCCATTATGATTTCTTCTTTTATTCATGGGTTATTTAGAAGTGGATTGCCTAATTTCACAACTTTGTATGTTTTCTAGTATCTTTTTATTATTACTAAGTCCACTGTGGTGGGGGTACATACTCTGAATTATGTTAATCCTTTAAAATGTGTTGATGCTTACTTCATTGCTCGATATATGGTCAATTTTGTTCAATGTTCCGTGTGCTTTTGAAAATAATGTAAATTTTGCGATTTTTTTTTTTCTTTTGGGATGACTAGCCCTTATGGGGATCTGAACCCTTGATGAATTTTACAATTATGGGTGGCAGTAGTCTATATGTCACATTAGATCAAGTTTCTTGATTGTGTTTTTCAGATTTTCTATGTCCTTATTGCTATTCTTATCTGCTTGTTTTATTAATTATTGAGAGAAGTGTGTTATAATCTTCTATGATTCGAATTTGTCTTTTTCTCCATTTAGTTCTGTCCCTTTTTGCTTTGTATATTTTCAGGCTATGTTATTAAATACACATAATTTAGAATTATTATATCTCTCTGGTCTTTTCATCATTAGGAAATTTTCCTCTTTTTATTTATTTATTTTTTACAGGGATATTCATTGTATTTTTATTATAACTTTTTTGTTTTTCTTTTTTTCCTTTTTTACGTTTTATTGATTTTCTATTGTAACAGAGCTGGTTGTACATATGAGTGAGGTACAGAGTTGAATATCAATACCCATGTGCAAAATGTGATGTTCAAATCAGCACAATTGGTATATTCAACATTATACGATGGAATCATTTTTCATGTCCCTTTACCAATTCCTCCCTTCCTCCCACTCCCCTTTCTCCTTTCCCACCTCTAGTAACCTCAGTTCTGTTCTCTCCTTTAGAAAGTTCAACATATATTGTGATTGCTGTATCTTTCTTTCTTTCTATTTATTTATTTATTTGTTTGTTTGCTTGCTTATTTATTTTTTAACTCCCACTTATGAGTGAGGACATGTGGTATTTCTTTTTCTGTGACTGGCTTATTTCACTTAACATGATTTTCTCTAAGTTCATCCACGGTGCTGCAAATGGCAGTATTTCATTCTTTTTTATTGCAGAGTAGTAGTCATTTATGTATATATGTCACATTTTCCTTATCCTGTCATTCAACAATGGACATTTAGGTTGGTCCCAACTCTTGCTTATTGTAAATAAAGCTGCAATAAACATGGGGCCTAGGTATCCCTTTGACACGATGATTTCCATTCCTTTGAGTATATACCCAGGCGTGGAATTGCTGGATAATATGGCAGTTCTATCTGTAGTTGTTTGAGGAAACTCCATATCATTTTCCATAATGGCAGCACCAATTTACAGTCCCATCAACAGTATAGGAGGGTCCCCTTTCTCCACATCCTTGTTATCAATTGTTACTCTCTTTTTCATAATAGCCAGTCTAACTGGGGTGAATTGATATTTCATTGTGGTTTTGATTTGCATTTCCCTGAGGCTGAGTGATGTTGAGCATTTTTTTCATGTGTCTGTTGGCCATCTGTATATCTTCCTTTGAGAAATGCCTATTCAGCTCCTTTGCCCATTTTTTAATTGGATTATTCTTTTTTTTTTACTGTTTAGTTGTTTGAGTTCCTTGTGTATTCTGGACTAATCCTTTGTCAGATGCATAGTTTGCAAATATTTTCTCCCACTCTGTATGTTGTCTTTTCAATCTGTTAATAGTTTCTTTGCTGTATGGAAGCTTTTTAGTTTGATATAATCCTATTTACTTATTTTTCCTTTTGCTGCCTGTGTTTTTGGGGTTATATTCATAAAGTCTTTGCCCATTCCTACTTCCTAAAGTGTTTCCCTTATGCTTTCTTTTAGGAGTTTTATAGTTTCAGGTCTTATATCCATTTGGGGTTGATTTTGGCATATGGTGAGAGGTATGAGTCCAGTTTCATTCTTCTACATACAGATATCTAGTTTTCCCAGCACCATTTATTGAAAAGGCAGTCTTTTCCCCAGTGTGTGTTCTTGGTGCCTTCATTGAAGATCAGTTGGCTGTAAGTTTGTGGGTTGATTTTTGGATTCTCTATTCTATTCCATTGGTCTGTCTGTTTTTATGCCAGTGCCATGCTGCTTTGGTTACTATAGTTTTGTAGTATAATTTGAAGTCAGGTAATGTTATGCCTTTGGCTTTATTTTTTTTTATTCAGGATTACTTTGGCTATTCAGGGTCTCTTGTTGTTCCATATTAATGCTAGGATTGTTTTTTCTATTTCTGTGAAGAATGTCATTGATATTTAGATGGGGATTACATTGAATCTGTAGATCACTTGGGGTAGTATGGACATTTTTGCAATATTAACT
Organism: Cynocephalus volans; assembly: GCF_027409185.1. Lineage (NCBI taxonomy): Eukaryota > Metazoa > Chordata > Mammalia > Dermoptera > Cynocephalidae > Cynocephalus > Cynocephalus volans. The sequence goes on along the minus strand of NC_084467.1, from coordinate 112,148,452 downwards.
CTTCCAATCCAAGAGCATGGAATGTCTTTCCATCTTTTCATGTCCTCTTTAATTTCTTTCAACAGTGATTTGTAGTTCACATTGTAGAGATCTTTGACCTTCTTGGTTAAATTTATTCCTAGGTATTTTATTTTATTTTATTTTATTTTATTTTATTTGGTGACTACTGTAAATGGAATAGCTTTCTCAATTTCTTTTTCTGCTAGTTCATTGTTGAAGTATAAAAATGCTACTGATATTTGCATGTTGCTTTTGCATACTGCAACTTTACTGAAATCATTTATCAACACAAAGAGATTTTTTTTGTAGAGTCTTTAGGTTTTTCTATATATAAGATCATGTCATTTGCAGACAGGTCCAGTTTGACTTTGTCTTTTCCAATCTGGATGCTCATTATTTCTTTCTCTTGCCTGATTTCTCTAGCTAGTACTTCCATTACTATATTAAACGGGAGTGTTGAGAGTAGCCATCCTAGTCTTTTTCCTGTTCTAAGGAAAATCATTCAGAATTGAATGATATTGGCAGTGGGTTTGTCATATATGGTTTTTATTGTGTTGAGATACTTTCCTTCTATACTTAATTTGCTGGGAGTTTTTATAATGAAAAGATGTTGAATTTTGTTGAATGCTTTTTTCTGCATCTATTGAGATAATTGCATGGTTTTTGTCCTTGACTTTGTTGATGGGGTGTATCACATTCATTGACTTGTGTATGTTGAACCATCAACCTTGCATCTTTAGGATGACTCCCACTTGATTATGGTGTATAATTTTTTCTGATGTGTTGCTGTACTGTATTTGCTAATATTTTATTGAAGATTTTTGCATCTATGTTCATCAAAAATATTGGCCTACTGTTTTCTTTTTTTGTTGTATCTTTGTTTTGGTATCAGGTTGATGCTGGCCTCATAGAATGACTTTGGGAGAATGGCCTCTGTTTCAATTTTTTGGAATAATTTGAAGAGAATTGGTATTAATTCCTCTTTAAAGGTTTGGTAGAATTCAGCAGTGAAGCCATCCAGTCCTGGGCTTTTCTTTGTTGGGAGACTGCTGATTACTTCTTCAATCTCATTGCTTGTTATTGGTCTGTTCAGGTTTTCTATTTCCTCTTGGTTCAGTGTTGGCAGTTTGGATGTGTCCAGAAATTTATCCACTTCCCCCAGGTTTTCAAATTTGTTGGTGTATAGTCATTTATAATAGTCTCTAATGATTTCTTGTATTTCTGTTGTATCAGTTGTAGTGTTTCCTTTTTCATTTCTAATTTTTGTTATTTGGGTATTCTCTCTTGGTTCTTTTTTGTTGTTGTTGTTGTTGTTGTTGTTGTTGTTGTTGTTGTTGTTGTTGTTGTTGTTGTTAGCCCAGTAAATGGTTTGTCTATTTTGCTTATCTTCTCAAAAAACAAACTTTTTGTTTCATTGATCTTTTGTAACTTTTTATAGGTTTCTATTTCATTTAGTTCTGCTCTGATCTTGATTATTTCTTTCCATCTACTAATTTTAGAATTCGATTGTGCTTTGTTTTTCTAGTTCTTTGAGATGTAGTGTTAGGTTGTTTATTTGAAATCTTTCTATTCTTTTGATGTAAGTATCTATAGCAATAAAGTTCCCTCTTAGTACTGCTTTTGCAGCATCCCACAGATTTTGGTATGATGTGTCTTTATTTTCATTAGTTTTGAGAGATTTTTTGATTTCCTGTTTAATTTCTTCTTGGACCCACAGGTCATTCAGGAGCCAGTTGTTTAGTTTTCATGAATTTGTATACTTTCCAGAGTTTTACTTGTTATTTATTTCTAGCTTTAATTCATTGTGGTCTGAGAAGATACTTGAAATTATTTCAGTTTTTTAAAATTTGTTGAGGCTTGATTTGTGACTTGACATGTGGTCTATCCTGGAGAGTGTTCCTTGTGCAGGTCAAAAGAATGTATATTCTATGGTTGTTGGATGAAATGTTCTGCCATGTCCAATTGATCTAAAGTGTGGTTTAAATCCTATGTTTCTCTGTTGGTATGTTGCTTAGATGATCTGTCCAATGTTGAGAGAAGGGCATTCAGGTCCCCAATTATTATCTTATTTGGGTCTATCTCTTTCTTCAGGTCTAATAGTGTTGGCTTTATATATCTGGCTGTGCTGATGTTGGGTGCATATATATTTGTGATTGCTATGTCTTCTTGCTGAATAGATCTTTTTCTTATTATCTTTGTTTCTTTTTGTAGTTTTTGGTTTAAAGTCTATTTTATCTGATATAAGAATAGCTAGTCCTTCTTGTTTTTGATTACCATTTGTGTGAGATATCTTTTTCTATCCCTTCACTCTTAAGTTTGTGTGTGTCCTTACAGGTGTGAGTTTCTTGTAGACAACATGTAGTTGGGTCTAGCTTTTTAATCCATCAGCCAGTCTGTGTCTTTTGAGTGGGGAATTTAATCCATTTACATTTAGGGTTGTTACTGAAAGGTATCGTCTTACATCTGGCATTTTGTAGACTTTCACCTGGATATTTTAAATATCTTTTGTTTTTTCTTTCCCTTTTATTGTTTTTATTTGACATTTGTTGGTTTGGGGAGGTTGTAAGATACAGTTTCTTTCTCTTTCTTGTTTGCATTTTTGTTCTACCAGTGGGTTTTGTTCTTTCTTGTGCATTCATAGAAGTGATTATCGTTTTTTGGATTCTAGATGCAGGACTCCCTTGAGGATTTCTTGTAGGTCTCATCATGTGGTGGTGAACACTTGTAGTTTTTGTTTATATGGTAAATACACTATTTCTCCCTCATTTCTGAAGGATAACCTTGCTGGGTATAGTATTCTTGGCTGGCAATTTTTTTCTTTTAGTATTTTGAATACATTATCCCATTCTCTTCTGGACTGTAGAGTTTCTGTTGAGAATTCTGCTGTTAGTCTGATGAGAACTCCCTTACAGGTGACTTGATGCTTTTCTCTTGCTGTTTTTAGGATTCTTTGTTTTTGAGTTTTGCCAGTTTGACTATAATGTACCTCAGAGAGGAGTTTTTCGGATTGAATCTGTTTGGTGATCTTTTAGCCTCCTGAATCTGAAGGTCCATGTCTTTCCCTACACCTGGGAAGTTTTCTGCTGTTATTTCATTGAATATGTCCTCAATGCCTTTTTTCTCTTCCTCCCCTTCAGGAATACCCATGATTCGGATGTTTGTGCACTTAAGGTTTTCTGCTGTCTCTTTCAGACTTTTTTCATTTTTTAAAATTGTTTTTTCTTTCTTTCTTTTTTTTTTTTTTTTGTCCACCTGAATTATTTCAAAGAGACTGTCTTCAAGATCAGAAATTATTTTTCCCACCTGCTCTAGCCTGCTTCTTAAGCTCTCAGTTGTGTTTTTTATTTCATCGAATGATTCCTTCAGTTCCATGAGTTCTGCTACATTCTTTTTTAAAGTATTAATCTCTTTGTAAATTTCCTCCTTAATATCCTGAATAGTTTTCTTAGTTCATTTGTCATCTAACTGCATCTTCCTGTATCTCATTGAGTTTCAAGATTTTTACTTGAAATTCCTTTTCAGTCATTTCAAAGGTTTCTTGCTGTATCAGATCTGGTACTTGAGAGTTACTGTATTTTTTTGGTGGACTCATATTTTCTTGTTTTTTTTTTTTTTTTTGTATTTCTAGTATCTCTACATTGATGTCTGGTCATCTGGTATAGCAGTTACTTCTATTACTGTCCTTCCCTGGACTCCACCAGTGACCCTCTTTGTGTCAATGCAGTTGAGTGGTAAGCAGTCACCTGCACAGTGGCAGTGGCTGCTGTGGCTGCTGTGGCTGCTGCTGTAGTAGCAGGCCACCCTTGCAGTGATGGTGTTTGTGGAGGTGGCTTTGTCAGGCTGCCTGCATGGCAGCAGCGGCTCCAGTAGTGGCAGGTTGCTTTTACAATGATGGTGACTGCCTAGTGGCACCAGTGATGGCATCAGTGATGGCAGCAACTTCAGCAGTGGTAGTGTAGCAGTGGCCCACACAGCTACAGTATTGCAGTGGCAGTGGGGTTATGTCTCACTGGCAGCAATGGAAGCAGCAGCTGCAATTGTCTCCCTGGCATTTGTGGTGTCCTTGGCTGTGTTCTTGGTGAAACAGCACTGGTGGCTGCAGCCGTCTCCTTCACATCTGCAGTGTCATTGGTGGCTGCAGGGTTAACTCACAGTTGCAGCAATGGCAGCGGTGGTTGCAGCCACTTCCCTCACATCTGCAGAGTCCATGGCTACAGTGACGGGCCATGTGCAGGATTGCTGCTCTGTGGGAAGCTGCTCTGTGATGGGCAACAGTTTTGGGACTGGACAATGGCTCTGGTGACTGTGGCAGTGGTGGTGGTAGTGGTGGGCCCATTTTGATTTTCTTCTGTGAGAGGAACATGCCCTGGGCAGCTGTAGTCTGCCATCTTCCTGGAAATCCTGAAATTTTCCTCTTTATTTCTACTTAGGTCTTGTCTTATAACCTACCATGTCTGATAGAAGTATAGCCTACCAGATTTTTTGTGGGTACTGTTTGGATTGTGTGCCTCTTTCTTCTCTTTACTTTTAAGCTTTCTGCATCCTTATAGTCAATACGTCTCCTGTAAGCAGCATATGGTTGAGTTTTAGATTACATGCAATCTGACAGTCTTTGTATTTTAATTAGGGTATTTTTTTCTTTACATTTAATGGGATTACTGATACATTTGGATTTAAATCTTACCATATTCTCTTTTGTTTTATATTTATCTCACTTCTTCTATTTTTTTCTCTCATTTCTGCCTTCTTTGAATTATTTATTTTTATTATTTCCTTTTCTCCTCTATTCAGTTCTTAGTTTTACATTCTTTTACTATTTTTATTGGATACCCTAGAGCAGCAATTCTTTTTTTCAATTATTAATTTTTTTTTTTTAAAGATGACCAATATGGGGATCTTAACCCTTGACTTGGTATTTTCAGCACCACACTCTCCCAAGTGAGCCATGGGCTGGCCCTTCAATTATTAATTTTTAATTGACAAATAAAAGTTATATATATTTATGGTGTACAACATGATGTTTTGAAATATGTATGCATTGTGGAATGGCTATATCCTGGTAATTAACATATGCATTATCTACCATATTTATTGTCACATATACAATATATTGTGTGGTTTTTTGTTTGTGTTTTTTTTTTTTGGTGGCTGACTGGTATGGGGATCCAAACCCTTGACCTTGGTGTTATAAGGCCACACTCTAACCAACTGAGCTAACTGGCCAGCCCAATACATTGTTATTAACTATATTCACCATGTCTTACAATAGATCTCTTAAACTTATTCCTTCTGTCTAAGTGAAATTTTTTATCCCCAATTGCCCCTGCCCCCCTATAGCAGCAACTCTTAAGCCTTTTGGTCACAGAAACCCTTTATACTCTCAAAAATTATTGAGAGCACAACTGTATATCTACACATAAAAGAATGAAGCTGGACCCTTATCTCATACTGCATACAAAATTTAACTCAAAATGTATCAAACACCTGAATTTAAGAGCTAAATCTATAAAACTCTTAGAAGAAATCATAGGGTAAATTTTCTTGAAATTGGAAAAATTTCTTTTAAATATGACACCAAGGGCTAGCTGGTTAGCTCAGCTGGTGAGAGCATGGTTCTGATAACACCAGGCCCCAGGTTTCAATCCCTGTACTGGCCAGCTGCCAAAAAAAAAAAAAAAAAAAAAACACCAAAAGTTCAAGCAACAAAAGAAAAAAATAGATAAATCGAACTTCATCAAAATTTAAAAATTTTATGCATCATAGGGCATTATCAAGAAAGTGAAAAGACAATCCACAAAATGTGAAAAAAAAATTGTAAATTATATATTTGATGGCGTTGACTAGTTAGCTTAGTTGGTTAGACCATGGTGTTATAACACTGAGGTCAAGGGTTCAGATCCCTGTACCAGCTAGACACACAGTATCTAGTATCCAGAATACTAAAAAGAGCTCTTACAACTTAACACCAAAAAGACAAGCAATGGGCTTCAGTAGACATTTCTCCAAAAAGATATATAAGTGGCTAACAAGCACATGAAAAGATGTTCAACATCATTAGTCATTAGGGAAATGCAAATCAAAACCACAATGAGATACCACCTTACACACATTACAATGGTCATATTAATAATTTAAAAAAGGAAAATAATAAGTGTTGGCAAGAATGTGGAAAAATGGGAACCCTCATACCTTTTTGGTGGGAATGTAAAATGGTGCAGCCAATGTGGGAAACAGTTTCATAGTTCCTCAAATAATTAAACATAGAATTGCCATATGACCAGCAGTTTCACTCCTTCACTCCTAGTATATAACCAAAAGAATTGAAAATTGTTGTTCAAACAAAAACTTGCACACAAATGTTCATACTAGCCCTAGTCACAATATCCAGAAGAGGGAAACAACCCAGATGTTTATCAACAGATAATGGATAAAGAAAATGTGTTATATTCATACAATGGAATATTATACAGCCATATAAAGGATTTGTAATAACATGGATGAACCTGGAAAACATCACGCTAAGTGAAAGAAGCAAGACACAGAAGGCAACATATTACATGTTTCCATTTATGTGAGATATCCAGAATAAGCAACCCTATAGAAATAGAAAGCAGATTAGTGGTTGCTAAGGTCAAGAGGGAAGAGGGAAATGAGGAGTGATTGCTTTATAGGTATGAAGTTTCCGTTTTGGATAATGAAAGAGTTTGGGAACTATACAGTGGTAATGGTTGGACAACATTATGAATGTTCTTAATGCCACTGAATTTGTACACTTAAAATGGCTACAATGGTAAATTTTATCTTTTATCTATTTTACCACAATTTTTTAAATTATTGAGGGCCCCAAAGAGTCTGTGTTTATGTGCGTTGTATCTAACAATGTTTACCATATTAGAAATTAAAATGGAGAATTAAAAAATATGTAGACATTAATTCATCCTGAAATAATAATAGTTAAACCATTACAAATAATATATTTTTTATTTTTTTGATTTTTTATTTGCTTATTTTTATTTTATTTTATTATTATTATTTTTTAATGATGACTGGTAAGGGGATCTTGTCCCTTGGCTTGGTGTTATCAGCACCACACTCTCCCAAGTGAGCAACTGGCCATCCCTATATAGGGATCCAAACCCGTGGCCTTGGTGTTATCAGCACCGCACTCTCCCGAGTGAGCCACGGGCCAGCCCTCTATTTGCTCATTTTTAGAAGAACAGAAATAAGAATGGGATTGTTTTACATTTTTTCCTTTCACTTTCATGTCTGCCTTATAAAAGACAGTTTGATTCTCATAACAATTTCTGCATTCTATCTGTTCCTTTATGATGTTTAAGTATGTGAAGAAAGTTTAGCCTTACACAGATATGTAGTTGGAAAACAGGAGTATTTTAATAGCCTTTTCAGATAATTGTGGATTTTTTAAATATAAAACTCAACAAGTTATAGTTTCTTAAAGACTAGTTACAATGTGGACTCTGAAACCAAATTAATAAAATTTTTGTATTCTTTTTGTACATTAAAATCTATTGTTCTATTTTACACTTAAAATGGGTTTTTTGCTGTGCAAAATTTTCTAACATTATGCATTGGTTATTTGGAAAATTGTAGGTCACTAAGTTATTTTTTGTTCATGTGCTTGCTTTTGGTTTTGGCTGATCTGTACAGGGATCGAACCCTGTACCTTGATGTTATCAGCACCATGCTCTAACCAGCCTGCATTACTAAGTTATAAAGATTGTTGACATATTTCATCATACAGTATCAAAAAATCATGTCTGTTAATATCACTATCATTTTCATCAGAGAAGTCTTATTTGGAGCTAAGTTCATAATAATGAATAAATACAGTTTTCTAAAATTCTAATTTTCACTTGACAGTATGCATAGCCATAGTTTTTGGTCATTCGTTCAAGTCAATTGGCTCCCTACAATTTGGCTCAACAGTCTCAGTCTCATGGAAATAATTCTCCTTCCAATGGTTTTGGGTGAGTAACCTGAAATCATGAAGTCATCTGCTTCTCAATTGAATTGATCCTAGAAATCCTAAATCTTGGGTACCTCGTTTCTTTCCTTCCTCTGAGTCTCTCAGGCTGTCTTTCTTGGATGTTTCTTCCAGATGACCCTATCATTGGCCTGCAGCTTACAGCAAAGGTCCTCAGAGAGGACAGCAGAGACCATCTGATGACATTCAGAATGATTTAGATTACAGTGTCTGACAATATCAGAATGTCTTTTTATAAAGACATTTATTAGTTATGGTCATTCCATTTAGGTGAGTGCAGTTGTTTACATTCTTATTCTCCCAACATTTAGTGGAAGTAGCTCATATGACCAGTAAAGTCATGAAAGGAAATGTGGAAAGCTCAGATTAATTAGGCTTTCAATGAGAAAATAAACCTAAGTCTTGGACAAATGAATGTGATGCTAACAGTATTTTCCACACTGCAATAAAATTAGAAGATGATAAAGAGCTGTCTGCTAAGCTAAACTAAAATTATCATCAGTCTGTGTTAGTTTCAGCTGCCATAACAAAATACCACAGACTGGCTGGTTTAAAAAACAGAAATTTATTTTTCAGTTCTGGAGGCTGGAAGTTCCAGGTCAAGGTCCTGCAGGTTTGGTTTCTAGTGAGCGCTCTCTTCCTGGCTTGCAGACAACTATTTTGTCCTCACATGGACTTTCCTCTGAGCACATGCGGAGAGGGAAAGAGACAGCTCTCTGGTGTCTCTTCTTGTAAGCACACTAATCTTAACAGGTAAGGGTCTCACCATTATGACCTCATTTAACCTTAATTACTTACTCACTCCAGTATATAGAAATATAGTCACACTGGGGGTTAGGGCTTCAACATATGAAAGATTTACTTTGATGCACCTCACTTATTTTTATTTATTTATTTATTTGTGGCAGCTGGCCTGTACAGGGATCTGAATCCTTGACTATGGTGTTATAACACCACATTCTAACCAACTGAGCTAACCGGCCACCTGAACTCAATTCTTATAGTATTCTTCCATATTTATATGTCAAACAGTAAAAACTGTAAGTTGTGTTTAAAAGCTTTAATGCTGAAGTTCTCTTAGCATTTTTCCAGCTATGTGCTAGCCTGACATCAATCTGAATTTTTTACTTCTTATAATCTAGCAACCAGACATTCATTTAATTCAAAACTAAGCATTTTTGGGCCGGATCCTATATAGGAATGGCCGGTGCGCTCACTGGCTGAGTGCCGGTCACGAAATAGACAAAAAAAAAAAAAAAAAACTAAGCATTTTTTCCCTCTGAGTTTTACCTTCAACAGATGTCTAAAATTTTTCTAAAGGGCCAGCACATTTAGAGCATAATTTTTTCTTCTCTAGGAATTTTTGAGTTCTATTATTTTTAGATTTATAGAAGTGTTTACTCTGTGTTGTAACACCAAGGTCAAGGGTTCAGATCCCTGTACCATCCACTCACACAACACACACACACACAAAAAGTTTGCCTTGAATTGAACATGCCCCCAAAACTTAATCCCCACTGTAACTGGTGAAAAGTGGGGCCTTGAAGAAGTGATTAGATTGTGAGGACCCTGCCATAGTGAATGGATGGATCCATTTGATGGTGTAATGGCAGTTGTGGGCACGGTTCTGAGGGCTATAAAAAGAGAGCCCATGAGGAGCTCTCTCTCTGCTCTGCCATTCTGCCATGTGAGATCCCTGCATCACTGTCACTACCAACAAGGCCTTGACCAGATGCGTTCCTTGGACTTTGGACTTCCCAGCCTCTGAAACTGTAAGCTATAAATTTCATTTTCTTTATATATTAAACAGTTCCAGGTATAAATACAAAGTGCTTACTATAAACTACTAGTTTACTAGTTTATAGAAACTAGTCAAAATAGATCCTTCTTTTCATTTGAGACATTATATTTTCCTCATGTGACAAGACTCCAGACATGGCTCTTTGCTCCAAAGGAAACTATCCTTGTATCTATGAGCTCATCTCACTCCTCTTGCAATGTCTTTTTCATCCCAGTGGCCATGTCTACCAATGAAGAATCTTGCTCTGCCCATGGCAAAGATGTTTTTATCCCTTTCTTTTTGCAATGCATGCAGAATGTGGGTCTAGGTGGGTGATCCAATTGGTGATAATACAAACTATCGTGGGCAGGGGCCGAGCTGCAACCACAGGCACCTTTCCAACTTTCCCCTTCATGCCTCTCTGGAGGCCCTGCTTGGCTTCAATCATTGCCCTGGCCAGTGAATGGGGACGTCCCAATCATTCATAATGGTGGCCATTCCACCCCACATAGCATCCCCAGCCTTTGTCACCCTCCCCCTCTTCTCTCTGGGTCCTCTTTATGTCCCTATTCTATGATTTTGATAGACCAAGGTAAAAATTTTATGATAAAAGACAGTAATTGTAGGAGAAAAGAATGAAGAAAACCAACACATGGTGATTAGAGCCCATATGCAACACAACCAAAAAGTCAGGAGATCAGGAGACAGGGTCAGTAATTAGCTGCCGATGGCAAGTGACAACCATGGCTCCTCCAACCGGGACAAGGCAAAAAACAATGCTAGCAACCCCTTCATTGTACCTGGGTGTCTTACATTCTAGATAGCTCGTAATTCATTCCATAGGTAGCTATTTAAGAGTCAAGCTCTTCTATTACATAACAGATTTTCTTAATTATGTATATGTGTTCTGTCTTTGATTTTCTTGCCTATCCTTGGCCATTGGTCCAGTGGTGGCCCAGCACTTCTTATCAAGAAGTCCAATGGCATAGACAACCTTGGACTTCTTGATAAATTACACTAGAGTTCTTGACACTGTTCAAGGGTCTATATCCCGAGAGCCACTACCTGCCTATACCACTCTTAGACTCAGGCAAGAAAGGCTACAGTCTGGGCTGATCTAAAGCACACCCTTCAGTGTGAATAGACACTTATCTATAATATGGGTAAGTTTTGTTTTGCCTATAATAGATGTTTATGAAAACAAACAAACAAAAAATAAAGCACTCCCTTCACCACCATCACCATGGGACCCCCCTCTGGCCATGCCTCTCCCATAAAGTGATTGGTCAGAGGAGCCTAGGGGCTTGCCCAGCTGGAGCCCACATTGCCTCCTCCTAGACCAATGCTGCTCAAAGTGTGGCCCTAGGACTACTGCCAGTCAACAAACTGCTTGTTACTGGTCCACAAAGAGCTAAGTACAGAAATTGAAAGCAAGCATTTAGAAATTTTTATCACAGTTTGACTTTGCTGCAACATCCAAGCTCCTGATCATTTTCCAGGAACTTGTTTTCATTGTATTTTACAAAAGCATCAGCCCATCACAGATTGGAAATTTTAAAACCTGGGTATTAAAAACAACAATAATAACAAAAACCTTTCATTTATTTTTTTTTTAAAAACTTTCATTTATAAAAAAATTTTTAAAATAAAAATAAAATCTGGTCATTCATCTGAAGCACTGTTCTAGACTGGCATTTTCTGTCCAAATAGCGCAGATTCCATTTCCAGGGCCTATGCAGCCTTCTGCCTCAGGTATCCTCCCGCAAGCAGACCCCTCTGCCCAGTGTGCACACCTGGCCCCAACAGCTGTTTGCAGGGGTGCAGAGGAGCTTGGACTTGTGAGTTGGAGAGTCCTCTTGTGTGCACACAGGGCTCCTCAGTGCAGAAAGAGGGCAGGCTGAGGGCCAGGAAGCCAAAGGTGCCAGTTCTAAATTCAAACCTGGCCTTCCAAGCTGTTATCTTGGAAGATATATCTGTCAAGGTAGGAGGACAGAACATAATTTAACATTCTGTTAGCCTGGTCTCATAACTCCTCCATACTCAGACATGTGGTATGTGGGCCTCCATTGGTTCCTTGCCCTGAGTCCCATACACCCTCCGGGCAAACCTGCCTAAGACACCCCTGGATGGGCACTTGAGGAGACTATTAAACCGAATGCACTTTGTAAAAGCACATGAGCGTTTTACTGCATAGCTTTCATGGGATTTTCAAAGGAGAAGCTGATCCAAAAACGATTTAAGAACCACTGGCCGAGATGTTGCAGAAAATCTGACGGGGCCAGTTGGGCTGTTCCACTCCGCTAGTTCCAAAGACGGGCTCGAAGACTGTCTCTTTCTCTTCTTGGCGTGAGGGTAGACTAGAGAACAGCGATCATCTGGGGCTGCTCAGGAGGTCTTCCATATTCCTCCGGTATCCTTTGTATCTCCCCAGAACAGACTTTCTGCGTTTCTAGGAGTCCCTTCGCCTCCGGTGGAGAACCAGCTCCCAGGCCCAAGCTCCCGCGTTTCTCCGCAAGCCCCGGCGGCTGTCCAGGTGCGGTAGAAGCCGCTCCCCAGCGTGGGCAGCCGCCTGCCTTCCTCCCGCGCCGCGGGCAGCGCGTAACCCAGGCGCGCCCCGCCCACGAGCGGCCCTGCTCGCCGGGAGCGGGTCCCTACCCCGGAGCCCACGCACGGCAGCCCCGCGCAGAGGGGTTTGGGGCGCCGAGGGGTCAGGTGCGGCGGGGGACTGGGAGTAGGGGCGCCCCACACCGCGCACTGTGGAGCTGCGAGCAGGACAAAGATAGTGGCTTGCGCGGGGCAAGTGGGGAGTGGGACATGGTCCTTTCCTTCCATCTGTCGCCCCCTTCCTCACCTCCTGCAGTCCCCTGAATAAACCTCGGCGTCCTTTCCTCCTTGCCCCAATACTCAGGCCCACACAAGTCCCTGCTGGGGCCTGGAAGACAGAGACTGGGGCCCTGCCAAGGAGGCTCATGCCTCCCTGGCTGGCGTGCTGCAGTGGCAGGATGGAAGGTTTCTGCAGAATCTTCAGCCCCGGCAGTATGTCCTAGCCTAGGGGGACTCTCTCATTCTGTCCAAAAATACTCATTTCTTTAGAGGAGGTACCCCATCACGATTTTGGTGGTTTTGTTTTTGTTTTTAGTAAACTCTGGGTCCTGAGAAATGTTTGGGAAAGACTTCCCTCTCTCAGCCCAGTAAGGTGAAGGCTATACCCTCCCCAGCTGGGTGGAGGTCTGGGCAGCTCCCGGCAACTCACTGAGAACTGGAGAGTTTCCAGGAAGTGCTGGAAGGGTCAGACCAGGAGGTCAATATCTCCCACTGGAGTCAGAACACAGTCATTCAAGATAGGACACTGAAGCCCCAGAGGAGACTCTGCACTGAAGCTCAGAACAGACCACATCTACTTTACTGGACATAGTCAGGGCCACCCCTACCTCCCCCTCCCCTGACCTGAGGATGCAACTCTCCAAACCCAAACTCTCCCCCACACAGTGGTAAAAACATGGGTGCAGCCTTCCCGACTTTGTTCTGAGAACAGAGATAAGAGGGACAATTTGGCTCCTCCTGTCAGCCCCAGGGCTCCCATGGTTAGTGCGAGAATCTCCCAATGGCTTGCTTTCTTCAAAGTGCAGACCACAGTTTATTGTCCTGGGTCTTTATCAGTGACTCCCTCTCTTGTGCACTAGGGAGTGGCAACCATGGGATGCTGCGGCAGCCTGCCTGTCTCACCTGAGTGCTCTGGTCTCTCCATTTTCTCTTGCAGGACCAAGGAAGGTGGTGTCATTGAACCTTTCTGGCAGAAGGATTTCTTTGTGTTTTGAATCCCAACCTAAATGGCCCCTCTTTGGAGGCAGAAATACAGCTTTCAGGACCCTGCCCATGTCACAATCACTGGGAAATAGTGGCTCAGGACATTGCAGTTTAATCGTTTCATGCTCCACATCAAGGAAGATAAAATATATGATGTAGAGTGTGGCAGCCCCAGAGCAGATGCTGGTGGGGTTTACTTCAGGACTGTTGTGTCCGACTTTGGTGACTGGGGAGACACGAGCAGGGAAGGACTTCCAAGGAAGGAGACAGAAGGACCATCCAGAGAGGCAGCAGTGAGACCCAGAGAAAGTGTAAAAAAAGCCAACAGAGGGCAGTTTCAAGGAGAAAGTGGCCAAAAAAGACAAATGACTAAGAGACAGCAAATAAGATTCTGGCTGGTTAGCTCAATTGGTTAGAGTATGGTGCTGATAACTCCAAGGTCTAGGGTTCAATCTCTGTACTGGCCAGCTGCCCCCAAAAAGGAGATTGCAAGTAAAGATCAGACCTGGAAATGTCTGCTGGACTTGGCCACATGAAGGTTAAAGATGATTTTAGTGAAAGCATTTCAGGAGCGGGTGAAGGAGAAGCCAGAAGGCAGGGAATGGCGAAGGTAAGGAAGAGACTTCTTCCAAGACACATTGACTAATGAAGAGATGGACACAGATCACAACCTAGTTTATGGGGGGGGGATGAGTGAGAAAGGAAACCTGAGCATACTTATTTAGTGAAGGGAAGGATCAAGGGAGAGGAAAATGAAGGTCAGGTAAAGACGGACAATGGATGGAAGATGATGGAAGGTGCTGATGGGAGGAGGGAGGAGCCAGAACCTCACCAGGCGTGGGAAGAGGCATGGGCTGTGTCTGTGTGCAGTGAAATTTGTAGGTGAGAGGGAAAGCTGAAGGAGTTATTTTCCTCTGTGAAGTAGGAGGCAGACCCATTTGCTGAGGGTATGGTGGGAGGTGGTGGGAAGGAGCTGAGGCACGAGACGAAAGTTAGGAATAACCAGGGAGGCGGAGGAGAACGGCAGTAACTAGGGAGGCCCAGCATCGCCTGGGTGCTGACGCCTGCAGAGCGGGAGCCCATGAACGTGTAGCTCTCTACCCTCCACGGCTGTGTGGCTCCCCGTTAACGTTCCACAGCTCACCATGAGAGAAGTTGGGGAGATCCAGTGTTGGAGTGTTGCTGGGCAGGGCCGTGAGGGTCAGACCACAGGCTTTGTGCTGGATGGGAAAGCAGCAAGGGCTCGTGAAAGGAAGTGATGACCAGGAGAAGAGAGGAGGTCACTAGGAGTATGTGCTGGGAGAACATGTGGAAGGTGGAAGGGCCCAAGAACGTGGACGGTCAAATACTGGATTGTGAAATTCCAGGGGTGGAGCTACTCCTAATGGCAGTGGGGTGCCCATGGCATGTGCTGCTTTGGTGGAGTGGAGGTGAATGCCCTTAAAATGAGGAGGCCGAGGAGGAACGAAGCTAGGATGTCAGACAGACTCATCCTCACAGTTGGGGAAGACACTAGGACGATGGTGGGACTAGGGAAAAGAGACAATCAGGCAGGTGCCCAAGTCCTCAGCAAGCACAGGGAAAGAAGTAGGAGATCAAAGGATCCTGCTGCCAGGAGGGGAAAAAATGGGAAAGCTGAGTGGCAGGAGACTCAAAGGAGGTTTATACAAAAATGGAAGGAAAAATGTCTGCAAGTAGCAATGAGAGTAAAAATAATGCTGGCCCTGCCCCTCAAATATATCTAATAGGATCCTGGGTGAGAGGAAGACCCCGCATCAGTGAGGAGCAGGGGGAGCACTTTCTCAGTGGTTGAGTTGTATGTATCTTGTGCATCCTCTGAAACCTCTGTCAGTCGGAAGTGGGGGAAAGTGGGAGCAGGAAGCACAGGCAGTGCTGCGACCTATCATGGGTGGGGTGGGGGGCATCAGCTTTTTGGTGGATGACAAAGTTAGGGTCCTAACCAGCCTCAAGGGATTAAGGCCTGTCTCTGTGTCCTGGGAGTGGGGAGGCTGAGGCCGGCTGTCACTTGCTGCTTAAAGCTCAGGGATCCAGACAGAGCCTGGAGATAGGCTGGTTTGTACTGGACAGGCTGTCCCTGTGGGGAGGCAGGGATCAGGTTGTGTTCCTGGCAGGTCTGTGGCACCATCCCTGCCCTGAACTATTTCTCCTTGAGAAGCTGATCTTATCTTTATGTCTTCCCTCTGAGCTTAGTACCTACTGGGAACTCTGTTTTTGAGAAGAAGAGGAGGAAAAAGGATCGTCCCATGACAGAATGACAGAAAAGACTGGTTAGAGGAAGAAACCAGCCTGGGGGCAGGGTTGGGTTTTGTTGATGTTGGCCATTGGCCAATTGTCTTCAGTCCAGCACTAACCCCTCGCCCTAGCTTTCCTGGGACCCTGGCCCTCACCCCACTCTCCCTTCAAGGGAGGAAAGCTCGCCTTATCCACTAAGTTCCAGCAGAGACTTGGTATATATTTAGGCTCCTTGATACTCACTTAAAAAACCAGGAGGATGTGAGGCTATGAGGCCAGTGCCATTGGAAAAGGCATGGAGGAACAGGGGAGTCAAAACATAAATAAATAAATAAAACTTAAAATATTTACCTGGTACCTTCCCTATACATACCCAGCCATCTGGCATGTGTCAGGAATGAGGTCGGCCTGTGTTTGGAAAAGCAAACTGTTCGAGGTTCTAAGCACCAGTCATCAGCTGAACACAAAGTCCCCACTGATTTGCCTCTCAATACTGCCCACTGCCCCATGTTCCAGCTGAAACTGAGATCCCAAGAGGTGTACAGATAGAAGTGCTGTGCCCCACAGTCAAAGTCGGTGTTCTCCACCTCAGCCCAGATCTACCCACTCTATTCCATTTAAGAGACAGTTTGTCTTTACCTTCACCACTAGTCTTAGTTAAACATCAGAAAAAAGACAAATTACACACTTCTCAGAAACTGGAATTTTATAAAAAGGCATTTTCTCTTATATCCATAAAATGATATAATTTTTGCAAGTATAGAAATGTGTCATAAATTATACAGAATGTTCCTTAATTACAGCTCAATGCAACTTGGTACTTTCCTCCCTCCCTAAAAAACGAGAGAACCAAAAAAATAATATATATATAGCTGTATATATATATATATATATATATATATTTATATATTTATTTATTTGTTTGTTTATTTATTTATTTATATAATATAGACAAACCTAATTTGAAAAAAAATCACTTCCTCTTTGGTATAAAAATCAGACTCTCACCTCGAGAGACAGACAAACAGACATGATATCAGGTTTGTAAACTGTGTGGCCAAAAGGGATTTCCCCATCCAGACTTCCCTTTCCCTGTTCCCTGTCCAACCCACAGCCACCTCACAGCAGCCCATCTCCAGTTCCTTTGGGGCTCCCACACCCATTTAAGATCCCCATACCACACTCCCAGCTCCACACCATTCCTGAAGTCCCCCCCACCGTGACCCACGCATGCGCACGCGCACGCACACACACATCCCAAGAAGAGGAAAGGATTCTTCCCAAGGCTGATTAGTAGCAACTAACTTGGGAAACACCTAATTTGGGGAATAGCTTCATAGATGTGGATGGTGGGGAGAAAGGACAGGCTGTGACGAGGCTCCAGTTGAGTCTCGTCCAGGTCAAGCCAGGCGATGAGTAGGCAGTCTCCTAGCCTAAGCCCATTCTGCCCTCCTCCTCCTGCGCCACCACCCAGTACAGGACTCCACCACCTCTTGCCAAATGCTGGGCCTAGAGGGGTGGGGCCCCTTGTTTACTGGGAGAAGGGAGCAGAGAGGCCAGCTTCCCCTTTCAGCATGACCTCAGGGTGCTGGGGTGTAGGTACAAGAAAGTGATAGATGAGGAGGGAGAAGGAAAGTCAGAGGAAGTCTAATGAACTTGTGTCTAAATCTAAAATTAAAGAAAACTACCTTTTTGTTTTCCAGGACCAAATTCCATACTCAGCTTTAGCTCACTAAGAATAATAGGGCCACTTTCCCAGGCTCCAGCCCAATACCAGCAGGACTTATAGAATCCAGGAATCGATATATACGTGTGTTGGGGGAGGGGTGCAGCACTTTACTCTCAAGGTGAGGAAGGAGGCAGGACCAAACCCTCCTGTATACTCTCCCAATACCCTCCGGCTGACCTCCCTCCCTGGGTGGTCCCTCTGTCCCACAAGGGCACTAGCCACTGGAGGACAACCTGAGAGATGTGGCTCCTCCCAAACACCCCCCAACACACACATCCAGCCAGGCGGGGGCACCCCAGTGTGTGCCAGCCTCTTCCCAGGAGAGTTAAGATACCAACCACAACATAAAAGTCACATAGAGGCCTTCTCCACTTGCCAAATAAAAAAGACAAAACCAAACTATACACAAACACAAATCGAGAAGAGACATACATGATGTGAGGGGCCCAGAGGCCCCAGCAGGTCTCTGGCTTCCCGGCATGATACATTCTTGTGTAATTCAGGAACAGGGCCATGAGGGCCCCTCTGGGGAGTAGGAGTAAAAAAATATGGAGATTATAGTCTCCCTGTGGGCTCCCAGACAGGGCAGGGACAGACCCAATCTCTCACAGTTTTTTCTTGGTTTTGGTTCCACATCTGGTCCCCCACTGGGACTGGTTCTCAATGCCTCAGCCCCTGCTCTGCCCTGGAGGCTCGCTCTCTCCAGCCTCCCAGCTGGTGGGAGGGCCCTGCTGGGGCTGCACCAGCCACTCCTGGTGGGACCAGCAGGATAGAGTTTACCAGGGGAGACGGGAGGCAAGGAGTGAGGACTGGCACTTCCAAAACACTGTTCCCTTGGCCACTAGCTGGCCCTGTGTGCTCTGGTCATTGGCACAGGGCATCTCAGTCCTGGTCTTCACCCCTTGAGGGGCTTGTCAGCCCCACTGCTGGGGCTGCTGGCGCTGTCACTCTTCTTCCTGCGCAGGCTCTCAATCCAACTGGAGCTGGAGCGAGTGGTGAAACTGGACAGCGCAAGGGAGCTAAGCCGCATATTCTTGCCAGACATGATGAGCTCCCCGAAGCCCTCCTGGTGGGAGAAGGCATAGCCGGAGCGCCGGGAACCTGTGCGGCCCACCCGCCGCATGCAGCGGTGCTGGGCTTTCTGCTTCTTCCTCACCAGCTGGGTATAGCGGACCTGGTTGGGGGGCACAGGGAAAGAGTCATCCATCAGTGTGGCAGTGTCAGACATCACCACGGAGAAGGGACACAGAGCACCCCGGATCCTCCGAGGCCACACAGAACATCTGTCCTGAGGAATAGTGGATGACTACCACTGACATACTAAGCAGTCACACAGCCCAGAAACAGACACATGAATGTTCAGGACAAAGGCCTTTCCTGCCACACCAGCTCTGTCCCCCAAAGTGGACGGCTTGGCTTCTCACCGTGTCAGAGAGATCCGGCTTCAGGTTGAGCCTGAGGAATCGAAAGGCGACCACGGGCATGATGCAGACGACTGTGGTGAGCACAATGGTCAGCCACACTGTGGGCTGGGCCAGGGTGTTCTGGGCATTCCCTGGGGGTGGAGAGGAGCTGGTAGCCTCAGGAGTAATGAAGTGGACAGAAGGGCAGACCCTTGACTTCCCCATTTCTATTTCCGGCAGCTCCACTTCTCTAGTCTCAACACAAAAGTCATTTCTTGCTTCCCTCTTGTCACTGCCCACCTCCCAAATGTACATCTCCAAATTTGACTTTGGCTCCAGACTCTGTCAAAACTCCAAACCTGTTTCTCCAGGCCTTATTTGACATCTCTGTTGAACATCTAAAGGAATTGCAAATTTCACTTGGCCAAAAGTGAACTATTGTTTCCTCCACCCCAAATCTGCTCCGTGTCTTTCCAGCTCAGGAAACGCTGCCTATCACCCACTCTCCCGCTCCAACTGAAAACCCTGCATCAATCTTGATTCATCTCTGTCTGCCCCTGATCCCACATCCAGACTATTGTCTCCCTTTTCAAAATATCTATGGAATCCCACCACTTTTCACTCTATTGCAAGCCACCGTCATTCTTTCTTCCCCCGTCTTTTGTTTTTGTTTTCTTTTTTTCTTTATTTTTTTCTTGTGTCTTTCATTTCTTCATTCTAAGCCACGATCATTCTCACCTGGATTACTGCAATAGCTTCCTAACTGGTCTCCCCACTTCCACCTTTGCCCCTATACTTTACTATCCACAAAAAAGTAAGAGTGATCCTTTAAAAACATAAAACAGTTCATGACACTTCCCTGTTCAAAACCTTCCAATGGCTTCCTATCACATTTATATTAAAATTCAAAGTTCTTACTCTGACCTATAAAGGTTTAAATGGTCTGGACTGATTCTCATCCCTCTCCCACTTCCTCCCAGAACCCCCCAACCTCATTTCCTCCACCCCTCCCCAGTTCCTCAGCTACAGACGACCTCACAAGCCCCCGACTAAGGCCTTTGTATTGCTGTGTCCTCTTCCTGGATTTCCTTTCCCAGAGACCCACATGGCTTGCTCCTTTTCTCTGTATTCAGATTTCTCTGTGCCTAGGTCCCTTCCTCAAAAGGTCTTTGTGGACTACACCTGTCACTCTCTACCCTGCTTGATGTTTTCTATAGGACTTATTACTTCCAGACATTATGTCTGTTTACTTGCAAACTATCAGTCTGTCTCATACATAAAATCCAGAAGGGCAAGCACTTTGCCTGTTTTGTTCCTTGCTCCATCCCCAGCATCCAAAATAATGAGCGACACACCACAGGTGCTGATACAATGCCCACTGGATGAGTGAACGAACAGATCTGAAGCAAATGCTTCCTTCACCTCATTCCTCCCAACCAGCCCCTCTTTGCCACCCGCCACAGTCCCCTGGCACCAGTTCTGTACAGCCTTGCACTTGATCACTACAGTAGCTTCATCACAGGCCGTCACTGCCAGCTTCATCTTTCTAAAGCACATGTGGAGCCATTCCCCACTTCTTCTAAATACATGCATACATATATACTCCTGGCAAGTCGAATGCAAGCCTGGCCTGGCACCCTGATACTACAAAAGGCCTACCTTTCTAGCCTCTCTCCCACTGATTGTCAAAGGGGGCTCTTGCCCCACCCTAGTTGGAGCATTCTCTGTTGCCCAGAATCAAGTGGCCTTTTTGTACTTCCAGCCCTCCAGCTTGGAATCCGATTCCCCAGTCCTGGCTCCACTCACAGCAGTTTCTTCTGGGAGGCTGTCCCTAGCCACCATGCTGACCTTAAAGTCTGCCACCCCTGGCCTGCTGGGATCCCCAACACCCCATGGCCAGTCATGCTGCTCCTAACTTTCATGGATATGTAAGTTATTTGGGGGCAGGGCCTGGATCAGACACATCTTGACTTCCCCACAGCACCTCCCGGAATACCTGGTGCATAAGGAGTATTGAATAAACGCTTGTGATGTGCAGGCTGGCTGACTACCCTGTTATGCCCAGAACAGTTGTGATTCAAGAAGAAGACACAGGAACTCACCTACAAACCGGAACTGGTTTGGAAACATGTCGAAAAGCCCATTGCTGTGCATGGCAAAGAGGATAGCAAAGTAAACAGCTAGGCTGCCCCAGATGAAGAAGTGGTTGATGGCTGTCCAGTAGCCTGTATCTAGCCCAATCTGAAAATAGCAGGTATTGTCACAGGCTGGAGCACCCCTAAAAAATCTGTCCCGCTCCCCCAGAAACAGAACTGTGGTGCCCAGGGCAGCCCCAGGGACAGGAGGCTCTGCTCTCCAGAGCAGAAGGCAGTTCCTGGACTGCCTCATACCTGCACACTGACCACGATGACCAGCGATGTGGCAACAGTGACTGCAAAGGACTGGTAGTCAGCCAGCTGGGTGCCATCATCCCGAGTGGCATCAGCAAACACCCCATAGGGGATGAAGAACATGAGCACGGAGGTGTAGATGCCCTGGGCGATGCAGATGAAGAACTCCCGCTTGTTGAAAAGGAGGTTCAGCTGGCCTGGCTCATACAGCTTAGGGTACTCCATGCTCCGCTGCTCCGGGACATCCTGTGTGGGGAGGACCATGTGGCACAGGAGGCCACAGAAGCTGCCGTTTTGACTCAGGATGGCCAAAGGCAGACACTGTCCCTTTTCCAAAGTCTTTGACAGCTAGAACCAACTTCAACAAGCTGCCCCCAATCAATCTTTGTTCAACAGCCCAAGGGAGTTACAGATGAGAGGAAGAACTAGTCACACCCTCCCCAGCTGACAGAACTGCCTTCCAAGTGACCACAGGCAGTGGGCACAAGTATCACACACCCACCATATCAGTGTGACTCATTCACAGCAACGTCCTTCTCCCCATTCCACCTGATCATGAAACTCCCCCATACCTGATCAAAGACCCCCATAGCCAGGACTGGGAGGGAGGTGTACACAATATTATAGAGGGTGATGAAATACTGGTCATAGACGGTCTGGAAGAGAACAGAGAGCAAGAGAGGAGTGAGCATGCAAATCAGGCCCAGGAAGGCAGCTGATGTGACATACAGGGAGCCCTAAGGAACTTTCTATCTAGTCTTTCTGCATTTTTTTAAGTGCATGCACCAGCCAACAGCTAGGCCCTGGGGGACTGAGTGATGAACAGATACAACCTCTGCCCTTAAGGAGTTTACAGACATGCATCACAGTGGACCGGGAATGCTCACTACCTGGGCGGAGAAGCCGCAGAAGAAGCCAAACCAGAAGTGGACCATGGTGAAAGCAAAGTTCTTGTAGAAGAAATAGCAGAGGAACTTGCACATGCGCAGGTAGGACCAGCGCCCGTGCACCAGCAGGAGGCGCTGTAGGAACTTGAACTGAGAGAAGGAGTAATCGGAGGCCAGGACAGCCTGGATCCCTTCCTGCCCGCTGATGCCCACACCGATGTGAGCCGCTGCAGGGACAAGTGATGACAAGAAGGTGAAGAGGGCCACACACTCAGATCCCATCAAGTTACAACCCCCCTCCTCTGTCATTCTTCCCTCATCCCGAGACCTCCATGGGCCCCGTCCTACCCTCCTGCCCAGCCTATACACCTGCACAGCCCACACTCACTTTTGATCATGCTGACATCATTGGCTCCATCCCCAATGGCAAGTGTCACAGCCTTCTTGTACTTCTTAACCAGTTCCACCACTTGTGCCTTCTGCAAGGGAGTCACTCGGCAGCAGATGACAGCTTTGCAGGCACACGCCGTCTCCAGAAACTCCAGCTCCATGTCTGCCTCTAATGCATGGGCCTGGAAACAGAGACACCTGAGAGAGCCACAGTCTTTCCAGGAGAAACCCGGGAGTCTCAGCTCCTCCCAGTCCCCTTAAAGACCACAGCCCCCTCTGAAGTCAAGGGAAATGAGGACAAGAGAAGATACAATGCTCTCTGGAAAGATACTACCCAAGCTAAGGATGGTGACACTTACCAGGCTGTGACCATTGATGACCAGGGCATACTCTCCAGCAACAGCTTCCAGGACAGAAGTGAGCTTGGAAGAAGGAAGTTTCTCCTGGTAGGTGAAGCCATTGCCTACAGTACGGGATGAGTCCATCATCTTCTCCCGGGCTTTCCTGTGAAGGTGGAAATGGGATGGTAGTGGTCTTCCAGGACAGCAGTGGGGAGTAGGGATTCGAGCCCAGACAGGGTCCAGAAATCCCCAGCCAACCCCTGGACCCAGTGCAGAGCATCTGCCTCTCTCGGGTCTCTTGTTTACCTGAGCTCCTCCCGCACCTCCAGGACGGTGTGGCCAGTGACAATGAACACTTCTGTCATGTCGTCCGTCAGCATCTTGCAGGAATAGCCTATATTCACGGCTGTCTCTACCAAGAGAGAACGCAGGAGCTATGGACAGGCATCCAACAAGGTCAGCACACTCTCCTGCCTGATGTCCTCGGCTCCATGCAAGGGTCCAACAGGCTGCTGTCCAGACACAATTTCCTCAGCCCTGCTGGACTCTCACCTTGTTTGTCTCCGGTTAGCACCCATATCTTGATGTTGGCCAGTGTCAGGAGGGCGATGGTCTCTGGAACCCCTTGCTGAAGCTTGTCCTCAATGGCTGTTGCACCCAGCAGCTGAAATTACCACAAGGGTCCCTGGCACAAGAGTCACAGGCATGCACTCTCCTTGCCCACCCTCAACCCACCCTGCAGCCCGTACCAGCATGTCGTTCTCGACCTCCTCATAGATGCTGGCCAGCCTGTCCTCCCAGCTGTCCTGGGTCAGGCTGGCTTGAAGCCGTCTCTCAGCCCACTCCTCGTAGTACTCTTCGTCCAGATCCTTATAGGCCAGCATCAGGGTCCTCAGCCCTTCCCCTGCATATTCCTGGAGGCAGACACAGACATGCTACACTGAGCAAGTCCAGAGAGCTTATGTACAGCATGAGGACTACAATTAGTAACACTGTACTGTACACTGGCAATTTGCTAGGAGAGTACATTTTAGGTACTCTGTCGCCACAAAAAGAAAGGTAACTATGTGAGATGGTGGATGTGTTCATTTGCTTGACTATAGTAATCACTTCACTAGGTATACGTATATCAAACATCACATTGAATACCTTAAATTTATACAACAGAACAAAACAAACATGTATTAGCCAACCACAAAAAAAAAAAAAAAAAAAGAAGTAAGTCACACCCCCATC
Organism: Cynocephalus volans; assembly: GCF_027409185.1. Classification (NCBI taxonomy): domain Eukaryota; kingdom Metazoa; phylum Chordata; class Mammalia; order Dermoptera; family Cynocephalidae; genus Cynocephalus; species Cynocephalus volans. The sequence continues at coordinate 112,124,231 of NC_084467.1, read as the reverse complement.
CTTGCCCCCCAACACTGGGAGTAGCAGAACCACCAGGCTAGCCCCTCTTCTCCTCACACCTACATTCAGGTGGTCAGTGGTGGTGTTGAGCAGCTCTTGGGTGGAGTGGTGGAGTCTCTCAAGCAGGATGGTGTCAGCCCCTTTGCAGTAGAGTCGGATCTTCCCCTCTGGATTCCGCACTATGAATGGGGCAGAGGGAGAAAGTGCCAGAAAAATTAAGGCAAGCAAAGATCCCCAACCTAAACACATCAACAAGAGTCACTCAACACACCACACCCATTCCAGGCCTGTATGCTACCCAAATGCCCCCACCACCCCAGTCCTGTCCTCACCTATGACTGACATCCGCTTGCGAGTGTTGTTGAAGTCCAGGATGGCCAATAGCTGGTAGGTGATGGCTGTGCCCATCTCATGCACAGTGATTGTTTTGGGGGTTCGAGAGCGAAATACAAAACCAAAGTTCCTGGCAGCAGTGACCAGGGCCCCCTCATCCGGGGACTGAGCTTTGTAGTATAGCTCTCCTGGGTGAGGAAGAAGAACACATGTGGTACAGTGGCCACCCTCTCAGCTACATGGCCCACCCAGGATGCCCCAGCCCCACTGCACTGCAGAGCAGAGAGGCCCGACTCGAGCCAGCTCCTCAGCTCACCTTCGTTCTTTTCCTCTGACATGACAGTATGACATAGGGAAAGGAGGCGGAAGAACTCGTGCGTGTGGGTGTCCCCCATCTTGACAGCCTCCAAGAGGCTGGGGTCCCAAAATAAGAACTTCTTGTCGGCCAGAGGATTAAAGGAGAAGTCGATGGGTTCAGGCCTCTGGGATAGGTACAAAGGCTCTTAGGAAAGGCTGGGTTGCCAGGTTGTATCCCAGGGAAGGGACTGTTCCTGCCCTCCCAACTCTGGGTAGGACAGCCCAAGATCCTGTCCACTATGTATCTCAAAATTCCTACTTCTGCTACCAATTCTTCTCCTTATAACAATATTTCTCCAAGCAGCTTCCATTTCCTGCACAAATGCTCCTAACTAAGCCAAGTGTTACTTGTCAGGCGCCCTATGTTTCACTGGCACATAGAATAATTATGGAGACTGTATTTTACCTCTCCCAATTCAGCTTTGTGTCCCAGGACATCAAACACGTCACCTACACACAGCCAGGACAGAAGGAAAAGCAATGTCTGAGCTGGAGATCTCTAGAGCAGAGGGGAGAAGTATCCAATGCAGAACCCCTCAGGCACCTGAAACCCCCAATCCTAATCGTTGAGCAGATGTCACCCACACTCACACTGCTGACTTGAGGTACAGAAGGCAACAGGCACCCTGGACCCCAGAAGCCCAGGACCTTGGCCATGAAAGAGTCATGGTGCCCACTGCTCCCCATCCCTGTGCCCACCCCCCATCCCCCAGGAGGCTCTCCCCTTAGGGCAGCTCCAATTCTATACCTCCCCCACCCAGGGCTCCCAGGCCTCCTCAAGTGCCTTGCACTCTTTATGCCTACTTCAAAGACTGGCCATAAGGTTCTGGTTAGTATAGAAAGCAGTTACAAAAAGTCAGCTCCACACATCCCAGCCCAACCATCCCAGCAGCTCAGCCACAAGGCCACTGCAGCAGGGCCACACTGGGAAGATCATGGTCACATTCCAGAGACTCACAAGGACCCTGAGCAGCAACACAGGGAGAGTCTAGCACTCCATCGGGGCAGCCAAGGTCCAACCTGGCCAGGATGCCCAGAGGCCAGTGTCTTGGGCTTCACTTCAAACAGCCAACGAGCTCCCCTACTGCCTGGAGCTGAGACCAGGGGGCAGGAACCAGGGGAGGACAAGGGAAGGTCTCTCAGTATCTGCTTCCTGACACAGGACACAGCACGAACCCTTTCAAGGCCCCTCAGACCCAAGTACAAAAGAAGTAAATAAACATCAAGATGAACTGTGGAAGCCCCAGTTCCACTGTCCTTCCAGGCGAGATGCAAACCCCCATCCCCGGTGGCAGTGCCATACCATAGCTGCGGCCATTGATGGAGCACTTGTTGAAGGCCATGATGTTCTGGGTGAGGGTGCCCGTCTTGTCAGAGAAGATGTACTCCACCTGGCCCAGCTCCTCGTTCAGGGTGGTGGTGCGGGCCTCCGCGGGCGTCCGCTTCTTCATGCAGAACATTTTCTTGTCCCAGTTGATGAAGTAGCTGTGGCCCAGGCGGATGACCTCCACACTGCACAGGGGACAGGAGGTGAGGCTTGGGGCAGGAAGGGGAGGACGCACCCCACCCACATGGGCCTTCGCTGCAGGCCCTCTGCCTGGGGAGAAACAAAAATGGAGAAGGCACCTGGGTGGGAAAGGGCAAGGAGAGCCTGCAGGGGAGCCAGCAGCCTACAGCCGGCAAAGGAACTCCCCGACCCAACCCTCCTGACGCTCTCCAGACAAAAAGGTGCAAAGGGCCTGGGCAGGCAGGACAGACAGCACAGGTAGAGGAGCAAAAGGGACTGTAGACAAGGCACTCAACCAGTTCTTACCTCAGAACTATTAATACAGAAACCATGCAGAGAAAAACAAGAGAAAGTGCGAGAGGGAAGGGAGAGAGAAAAAAAGAGAGAGAGAAATAATGAGGGCGCTGTGCACGCCACAGCAACATAAGACGCCACTTCAAAGGGGGCTGCACTGGGGAAAGGAAACCGAGAAGGCTCTGAAGCCCACTCCTCACTGCCCCGACCCAGGCAGAGCACTCTTCTTCCACCCTGGGCTTGGGGCTCCACAACGACCCTGTGGCTCTCAGAAAGAACCAAGGCAAAGCTGAGGAGCCGATTCCAGAGGGAGAGGGGCCTCAAGAATCTGGGGATAATACCAATTTACAATGGCACCGTGCTTTTAACATCTCTAGGTCTGTTCACACCCTCTCTTTGCTAATTATTACCTTTGGTAATGGGCTGTTAGCATGTCCAGAAACGGCCCTGTGTTTAGGTCCATTGCAGCCAAGATATCTGGAACCCTGCTTCCAACCTGACTGAGGCTCCTATCAGGATCCCATTATCAGGCAAAAAATGAGATAGCTGGAAACGTCTTCACAGCCTTGTCCCCATGCAGCTTATCAATCTCCCTCCCGCCTTTCTTCTAATATACACTATAACCTGATGAGACTGAGAAAGAAAACTTTCTTAGGCAGCAACCAAGGGCTTTTTTTTTTTCCCCCTCCTCCCCACCAAGGGCTTTAAGTGAAATTAGTTACAGAACATGGACAGCAAAGCCCACAGATGGGAAACCAAAATTAGGTTGTAAGTGAGAAAACATTCCAATGGTAATATAGAACTGGAGTTGCAATAATGATGGACATGCTACCACCCAATATTGTGTAATAATTTAATCTTTAAAATGTATTTTCCAATCCAGTATCCTACACCAAGACATTCCTATGAAGAAGATAAAACAGGTATTACTGTTACCATTTTATGTGAGAAAACTGAAATCCTGTAAGTCCCCAAGTGATTGTGAGTTGGCCTGAGGTCACAGGGCTAACGAGAAGGCAGGACTAAACCAGGAACCTTTTCTCCTCTAAATGCTTGTGAAAAGCCCAAACTGTACGACCTCAGCACAGACATGCTTTATCTTCTACTCACTGTCATCAGCACTAGGATTCGGGGGCTAGCGAGCAGACTCAAGAACTATTTGGGGAATCTGTGTGAACAATAGATGGAAGATGGGAAATTTTGAACACCTCCACAAAGCATTTCCTTAAAAATGTCAGGTTCCCTTACCCCAAGTGCAAGGCACCGAGAAAGAAAGTTTCCTTCTTCTGGCCATTCTTCCATCCTCCTCTTGCATCCCTCTCCTGCTCTTCATTCTCACAGTCCCAGCTCCTATGAACGTTCTCTCTACCTCAAACATCCTAGGTGTCTCCTTGATCCTATTCATGGGCACACCACTGCCAGCCAATACTTCCTAAAGCATCTCTAGTTTTTTTCAAAAACCTTTAAGGGTTTACCAAGAACAAAGTCCACAAGCAAAGATTTAGGAGCCTCCATAATCAGGAGTGCAGTTGTGTTTTCAGCTTTCCCTCCCCCCGCTCCTCGCTCACGGTCCATGCTCCCGCCAAACTGTTCCATAAGCCATTCCTTGGTTCACATCTCCATGCCTTTGTTTCTAGCCCTCTCCTTCTTCTCCCCTTTCTGGCTCCACCTTCACCCATTTCAGTCACCACTCAAAGCCCAGTGCAACTGCCACCCCTTCAGAGATGTCCTCCCTGATTAACAACACAAAGAGCAATGTTCTTCCAGCCCTCCCGGCACTTCGTGTCTCCCACATGTCATTCCAGTGCCTGACACTCACTGTATAGATCTCCCCTCTCTGACCCGTCTGCTGACCTTGAAGGCAGAGGCCACCTTGCACATCTCTGTGTCCCCTTGCTTCACACAGAAGATTCTAGAAAGACTTCTACAGCACTTGTTCCCTTTTTGTTTTATACTGTGTTTAAATTTTCCTTCCTCTGCTAGACTTAAGGTGCTAGAAAGAAGGAGATCCATTCCTAATTCATCTTCGTATGTGCCAGGGCACCCAGCATGCTTCTTTGTACAAAGCAGGCATTCAATAAATATGCGCTGAATAAATCAGTATGGTTTCTACTCTAATACAGTCACATGTGCCAGGATACCATGGTAAAAAGTTTGCTCTGCACACAAAGATAAACAGATAACATAAAACATTCACAGTACAGAAAGAAGAGAAGTCCAAGTTCCTTCTGGAGGACTTTAGCTTCATGTAAAAAAAGTATTCCAAGGGGCCACCTGGGCTCCCTGGAGAGACCCCAGAGCAGAGTCAGCACATACCTGACATAGAGCGAAATGGGCACAACGGTGTTAAGGATGATGATGTAGGACCAGAAGGAGAGGAAGCCAGAGAAAAAGGCACTGTCCACTGCCTCATCCCAAGGCAGGTAGACCTGGAAGCGTGTCCCAACCTCATGCTCCCAGATGGCATTGCCAATGGCCAGGATCACCCCCATGCAGACCAGGAATCCAAAAATCTGGGGAGGAATGAGAAGCAGAGGTGGGCTGACACTTGGGAAGCCTTCAAAAGTGCATCCCTGAAAGAGGTCATCACTTGTACCCTGAGCCCTCAAAAGCTCGGGCATCTTTAAACTGGTAGCATGCACTATTGGAAAGAGCTCAGAACTGGTGACAGGTTCTCATCTACCACTGACCATCATGTGGCCTTCTCTATTAATGTGTTCCCATCCGTATTAGGGGGAAGCTGAAAGAAAGCTGAGTAGCTCCCAGTCCGGCATCACGGAACCTTCAAGTAGTCCTCAAAGGTGGTAACAGTGGGAGCGGGTTACTTTCAACATTCCAAAAAAGCTTATTGTAAATTATCATTTACCTGGGCTAAGCCTCCACAAGCCAACAAAAATGCCAGGTTACTATAATGTTCATTATCTCATACAGATCGGCTTTATTTTAACCAGGGAAACAAACTGTATCTTCATAAATGTAGATCTCTTGACTGGTTAAAAATCTTATAAAGCTTGGCGTAGCTGAAGAAGGTTCATAGAAATTTTTGGTGATTAAAAGAAAAAAATTGAGACCACTATCTGATTTCCAATACCTATTTCCAAAGCTGCCTCCACTGTTGAGGCTTTTAAACAAAACAGGAATCATCCTGTACCCAAAGACCACCAGGGGGCAAAGTGAGCCTCTGTACAATAGACAACCACTCTCCTCCAGGCTGGGTTTCTACAAATCCTTTAAAGTCAGGGTGGAAACTATTTCACCAAAGGCTGTCCCCAGGCAGTGCAAGCTGGCATATGGGGGGTGGCAGCAGACAGTGGGGGTGCAAGTAGGAAGAAGAGCCCAACAAGAAGCTCATATTTCTAGCTAAACAAGAGGATTCAGGAACTGCCGAAAAATAAAACAAACTTTTCCTTTGGGATCCTTCATTCTTAGAAGTTGGGGGGAAAAGACCCTGCTAACCATCTTCCAAATGGAAATTTTTTTTTAATTCCCTCTCCATCCTCATGAAGGCCTCCTTGTCCCTGGCAAAGGCAAACAGAAGGTCACATGCTACACTAAGTCATCATCATAGCTGGAATCCAGAGAACGGATGATTTGTTTTAGCTTTCTTTAAGTTGTTGATTCATGCACGGTCCTAAGGTTTTTTTTAAATAACATCTTCCAAGTCTGAAAGAAGCCTGAAATAAACACTGTCTTTGAGTAGCTGACCTGCCAGTGGCTTTAAAGCCAAACCTGAAAACTGACTATTGGCCAGGGAAGAGAGATGGAAGAAAAGGGAACCACCCAGGGGGTACCAGAGAGGCAGGGGCAGGAAATGAGATGTGGCAAGACTTACCCAGAGCACTAGTGTATTCATTAGGCGATCAATACTTGTTCTCTTGAACTTTGTCCTGCCGCTGTTCTGCATCAGCTTAGTGTCAGGACCTAGAAAAGAATGGGAAGGGCTGGGAAAGCCAAAAAACAAATCTGCCTCTGGGCTTCTGCCCTGTTCCCCAGACTGCAGGACATCAGAGTGGAACAGAGACTCTGGCTGGACAAGCGCTTATATTCAGGGCTGGAGGTTTTTTACCTAAAATATTCTTTTTTTTTTTCTTTAAAAGATGACTGGTAAGGGGATCTTAACCCTTGACTTGGTGTTGTCAGCACCACGCTCACCTATTGAGCCAACCGGCCATCCCTATATGGGATCCGAACCCGTGGCCTTGGTGTTATCAGCACCACACTCTCCTGAGTGAGCCACGGGCCGGCCCCATACCTAATATATTCTACTAGTCCACCCACCCTCATTCCATACCTCCGAGGGAAGGCTGAGTCACTGACTTTTTTTTTTTTTTTTTTTTACTCACTAACTCTCACTCTCCTTTCTTTGGATGCTAGGAGGCTCACCTGCAAAGATGACTAGCCCAAAGCACCACTCGGTGTTTCGCAGCACACAGCCCCGCAGCAGCATGTTCTGGTTGCTCAGGGGAAACTTGTTTTCCTTCCAGTAGAGGGTTCCACTGAACTTGTCCAGCTTGTTGTTGGGAGGTTCGCAGATCACTTCGCCTGAATGAGAGATAAGAGTGCCACTGTTCAAGGTTCAGGCTACAGCTCGACCACAAGACAATAAAACAAAGAGAAAAAGCAGCTGAGGGAGAGGTTACAAGGGTATGGGCCTGTCCACACACTGACAGCAGGAGTGTGAGCAGTTGCAACGTTTTAGGAAAACAATAAGGCAGTATGAACTAATATTAAAAAGTACAGGCTGGGGGCCAGCCTGTGGCTCACTTGGGAGAGTGCGGTGCTGATAACACCAAGGCCACGGGTTCGGATCCCTATATAGGGATGGCCGGTTGGCTCACTTGGGAGAGCGTGGTGCTGACACCACCTAGTCAAGGGTTAGGACCCCCTTACCGGTCATCTTTAAAAAAAAAAAAAAAAAAAAGTACAGGCTGGCCAGTTAGCTCAGTTGGTTAGAGCACGGTGTTGATAACTCCACATCAAGGGTTTGGGTCCCAATACCAGCCAGCCACAAGAAAAAAAAGTATACATGCCCTTGGGCCCAGTAACCCCACTTTGAGGACTCTATACTACAGAAATAATAGCATAGGTCACAACATTTTTTATTGAACCATTATTTGAACAGCAAAAGACTGGAAATAACTGGATGGTCAAGGAATAACTGAATAAATTATGATACATCAATTCTATGAAATACTATGCAGTTATTGAAAAGAACACAGTAAATTTCTTTATATAGTAATAAGATATTCATGAAGTACTTAAATAGGTAAAAAGGGGCAGGTTGCAGAGATTTTGGTATAACATGGTCCCCATTTATTTGTTTACATACATTTATACAAACATATATAGAAAGTGTGGATGAATATACACTGAACTATCAGTTAACATGGCTACCTAAGGAGGGTAGAATTGAAGGGCAGGAGGGGATATTAACTTTTTCTTATACATTCTGTACAGTTTGTCTTGTTATAAGAACTATATATCATTATTCTGAGCTAAAAAGCAAAAAGAATAAGCTGAATTTCTCTCAACATGCACAGCAAACAGGGAGTGATGAGCCACAAATCTCCCTTGGAATGACCATCAGCTCAAAAGCAAGTGGTAGCCACCTGGCAGTCGCAACATTCCTACCCCAAAAAAGTCCAGGGAGCTGCATAATCACAGCAATAAGCCAAAAGGAAAAGGCACAATTTAAACCCCAAAACCCAACCCACCTCCTCCACCTGAAGGCAGCTTCTCCAAAATAACTCACCATCAAACTTGGCAAGCTTACTGATATCTCCCAATTCTGAGGTGACTGGAATCGCCTGACGCACTTTCATGTTGGTCTCTCTGGAAGGACAGTATTCCTGAGTCCTGGCTTCCTCACCATCCTCTAGATTCTACCTGGGGGCAACTGACCATAGGGTATCACTGCTTAGCCCAGAAAACACTGGGTGGGTAAAACTTCTACACATCCAAAGCCTTTCTTACCCCTAAGTTTTCTACAAGGCACAGAGCCCAGACTTAGGAACCTCTTTCAAAAATAATCTTTTTAGGGGCTGGCCCGTGGCTCACTTGGGAGAGCGTGGTGCTGACAACACCAAGTCAAGGGTTAGGATCCCCTTATCGGTCATCTTTTAAAAAATAAAATAAATAAATAAATAAATAATCTTTTTACCTCTAAGGAGGCAGAAGGAGAAGGCTGCCACTGAGCATACCACTTACCCATCGAGTTCTGCTGTCTCTATGTAACACAGCCCATGGGGCTCACTGCTGGAAAGGAGGAGGAGATCCGCCTAGAGAGAACATCTAATGAGAAGTCCAAATACCCAAACCTCTACCCTCAATGGACTCTTTGATCATCGCTCCTTCTGCTAGGCATTCCCGGTTTGCTTAGTTCCAAGCACATGAGTGGCTAGTCCCAGGCATATTAACATGACACAGAAGCCCCCTACTGAAGAAAGTTTCCTTGAAAAAAAAAAAAAGAAAGAAAATTTCCTTCTGCGGGTGTTTAAGAGGCAACAGTAATCAGGAAAGATGCATCCCTTTCTGCCAAAAAGCCAAAGAAGAAGAAGAGCCCTGCAGGCCAAGAGGGACACCTTTTCCCTTACCGTCACAAACTGGTTGTTTTCTAGCTTGATAATATCACCAACACAGACATTCATCCACTGCTCCTGTTGGAGGCTGAGGCAACAAGAAGACAGTGAGGAGGCTGTCAGTAGCTAGAGAGGTTCCCTGGGGAACCCCTCCTTCCCCAGAACTCTAGTTGCCAATAGTCACTCACATTCCATTGATCAGCACCTGAGACTGACGGTTATTCACCTGGTTATCACTCTTGTGGCGGAACTGAAAAGAAGAGAACTCAGAAAGGTAAGGCACCAGGGCTGGCCAGTTGGCTCAGCTGGTTAGAGTTTGGCCTTTGTAACACGAAGGTCAAGGGTTCAGAGCCCCATTCCAGCCAGCCGCCAAAAAAAGAAAAAAAGAAAACACTAAGAAAGGTAAGTCACCATCTCCTGCTCCAAGGGAACTGGATTAGTGGAACTCAGGGCATGCAGAGTAATGCCTTGTATATACCTGTTCACAGACCAACTCTCTTCCTGACTCCCCCTCCCCACCCTCAGCCAAGATATCATGGATCTAGCTGGACCAGGTAAAGGATGTCAAGGTCACCAAGGAATTGTGCTGGGTGAAGGTAGCTATGAGTTGGGGGTAGAGGTAGGGATGGGGAGTTGGGGGAAGGGTGACTGGGAAAAGGTAGAAGAATGAAAACAACTCACATAGTCATCAGTGGCATCTTTAACAGCTGTGATGGTGAGGACAAGAACCAAAGGCACAATGGTGGTGAACCAGGACAGGGAAGAGATCTGTGGAATCAACTGAAAAGGGGAAAGAGATGCATGCCTCTAAGGCTCCATTTGATACCTTTTGTTCCCCTAGACCTTCCTCTTCCTTGGCTTTATTGGGCTTTATGAGTTGCAAAGGATCTACTATAGGTCACTCACCTGCAGAATGAGAAGGAACAGGAAGTAGGTGTTGGCAACTTCCTGGAACTGCTCAAAGAGGTTGACAGGCAGGAAGGTGAGAATATTGTACTTCGAGGTCTTGATGCAGTTACTCTATGGTAGTGGGAGAGAAAATAACGAGGCACCCTCCAATCCCATCCCAGAACCAGATTGAGGCTGCCTCCTCCATGCTTCCACTTCCCCAAACCTCTGCCCCAAAAGCCAGCAACCACAGGTGTGGGAGAGGGAAAGACAAGGAGAGAAGGGAGTCTCATGGGGTCAGTGTATTCTGCTTCACTGACAGGTGAAGGCATGAAAAACTCAGCACAGTAGCAGATGGAGAGTGGCTGAGGAAGCCGCCTTCCCTCCCACAAGCATCCTTCCCAGTCAGTCCACAGTCCCAATCTAGGATGTCCCTGCACCTTTCTCCTCTTTGACTCAGGAAGACAGAACAAGTGGTCTAGAGTCACTTACCGCATACTGGAATTTCTCATTGTATTCTCGGTCATTAGCCCGCGCCCTCCTTTCTTCTTCTGCAACAGAATGATGCTGCAGTCAGGAGGAGCAAACTGAGGCCTGGATCAACACCTTGTCAGGCCCACCCCACTTTGTGGGGATTTCACCGAGGCCTCCTGGTTCTTTCTATAGAATGCAGTTTTAAGGAGTTAGCTCCACACCTGAGGTGTCATTTAATCGTTCCCTCTAGTCTACCTCTCGCCACCAGCCTGACCACATTGCTTTGTGGGTTACATTCACAGGACAGGATGTTTTCTCTTTCCCTCACCCCAATTGTCAAGGCCTTCCGCTGGGAGCACCTCATTCCTCTTCCTCACCCCTCTGGATGAGCCTTAGCCATTAATGGTCTTGGGAATCCCCAGATCCTTTTGCTGCTATTATTAATGCATACATTGTCATTATCAAGGAGCAGTGGCTGAAGACACAAAGCTTCCTTCCCCCTAGGGACCCACTGCAGATTTAGCCATGGAACTACTCTCCCCCTAATCTAGGTGGGGTGGGTGGCAAGACATAGGGTCACTGTGCCCTGGAGATGCTTTGCAGCAGCATCCCAGCCCCATGTGCAGTACCCTCTACAGGAGCCTGTGCGTGTCACATGTCACCAGCAGCAGCTTCTAACTGGCCCTCAATGACATCACCTTATTTCAAAGCTCATCTTCAAGTAGGAGAACAGGGGAGGGGGAGTGTCAGGGATATGGGTCATGCAGACTAAAACAGAGATAAAAAAGAAGGCATTAGATGTAATTGAAACAGTTGCTCTCTAACTGTAACCTTTCTTGTACCACCTGCACACATTTCCCTTAACTCATCTGTCACTCAGTCAGTGACACCTATCTAGCTATACCTATCCTGAAACTCCGCAAGTCCAGGACTGCAGACACCAAGTTCAGGTCCCCGAACAAGGGGCTGTCCTATGAAGGGTTCCCCAGCCCATCTCCTGGGAGTCACCACGACCTCAGGCTGTAAAAGGGGGTAACTTGGTTAGGCAGTAAAGACAATGCTTTAAACCTGCCCGGGAGCCAAAGGCAGCATTCCAAACCCCTTCCCGCACCCCCCAAGACCCCTGCAGAGCATAATGCAGGAAAACCCCAGGCCACAGCGTCCTCTGCCTAGTGAGCCACTTTACTCCCAGAAACTTCCCCAGAGGTAGCCCCCTGAGAAATCACCAAAGACCATGCAAAGGAAAAAGGTAGGGACTAAACCTCTCAGAGCTGGGATCTCTGGGTCTGGAAAGAGGGTCAGGGAAGGTTAAGAAGGAGGCTGAGGACAAGCAAATGTGGGGATTGGAGAGGCGACATCACCGGCTCGGGGGCGGAGGGGGGAGCTGCCGGGCCCTGACTCCCGTTACCTGTCCCCCAAGAGGGCTTCTTTCGGCTCCAAGAGGGAGGCGCCCCGACCCGGGCCCACTTCTCAGGAATCTCCTTGGGGACCGTCATGATCCCGGGGGAGGGTGGACTGTCTTTCTATCCTTGGCCTCAGCGGTGCCAATGGGGCGACCCCCCGGGGAGATGCAGGAGCTGCAGCCGCTCAGAGGGGAACCCGGGCCATCGGGCGCGCGCCCCATCTGCAGCCCAGGCCATCCTCGGGGCCGCCCTCGCCCGCCCGGGGACGCCGCGAGCTCAGCTGCTGCGCCTCCACCGCCCCCAATGTCCCCCGAGGACGCCAGCGCGCGCTGAGTGGCCCGGGCCACAGTGATCACGCCCCGGGCTCCGCCCCCGCCGGCTCCCGGACTGCAGGGGCAGCAACCTGCCAGCGCGCCGCGTAGGCGAAAGCCAGCGCGGGAACCCCGCCTCCCCCTCCCCCTCCCGGGCCCCCTGGCCAATGCGGGTGAGCAGACTGCCAACGTTGTCTGGGGCAACCGCTTTCATATCCCCTACCCCCACCCTCAAGAAAGCGAGGAGGACCGGGGTGGATGGAAAAATGAGAGGAGAATGTTGAGGAGGAGGTGAGAGTACAGAGAGGAGATGAGAACACAGCTCCCAGGGTCCCCAGGCCAGAGTAGGAGCTGCTGGTACCCCAAGATAAGAGTACAAGGGTTTGGGGTGGGGTGCTCAGCATCTTCCCGGCAGAGAGCCCCGCTCAGGTACCGAGCGGAAAAATTCGGTTTCCTAGTCTCCCCCCAGGATGGGTAGGGGTTTTAATTTACCTTTCCTCAGACCCATACAAGTTGCCCCTCTTTCCTTTGCTCCCTGAGCCATAACAACACTCACTCTTGATGGTCCCAAGGATCCCCCTCTTTGCCTGTCTTACCTGGGGGGCGCTTTTTTGCACACAGTGCCATCTCACCCAGCAAGGTCCCAGCAATCCCATGGGAGACCCTGCAGGAAGGTGACAGATGCATGAGGTAAGCCTTCATTCCCATCATCAGACCCCTTCTGAAGGTTCTTTTCTCCAGCTCTGACCCTGCTCCTCTCCCAGCCTTCCCCCATTAACTCCACCAACACTCTTTCCTCTTACTGCCCTGATGGGTCCCTGAGAAAGGGTGGACTTTCTCCTCCCATCATGCCTCCCTCTCCTTGGATAATAACATGGGGGTACTGAGAGTTTACAGAAGCCAAGTCCTGCAGGGAAATGGGGCAGAGAGAAGAGGCCAAATACTGACAAGAGGAGCACAGCTCTCAAGGTATCCACCCCCATGTGCCCTGCTGGTGGCAATGAATGGTGCCTGTGCTTACTGGAAAGCAGAAGTTCTCCCAAAGGGTGGGGTGGAGGGAACATAAGCCAGGAAACACCTGGCAGGGCATCAGGAAACAGGGTGGGCAGACTCCATCCTTCTCGAAATGCTTATAATTCCCCCATCCCCCCACTCCTACCCTCGTTGCTGGAGCTTCCATTATCACCTTCTCCAAGGGGAGCTCACATTAGAGGCATGGCCTTCACTTCCTGCACAGTCCCCAAACTGCTTCCTCTCAGTCTGGGCCAGCCACCGTTCTGGACCAGCAGAGGGATCTTCCCAACACTGTTAGAGAGTTGCCTCTCTCTCTCCCACCCCAAGCCTAATCCAGTAAGTATGACACTGGGTGAAGACTCAGGGAGCATCAGTTACTCTTTCTAGCTTCCCATTTTCTTTCTTTCTCCTGTAAAGGTATAAGGCCTGGCCTACAAAACAGGGTTACAGAATCTCATCCCTACTCCCCAGCCTGGTCCAAAGGAAACTGCCAGCCGGTCACCTCCTCTTTGTCTGGCTTCCTCTTTGCCAGCCTTCCACCTCCTCCTCCTCCTTAGTTCCCCTTCCTCCAGACTACTGGGCAAACCCCACCAGCCTGTCAGCCCCAAGAGATACTAATTGCCTGTCTGCCCTACCTCTATAATTATAGACTCTGGCCATGGCCCAGTCACCCACACCAGTTCTCCCTTCACTAGCTCAGACTCCCTCCCTGACCCCAGATCAGGCAATTCTTTAAGTCAGAAGGCCTTTTCATCCTCAACTATGGCAGGCAAGGATGCCAGGCCCAGAAAAAAAAATCCTCATCCACATTTTAGAGACGCCAAGCCCTCCCTCAGGGCCCCCAGCCAGGGTCTCCACCCAGTCTGGAGTATGAGTCATGGGAGGGTATAGGGTGTGGAGGCAGAGTTTAAAGGAGAAGATGCAAGAGTGGGCATCACAGGTTCTATAGGCAGCCTCCCCTACCCCTTGGGGAGGGAGGCAATCAGGAAACACTATCAGCCTGAAGTTCTGGGTTTGAGTCCCATGAAAGAGTTAATGAAGAGCTGCACACGCTGTCAGGAGTCTGGACACTGACCAGGAAAGTTGTTTTACCTCTAAGACCCTGGGGAGACCGAAAGTAGGCTTGGCCCCAGACCTCATTCCCTCTGGGGGGCTGTAATAGGAAGGGAAAGGGAGGGGGAGAACTGGGAAGGGGGACTCCCTCTCAATTCTCCTTCCCAGTCTCATAACTTGGGTTTTCTGAACTAGTCAGCCCCATCAGCCACGTCGTCGCCCTGTACCGGCCCTCTCTGCAGCCACATTTGGGATAAAAATAGGCAGCCCTTGGAAGGAGGCAATGCTCCATAGAGGAAACAGCCTCCTGCTCTAGGTCTGGTCCCTGCTCCCTTCCATCCAAGACCCCCCAAGCCCTTCTTTCAGAGGGGGCTGGCAGGTCAGGGAAACAGGATGAAGTGGAATCCAAGACCCTCAGCAGACCTGCCACCAACACCACCTCGGGCCATCTTCCATCGCCCAGGACAGAACCTGGGACTCCCTCCACAGCTCTGAGCTCCTAAAGCTACCACCCCTCCTGGCACCCTTGGTTTTCCTAAGGCACAGAGACCTCCACCTTACAGGGACAAAGCCTATCAGCCCTAAACTCCCTTCTCCGGGCACCTAAGCCCTCGGACCCCCACAACCTTTCACACCCACAACTCTCCAGGCAGTTCTTCCCTCTCCGATGTTCTACATGCTTCTCCTTGGCACTCCGCGCCCCTTTCCTTATCTCCACGCGCCCCTACAGCACTCCATCCTCCCATCGTGCAGTCTCTCGATCTCCGCATCCTCAGGCACCCGGACACCCCATTCTCTCCAATCATCCACTCCCCTGCCCCGTCTCACCGCAGCTCCCTACTCCCAGTCCCCCGTCCTCCCCCGTTCACACCCCTACCCGGCCCCTCCAGCCCGAGTCCGCGGCCGCAGCCGCATCTCCCTCTGCCCGCGCGGCCCCGCGCTCCCGGGCTGCCCAGCCTCGCCTCGCCTCACCTCAGCGCTCAGCGCTCGGCGCCCGCCCCGGCTGCCCCGTCCTGTCCATGCCGGGGGCTGGGGCGGGGGGCGCTCGGCTCAGCTCCCCGAGGGCTCCCGCCCCCCCCAGCTGCGGCCCCGCTCCCCCCGGGGCTTCGGCCGGCTACTTTGTGGCAGTTTCGGCCACGGCGGGGCGGAAGTGACGGAGGTGGCGGTAGAGGGCGAGGGGCGGGAGGGGATTTTGGGGAGGGGTGATGGAGAGGGAAGGGGGAGCCGCCATCTTTGTGCGGGGCAAGGGGAGGGTCTTAACCCTTCCGAGGCTTCACGTTGCCAGGCGGGGTTCCCCCCTCCCCACATCCACTCCGCATCTTAAAACAAAACAAAACAAAGAAGCAATTCGGGAGGCTAGATAGCGCAGAGATTTTATTTGGAAGAAAGAGAACAGAAGAACACTGCCTTCCCCGCAAAAAGAGCATCTTCTGCCGGGAGAGGCGTGAGAGCTGGAGAAGCGGTGAACGAGAATTTCCCCCTGCCCCCGATTCATGCCCCTCGGAGCCTTCTGCCCTGTGTTCCTTCGCCTTCTCTCCTCGCCCTGGCTCATATCATTGTATTTCACCCTCTCCTCTAATGACAGCCCCGGAATGTCTAGGTATTGGGTTGCGCTTCACTTTCTATGCCTTGCTGTCTCTGGAATGGCTGTGCTCCGCCTTTACGCCCTCTCTCTGCCTCCTGGGTGGAGGTCGTTTCCCCACTCCTCACTACTACCTTGGGGCAGCGGAGTCTAGCGCCCCTGGGAGGGTAAAGGAGGGCAGCTGAGGTTACGAGAGCTAGGAGTCAGGTAGGTGGGACCAAGCCTTGGAGGGAAGTCCCCGGGGTTATGCCTCCCACTGGATGGTCGGCCTCTTCCACTCTGCAGATTCCTGCAGCCTTCCCAATCCAGCATCCAGGGTGCGCACCCTCTGCCGGTTACTTTGAGCAACTACGTTCCTAGAAGCCCTAAGGCTCAAAAAACCACTTGGGGTAGGAGGGGATGAGGAGTCCTAGTCACCAGACCTCATCCTCCTCCAGTTCTTCCCTGTCTAGGAGCCTTCCCAGTAAACAGAGAAGCTTCCCTGGATCTGGCATATTATTAATAAAGAGAAAGGATGTCTGTCTTGCTACCAGGTCGGTGGCTCTCTCCACTGTCCATTAGTGAAGTGAGGGCTGTCATAATCATGGCTTACACTCCATCATCAGGGTTCAGGGGGGAATTTTCAAGTCTGAGCCTTTGTGTTAGACAGACTGCAGATTCTGAGCTGGCTCTGATTCTTCAGGATGGTGCAGAGCCACCAGCAGTTGGTATGCGGCTGTACCAAGGACGGCCCCCACCAGAGGGGCCACCACAGGCACCCACCACCAGCCATTACCAGCACTGCAAGTGAAGGACAAAAGGGAAATATCAGGGCTGACTTCCTTAGCTTCCCCTCTCCCCCGCATCAAGGACTGGCAGGGAAGGGGCAGCGATAACAAGAGAGTTCCCTGAAGTAGTTCCTGGAGTGATGGACACCAGGAAGAGAATGTCCTGACACCAAAGCATAGTTCTTAGAGAGGAGAGAACCCCAGGAGAGCTTGGTCCAGCCTTTTGCCTTAGGGATTTATTTTGCTGATGAGGTCTCTTTAACATGACATGCCCCAGAACACAAATTTTTAAATCATAGTGTTTCACTAAAAAGGGGGGAGCAGGCCAAGGAAAAAACGGAGAACGTGTGGCTTGGCAAAAAGACACTACCTAACAGGCCAAGAGCACTATTTAAGATGAGAGAAGCTGGCTGGTTAGCTCGGTTGGTTAGAGCACGGTGTTATAACACCAAGGTCAAGGCTTCGGATCCTTGTACCAGCCAGCCACCAAAAAAAAAAAAAAAAAAAAGAGGAGTGAGCTGGGGACCCAGGGACAGAGCCCTTACAGAAGGAGGTGAGTGGAGGATAGCCACCAGGAAAGGCTGTCTCCTACCTGAAGACTTCAGGGCCCCAGCCAGCCACATAGGTGAAGAGCCGTGGGCCCAGGTCCCGGGCAGGGTTGAGTGGGGACCCACAGTTGGCACCGATGGATAGACTAATGACCAGGACCAGCAACCCCACCGCCACAGGCTCCAGACCCGCAGGCACTCCCTTGTTCTGTCTGTCCGAGATGGCCAAGATCCCCGCAATCAGCACCGCGGTGCCCAGAACCTTGGAGTTGATAGAGGCAGAGAGGTCCGCATCAGCTGCCAGGTGTTCCATCTGCCCTCTCTCACCCTAACACTCCACGCCACCACCCCCATGTCATCTGGCTTTGTCCAACACAGGCAGCTGAGGATGGGGGAAGGGGAGTTACCAAGATATAACCAACCACACATCCCACCCAGAGCCCAAATAACAGCCTGGGGTAGGGCTGACCAGTTAGCTCAGTTGGTTAGAGCGTGGTGTTATAACATCAAGGTCAAGAGTTCAGATCTCCATATGGGCCAGCCAACAAAAAGAAAAAAAAAGGCTGAGGTACCAAGGGACAGGGCAAAGGTTTGGGCTCTTCCAGGTGTTCCTTTCACACCTACCTGGTCCAGGAAGCCATTGTCTAGGGACAGATAGGGGGCAGGATAGGTGGCAAAGATGGAGGCTGTCTCCTTTGGGCCAGTCACCGTCAGGTTCCCACCTGTATAGTTCTGTATGGCATCTGTGGGGGACGGGTACACCCAGGGTTTCCATATTTGCTCATCCAATACTGTTCCAAGGCATTCCTGCCCACACACAGGTGCCCCCAACCCTGTTTCCTCCATTACCATGGTAGAGAACATAGGTGGCTCCTGAGGCACAGAAAGCAGACAGTAGCTGCACCAAGGAGTAAATGGGGAGCTTGGCCCAGGGGAGGTGTCCCAGGAGACACATGGCCAGGGAGACAGCTGGATTCAAGTGGGCCCCTTCAAGGATCAAGGAAAGGAAACAAGCATCAATCAAATGTCACTGCCAGGCACTGTCACTGTTACTCCTTGCCACAACTCTTAAGGCAGATATTATTCCCATCATATAGTTTAAGAAATTGAGGCTCAAAAAAAAATAAAAATAAAAGCTGGAGGCATAACACTGCCTGGCTTTAAACTATACTACAAAGCTATAATAACCAAAACAGCATGGTAGTGGCATAAAAACAGACACACAGATCAATGGAATAGAATAGAGAATCCAGAAATCAACCATACACCTATAGCTATCTGATCTTCGACAAAGGCACCAAGTCTACACACTGGGGAAGAGACCGCCTCTTCGGCAAACGGTGCTGGGAAAACTGGATATTCATAGGTAGGAGAATAAAACTAGACCCGTACCTCTCACCATATACCAAAATCAACTCAAAATGGATTAAAGAATTAAATATACATCCTGAAACAATAAAACTGCTTAAAGAAAACATAGGGGAAACACTTCAGGAAGTAGGTTTTGGTACAGACTTCATGAATATGACCCCAAAAGTACAGGCAAAAAAGGAAAAATAAACGAATGGAATTATATCAAACTAAAAACCTTCTGCAGAGCAAAATAAACAATTACCAGAGTGAAAAGACAATGAACATAGTGGGAGAAAACATTTGCAAAATATATATCTGACAAAGGATTAATATCCAGAGTATACAAGGAACTCCAACAACTTTACAGCAAAAAAAAACAAATAACCCAATTAAGAAATGGGCAAAGGAGCTGAATAGGCATTTCTCAAAGGAAGATATATGAATGGACAACAGATGCATGAAAAAATGCTCATCATCACTCAGCATTCGGGAAATACAAATCAAAACCACTTTGAGATACCATCTCACTCCAGTTAAGATGGTTAACATCCAAAAGACTGAGAATCATAAGTGCTGGAGAGGTTGCAGAGAAAAAGGAACTCTCATACACTGTTGGTGGGACTGCGAAATGGTGCCTTTATGGAAAATGGTATGGAGGTTCCTCAAACAATTACAGATAGATCTACCATATGACCCAGCTATTCCACTGCTGGGAATATACCCAGAGGAATGGAAATCATCATGTTGAAGGGATACCTGTACTCCCATGTTTACTGCAGCACTATTTACAATAGCCACGAGTTGCAACCAGCCCAAATGTCCATCATCAGATGAGTGGATAAGGAAACTGTGGTGTATCTACATAATGGAATACTACTCTGCTATAAAAAAGAATGAAATACTACCATTTGCAGCAACATGGATGGACTTAGAGAAAATTATATTAAGTGAAATAAGTCAGGAACAGAAAGAGAAATACCACATGTTCTCACTTATTTGTGAGAGCTAAAAATAAATAAATATGTACACAAAGAAATAAATGGTGGGGGGAAGAGAAGACACAACAATCACAATTCCTTGAACTTAAGACAAGTGAACAGATATGATGTTGTTGGCGGGGAGAGGGGAGTGGGAGGAGAGAAAGAGGAACTGGTAAAGGGACATGAAAATCAATTACATTGTATATTGATAAGTTAAAATTAAAAATTTAAAATTTAAAAAATTGTTTAAAAAGAAATTGAGGCTCAAGAAGGTTAAGTGACTTATCAAGGTCACACAGTGAAGCCAAGATTTGAACTTGAGTCTGTCTGCTCTTTACACAGCAGAACATTGATGCAGTGTGTAGACTGTCTGGGGGACAACATGTGAGGTCCTGAGCAGAGATGAGCCCCAGACATAAGAGGATGGCACTTACCCTCAATGCTCTGCCATAGATTGCTGCCTAGGTGAGCCAAGGATTAATGTGAGGAAAGGAGACGGAGAGATACAGAAAGGGGAGCGTCTAGATGGGGCCAAAGGCACAACTCAGTCTAGGACACTGGTCAAGCTCAATGAGATAATGCCCATGAGTCACCAATAGATCTGCCTTTTCGCTATCACCAGATACCCACACTCACATGTGCATCCCACTCCCTCTAATGAACAGACCCCACCTTCCTCACCTGAGACATTGCCAGCCATGTAGATGGCTATCGTAACAGCCAGAGAGCCAGCCAGAAAAAAGGTGAAGAAGTTGCCTTTGGTTTCTCCACTGGTGACAGCCTGGGCCACAGCCGCCTGAGTGAGGAGCTAATGGGGAGAGTGGAGGTGAGGAACAGGGAGACCAGGAGATGAACAGGAGAGACATTGGGAAGGCTAGCGGAGCAGCCAAGAGAGGTGAGTGGGCATGAGGGACAGCACGGAAAAGAGAAAAGCAGGAAGAGGGAAGGGAAAAGAAATGGGGAAAGTAGAAGAAGAATGAAGAAAGGAAAGCAAGGTGAGAGAAGGGAAGGGACAGGAACGAAAAAGAGGAAGTAGTAGAGGAAAGGAGAGAGATTAGGAGAGACAAGAGTGGGGGAAAGAGAAGCGATTGAGAGTAGAAAGAAAGTGGGACACAGGAAGAAAGAGATAAAGATGCCAGGAGGAGCCAGAAATTTGCCCACTTCCCTCCTTTCCTTCCCCCAATTACCCTGCCTACCATGAGCACAAACACACCCAGAAACTCCGCCAGGCATTGTCGAACCAGCAGGCTACGGATCCGGAGGTGGCTCCTGATTTTGGGCAGGGGCTGAGCACAGGTCATGGTGAGACACCCTATCGCTGTTCACCGCTCCCTCTGTCTGCGTAGGCACACAGCTAATACACAGCTACTGCCTGCCAGGAGAAAAGATAAGGGAGAGACTTTAAAACCAATTAGCTCAGGTTCTGACCAGCAGCTAATGTCTGTGCACAAGTGCAGGCTAAGGAGGACAGCAATAACAGGAGAATGTGGGCAGGCTGTGTGCAAAACCAGAGCCTGGAGTTTGCCCAGGCCCTTTCTCTTATGTCCTTCATCCCCATTCCTCACAGAACAAGCTTCCCCCTATGCTGATGGATTGAGGGAAGAACGCTGCTTCATATACATTAGTTCTCTTGGTCCTAAAGATAACTGTGTAAAGTAATACTATTGCTCCCATTCTACAGATGAGGATACTGAACCTTAAAATTCCCCAAGACTACACAGTTAGTTAGTGGGTGAGTGAATTCAAGTCCAGGTCTTCTGACTCTCCATCTGGTATTCCACAATGCCTCTCATCTGGAATGTGAAGCTTTTCCCCAAACCATGTGGATGCCTGGAGAACTCACTAGGCATCCAGAGAGACTGGGCTGAAGGCCATAGACTATGGGAATGAAACCCACACACTGAATGCTTGTACTTCCTTCATGCACAGTCTCACCTCAGCTAGAGAATGCTCTAACTTTGTGTCTTCTGCCACAGCTTGAGTTGAAGACTTCTATCCACTCTGAGCCCCACCTGCCCTTCTCTGGATGCATATCACTCCTACTCTGCATATAACACATAGCTTCATCCTACTTCTTCATATCTCAAGCCTCCAATTAGATTCATTCAACATTCATACTTCAAGACACTGGGGAAACAGCAGTGAACAAAACATAGTCTCTGCCCTCCTAGAGCTTATGTTTTAGTAGGTGGAAACAGATAACATACAAATTTTTTTTTTTTTTTTTTAAAGATGACCGGTAAGGGGATCTTAACCCTTGACTTGGTGTGGTCAGCACCACGCTCACCCAGTGAGCGAACCAGCCATCCATATATGGGATCCGAACCCGGGGCCTTGGTGTTATCAGCACCGCACTCTCCCGAGTGAGCCACGGGCCGGCCCTAACATACAAAATTTTTAAATACCATATACAGTTTATGAGGTTATTGAAGGCTGGGGCCATGATTTATATAACCCCATGGGCTACAGTCCTGGGCACATCTGTGTGCAGTAATACTTCTTTACTGGATTATAGTGCTCCACCCAGATACTCTCTTCAGAGCCAATGCACCCATTCCCCAGCTGCTGGGAATATCATCTGTTGATACCACACAGCTGCCTCCCTCATTGGGCAATGCCCTCCAAGGCAGGAATCCACCACACTTAAGTTTACATGCCCTCCTATAGGCCCCACAGCCTATGACTGGTTGATACAAAGATACAAAGGCCTGTGGGCCGAGCCCGTGGCGCACTCGGGAGAGTGCAGCACTGGGAGCGTGGCAACGCTCCTGCTGCGGGTTCGGATCCTATATAGGAATGGCCAGTGCACTCACTGGCTGAGTACCGGTCACGAAAAAGACAAAAAAAAAAAAAAAAGTTACAAAGTCCTGGTCTCTTTGCCTCATTTAGGGACAACTCTAAAATGCCATTTCAGCTCTAAAGTTCCCCATAGGATCTGCTGAGGCCTCTGTTATAGCTTCAGTATGTGTCAGTTTCTGGGCCATCCCGTGGCTCACTTTGGAGAGTGTGGTGCTGACAACACCAAGTCAAGGGTTAAGATCCCCTTACTGGTCATCTTTGTGTGTGTGTGTGTGTGTGTGTGTGTGTGTGTGTGTGTGTGTGTGTGTGTGTGTGTGTGTGTGTGTGTGTGTGTGTGTGTGTGTGTGTGTGTGTGTGTGTGTGTGTGTGTGTGTGTGTGTGTGTGTGTGTGTGTGTGTGTCAGTTCCTCCCTATGCCTAATCCTACTTTCCTCACTTCCTACATGTGTATCTCCCAATAAACTTTATTCATGTATCTCTTCAATTTAAGAACTCAATTTAAGATGGTTGGTGTCAGGAGTGGTCCTAGTAAGCATACTATATTTTATTTTAGTTTGTTTTATTATTTTATTTTATTTTATATTTTGACAGCTGGCTGGTATGGGGATCTGAACCTTTGACTGTGGTCTAGCAAGCATACACTAAAATGGAATTTAGGGCTGGTTGGTTAGCTGACCTGGTTAGAGCACAGTATTATATCACCAAGGTCAAGGTACTTATAAAATGGGATTTGTGGTCTGGCTAGTGGCTTATCTGGGAGAGTGTGGTGCTGATAACACCAAGGTCAAGGGTTCTGATCCCAGTACAGGACAGTTGCCCAAAA
This sequence comes from Cynocephalus volans, assembly GCF_027409185.1. Taxonomy (NCBI): domain Eukaryota; kingdom Metazoa; phylum Chordata; class Mammalia; order Dermoptera; family Cynocephalidae; genus Cynocephalus; species Cynocephalus volans. The sequence goes on along the minus strand of NC_084467.1, from coordinate 112,101,168 downwards.
ATAAAATGGGATTTGCATGATAGATTATTCACCTGTTGGTTGGCAGTAAGGATGCTGTCATGGTGGTAGGTGGAGAATGGACAATCTCTAGTATGCTGTAGTGATGCAATTATTAAAACTGTCAGGAGTGGTAAATTGGAAGGAGTTACTGTTTGAAATGATATACACTGGTGCAATATCTCTGAGAGGTATATGCACTTGAGAGGTATGAGAGGAAAGACAACTATAAATTCCATTGAATTAATCACCAAGTCAAGGCAGACTATGAAGGCAATCAGGCCTCCTTGACAGCGTTTAAAGAAACCCTAGTCTTTTGCATCCAGTGGGCATCAGAGTGGAGGACCAGCTCAAACCTTAATTGTACGAGTAGCAGAGTGTTAGAGAAGGCTGAATTCTCAGCCCTAGCAGATCTCCTATGCCAAGGTTAGGGTCCAAAAATAAAAAGGATAGGATCCTGAGACTTGGAATAGGGACATCTAGGAAATGCAACTGGGAATTTTGAGTCCCTAGATTCCTCTGAACCCTCTGAGCCTGCAGAATTGGCTAACTCTACACTTGCAAAAGGATTATACAAAGCCTTCAAATGAGGCAGGTGCTTTAAAAGACAATACTCATCCCTTTCAGGATCTATCTCCTTCTCCTCCCTTGGCAACAAGACCAATAACAAGGAACAAATCTAGCAGAGACCCGAAGAGGATGTTCTTTCCTACTAAGAGAAGAGAGGGAATATATGGTAAAGGAGCTTCAAGATCGTGCTCATATGCACATGCAGAATTTGGTAGGAACACATAGAACTGCATACTGAGAATGTTGAATCAAAGGAGGTGGGCCATAAAGTTAGATATAAAAGAATTTGTTGATATGGGAGTACTGTTCCGTGACAGAGGATTTAACATCCTGGCAAGATCCATGGGGCAATGGGATGAATATATTCCTAAAATGGTTCTAGGAAAGCTTGGCACAAATGATGGCCCTCACTAAGAAAAGTAAAAATGCCAGAACTGGTCATTTACATTGGTGACCATTATTGAAAAAAGAGGAATATTCAAACCTTCTGAGAATTTTTGGACAAAGGACCTGAATTAACTGACAATGATAAAGCTGAAATAGCTGACAATGCAAAGTTATACCACAGCCCCTTGTTAAAGTAGAAGTGTATGGGGTCCTGGTAATAAATGGAGTTCTGGCTCAGGTGTGGTTCATAGCATAATCCCTAACACCACTGATCCTCCTAGCTGTCATTTCCCCAATACCCCAGCATATAATTGAAATGGATATCCTTTGAAGTTGTAGCACACTCACACTGGTTTCTTGACTCATAGGGTAAGTGATGAAGTCCAACTAGAAGTGTGAAACTGCCCCACACCAAGATTAATAAATAAAAATAAAACCAATACCATATCCTAGGGAAGATGGAAGGGATTAGTGCTACCCTCAAGGAATTAAAGAATACAGGGGAGGTGGCCTCTATCATATCACTAGTTTGGGTCCTATAAAAACTGTTAGATCATGGCAGATGGAAGTGGTCCACCATAAACTTAAACAAATAATAACCCCAACTGCAGTTGCTGTGTCTCATATTGTAATTTTTTAAAACAGTTCAATATAGCCTCTGGCTGGTGGTGTACAGCCTTTTATATGGAGAATGTTATTGTCCATCCAATAGGAGCAGGAAGGGAGATCAGAAGCAGTTTGCATCCACATTGGAAGGCCAACACTGTACATTTATGGGTTTGCCCCAGGGCTCTCTGATGCTCTGTCATACAATCTTAAGGGGTTCTGACTATCTGGACATTTTAAAAAACATCATATTGGTCCATTATAAGTATGACATCATGTTAATCAGACCTGAAGAGCAAGAATTGGCGAGTATATTTGAGGCCTTGGAAAGATATGAGGATACTTCAAAAAGTTCATGGAAGGGCCGAGCCCGCGGCGCACTCGGGAGAGTGTGGCGCTAGGAGTGTGGCGACGCCCCCCCCCCCCGCGGCTTCAGATCCTATATAGGAATGGCCGGTGCACTCACTGGCTGAGTGCCGGTCACGAGAGAGAAAAAAAAAAAAAAAAAAAGGTTCATGGAAAAAATAGAATTGAAAGATAATACAAATCTTTACATTAACTTTTTGAAGTACCCTTGTACATGTATTTAGAGAGTGGAAAATAAAACCCTACAAAGATTCAGGAAATTACTACACTGGTGAAGGTTTTAGAGGTTCAGTGGTCTGGGACATGTGGGGATAACCTCTCCAAAGTACAAGGTAAGGACAGATTATTGCATTTTACTCCTCCCACCTCTAAGAAAGAAGCCCAATACCAATCCCTAAGATTCTTTTTTTTTTTCTCTTTTGGATGACTGACCAGGAAGGGGATCCAAACCGGTGACTTTGGTGTTATGAGGCTGTGTTCTAACCAACTGAGCTAACTGGCCAGCCCTAATCTCCTTAGCATCCTGGAGCAATATACTTCACACTTGGGAATACAACTCTGATCAGTTTACCAGCTGACATTTAAGGATGTCAGCTTTGATTGGGGTCAAAAGTAGAAAAGGCCTCTGTAGCTGTACGACCCACAGACCTTACGAGACTAACAGGAGAATCATAATGTAGACCCCTAAGACTGGAGCAAATCTGTGCTATCAGCAGCAGAGAAATATGCATCTTTTGAAAAGCAGTTTTTGAAGTGCTACTGGACTCCAATAGAGAGAACATCTGACTACCGGGCATCAAGTATCCAGGTGACCAGAACTGCCCATTATAAGCTGGGCTCTGTCAGATCCTCCATGTCATTAGGAAGGGTGGGCCCAGCAAGAACACATTGTAAGATGGAAGCAGCATCCTTGAGATCAGGCATAAGGAAGGTCAGAGTGTACAAGCAAGCTTCAAAGCAGATGACCAAGACTCCCAAAGCATTCACCAGTGTTGCCCTGGAATCTCTCCCTCAGCTTACACCTATGGCCCTGTTGGGAATCCCTATGACCAGATGACAGAGAAGGAAAAAGCCTGATCTTCATTCACAAATGGATTGGCATGGTATACGGATGAAAGCCAAAAATAGAATGCTGCTGCACTGCAACCCCACTCAGAAGTGGCACTGAAAGGCAGTGGTGAGGGGAAGTCCTCCCAGTAGACAAAGATTTGGGCAGTATACCTGGTTAGCCACTTTGTGTGAAAAGAGATGTATGCTGAGGTAAGAATATATACCGTCACATGGGCAGTGGCAAATGCCCAGTTGGATGGTCAGGGGCTTGAAAAGAAAGAGTGTGGAAGATCAGGAACAAAAAGGTCTGAGAATGAGATGTAGATAGAGCTATAGGAATGGTCTTGAAGTGTAAAAGTCTTTGTATGACATGTTAATACCCACCAGGGAGCATCCATCACAGAGGAGGTACTGCACAAACAAGGATACAGAATGACTCAGTCACTGTCTGACATCAGCCACCACCACTGTCATCAGCCACCCAGTTCTGAACGGTGGGTACAACAAATGGAGTAGCTGGTGGTAGGGATGTAATCTATGCATGAGCTCAACAGCATGAGCTCTGTGATGGTTAATTTTAGCTGTCAACCTGACTGAACTGAGGGATGCCTAGATAGCTGATGAAGCATTGTTCCTGGGTGTGTCCATGAGGGTGTTTCCAAAAGAGATTGGTGTGTGTGTGAGTCAGTGGACTAAGTGGAGAAGATTCACCCTCAGTGTGGGCAGGCATCTTCTGATTGGCTGGGGGCCTGGATGGAACAAACAGGCAGGGTAAACAAACTCCCCCCCCCACCCCCACTCTTGGACATCAGAACTCCAGTTTCTTTGGCCTTTGGACTCCGGGACTTACACCAGCCTCTTGAGGCTCTTGGGTCTTCAGCCTTGGACTGAGAATTATACCACTGGCTTCCTTGGTTCTCAGGCCTTCCAACTTGAACTAAGCCACACTACCTGCTTCTCTGGTTCTCCAGCTTGAAGATGGCCTATTGTGGGACTTAGCCAGTGCCCCTCATAAATCCCTATCTATCTATCCATCTATCTGTCTTTCCTATTAGTTCTGTCTCTCTAGAGAACCCTAATACAAGTTCCTACTCACCAAACCTGAACTAGCTACTACTGCTGCCAATGTCCAACCCATCATTGACAAATACCAACTCTAAGCCCTGATATGGTACTATACTATGAGGAGAATAAGCAGACATTCAGGGGCAAGTTGACAACACTAGATGTTACCATCTTTGACTGGAATTGGCACATATGAGAGTACTTCAAAAAATTCATGGAAAAATAGAATTAAAAGATAGTATGAATTATCTTTCCATAATTTTCCAGGAAATTTTTGAAGACCCCTCATGTTCTGAGTATAGATTTGACTTTCCTGCTCATAGGGTTTCAGCTAATACCTCTCTCCAAGGACTTGCAGAGTATTTGATTTATCAACATGGGGTCTGCATTACATTACTTTACACTAAGGTATCTACATTACAGTTAACCAAGAGAGATCAGGCATCTCTCTAAGTCACAGTGAGCCATCTTTTGATCCATGTTTTAGCAAACCAACCAAACTTAGCACCTTTCTTAACTCCCCAAGACGCAATTTATTTATTTATTTATTTAATTTATTATTTTTTTAAAGATGACCGGTAAGGGGATCTTAACCCTTGACTTGGTGTTGTAAGCACCACGCTCACCCAGTGAGCTAACCGGCCATCCCTATATGGGATCCAAACCCGTGGCCTTGGTGTTATCAGCACCACACTCTCCCGAGTAAGCCACGGGCCGGCCCCGGGGAGGCCACTTCTAGTAAACAAGACTCATCAGAATTCAGGGGCTCAATGTCCCCAGCCTTAACAGGGTCTTCCCACACATCCCCATCCCAAATTGCAGGATCCCATACTTTCCCAATCAATGCCCTCATTTCAACAGGAGACACCCTGTGAGTCAGAGAGCTCAACTTTCATTGTAGTTCAGTCAAACGCCTGGTGAGGGTTTGTGTTTGATTTTCAGCAATATCAGCCCGGTGGGTACAAAAGATAAGATTCTGACCCAGGGCACACTTAGAAACTTTTAGATCATTTATGCGGAGCTGGAGCTGAGAGAGCAAAAAAATCCTTGGGCTCTTCCTTTTATTTCATCACTTTGTCCAGCAATGCTAGGAGCAACTAACAGATGTTATTGTATTCCTTGGTTTTCCACACATTCAGAATTAAGAGTATCAGATGCACTTATTTTGCTTATCCCTAAAAATAGTTCATGCCATGGACTATCAGTGTTGCGTGTATTATTAGAAGTAGAGCCCTTAGCAATTTTGGGTTTAACCACGTTAGAGAACCAATTCCAGAAACCCCCAAACCAATTTTATTTTATTTTATTTTATTTTTTAAAAACCAATTTTATTTATTTATTTTATTTTTTTATTTTTTTTACTTTTTTTAAAAGATGACCGGCAAGGGGATCTTAACCCTTGACTTGGTGTTGTCAGCACCATGCTCACCCAGTGAGCAAACTGGCCATCCCTATATAGGATCCGAACCCATGGCCTTGGTATTATCAGCACCGCACTCTCTCGAGTGAGCCACGGGCCAGCCCTCCAAAACCAATTTTAAAAATTCATCTTTAAAACTCTGTTTCTCTAGAACCACTTCTGGGACCAAAATCTGTATTAGTCAGAGTTCTCCTGAGAGACGGAACCAATAGGATATGTATATAGATATATGAGAGAGGATTTATCAGGGGAATTAACTCACGATTATGAAGGCTGAGAAGTCCCGCAATAGGCCGTCTGCAAACTGGAGTCCGTGGATGCTGGTAGCGTGGCTCAGTCCAAGTCCTGAAGCCTTGGAACCAGGAAAGTCAATGGTGTAATTCTCAGTCTGAGGCCAAAGGCCTGAGAACCTAGGGATGCTGCTGGTATAGGTCCTGGAATCCAAAGCCTGGGGGAGCCTAGAGTTCCAATGTCCAAGGACAGGAGGGTAGAGTATATCCAAGATCCACCAAATAGATATGTTTGCCTTTGCCTCTGTTTTTGTTTTCTCTGGACCCCAGCAAATTGCATGGTGCCTTCCCAAATTGAGGGTGGATCTTCCCCACCCAGTTCACCCAGACTCAGATGCTAATCCCTGTAAACGCCCTCAGACACACCCAAAAAGTGCTTTACCAGATTTCTAGATATTCCTTAATCTGAAATACAGTAAAGTGCTCGCTTCGGCAGCACATATACTAAAATTGGAACGATACAGAGAAGATTAGCATGGCCCCTGCGCAAGGATGACACGCAAATTCGTGAAATACAGTAAAGATGGGCCTATGAATCAAACTGACTTCATTTTCTCTGCAGAGGACACTTTGTTACTTTTGTACTCCTCAGTCATGCGATCCCCCCAGGGCAAATGATTACCCCTTGGCCTGCCCTGGTAAAACAGATTGAGATAAGAGGGGAACAGATATTCACTGAGTTGCAAAACTCCTCCCCAAGGCTTGTTTACCATAGTAAAAATCAAGTTACAGATTAACCTTAAGACCCCTTTAGGAATTCCTGCACAAACACAAAGCTTCAAGGGGACTGCTACAATGACCTTCCCAGGGTGACTGTAATGAACACCACCACCATCTTGGACCTACCGAGGAGGCTCAAGGACCAAAGCCCTAACTAAGCATGCACCCATGACACAACCAGGAAGAAAAAATGGACCACCTCCAGTGATGCTGGCCTGTACTACTTATCTTCTTTCCCTATAAAAGACCCTGAACAGCTCCCCTCAGGGGGCTAGCTTTACTGTAGCTATCTCCTTTATGCATAAGTCTATCCCCTCTTTTAATAAAGTGTTGCTTGCTTTACTGCTGAGTACATTGTTCATTTCTATGACCCAAGAGCCTAATTTGGTACAAGCCAGGAGGTAAGGGGTCTCTGGGTGCTGAGAACAGCCCTGGGATTTTCCCCATGCAACTCACATGCTGCTCTTATATCTGCACCAGCAAAAATTGGAAAGCCTCGGGCACTAGAGGAGACTCTAGCTGCAAGAGGCAAGTGGCCACTGGAACTATTTTGCTCTGCTGCTGGTAAGTCTCTCCAGGAGCCCCCAGCCTAAATTCCAGCAAGACAGTGCTTTATTCTCTTTTACTCTCCCTTTTCTTTCCCTTTTCTTTACCTTTCTCTGATTTTCTGAGCCCTCTTCTACTGTTCTGTATAGGTGCACCCTGCAGGGCTCCTGGCTATGCTTTGTTTCTCTGATTTAAATCTAGGCTGTACTTTTCTTCTTTGTGCCAACAACAGTGGAGAGAACTGCTTTTATAAATTACTGTCGGTGGAATAGTTCGGCCCTGCTGATTGGGACTAGGATAAAGTGGACCCCACTGTTCTTTTTGTTTGTTAGACATTTAGTTGAATACTGGTAATCTGAATAAACCTTCCAATCCTTGCACCAACTTTTGGACTTTCGAGTCCTTTGTTTAGTGCAAGAGGGCAAGCTGAGCCTGGTCTGTCAGTAACAAATCTAGTCAAGTTGACAAAATTAAGCATCACACCAGAGATGTAATGCTTCCTCCAGAGTCACAGTTAGGAATTCTTTTGAACTTTGGGGTCCTTATAGCAAGAGACAAGCAGGAAAGAAAAGGAGTCATCATACTTGCAAGAGTAATTGGCTGTAATGGAGGACAGGAGATTGCAGCCTCCCATAGAGGGCAGGAAGAATACTTTGGCATTCAGGTCATCTACTGGGATGTCTCTTGGTGTTCCCAAGCTCAATTTTTTTTTTTTTGTCTTTTTCGTGACCAGCACTCAGCCAGTGAGTGCACCGGCCATTCCTATATAGGATCCGAACCCGCGGTGGGAGCGTCGCCGCGCTCCCAGCGCCGCAACTCTCCCGAGTGCGCCACGGGCTCGGCCCCCCAAGCTCAATTTTAACAGTAAATAGAAAAGTATAGCAGCCACAGGCTGAGAAGGGCATGGTAACCAGGTATACTCTCAAGGGCGAGAGAGTCTGAGTCATCCCACTATTCAGCTGCTTAGACCACCAGAGGTACTAGTCAAAGATGAGGGAAATCTAGAACTAGTGATACAGGAGGGGAATAAATGAGAATCTGTTAGAGCCTCAGAACCAGTTGCAGAAGTAAAGGCTATAGCCTTTTCCACTTACCCTTCTCTTAAAGTTCCCCCAAGAAATAAAATCAATCAGAATCCTATGGAAGCTTTCCCCCATGGGGAAAACCAACCATAGGAAGTATGGATCTGAGTAGTGCAAGTGGTAAACTGTAGTAAACACTACAAACCTTCACTCAGATCCTCTCTTGAGGGTCATGAGCCTATTCCTCAGCTGCTAGAATATCAGCGGCTGATGGCTCACGGCTGCCTACCTCACTGGAAATTACCTTCGACCATAAGGAATTGTCTTGCCCTTTCTCAGTGGGTTTCCTGCTGCCAATGATTGGCTGGTGCAGGGACACAAAATCTTGGCACTTTTGCCTTAATTTGGGATAACTCTGAAGAATTACCTGCATTCCAGAACTCCTTGTAGAATACTATGATCAGTTGAGGCCTCAGTTGCAACCGTGTTGTGTGTCAGCTACTCCTTCTGCTCAGTCCTGGCTTGTTCACTTCTTTACAGGTTACCTCCCATGATCATTCTAAATAAACCTTCTGCATAGAACTTCCCATGTCAGAGTCCATTTCCGGGGGAATCTAATCTAAGACACTTAGTTTTCCTAGCCCTATACACTTCCTCCCATTAGCTACCTTCCTTGATCCTTTCAGGCTGAAAAATATCATAAATCACCATATCCTCAACTCTCTTCCCTATCGCTTTAAGAAAGAAAAAAAAATATTAGCTTTTTTTCCCAAGTTTCTAAAGTAATATATGCTCATTATCCTTATACCGCATACTCATGTTTCCAGGTTGAACTTCTATTAGACCAGAGTTTTTCACAGGAATGGGGGCTGGGGGCAGATGGTTAGCTCAGTTGGTTAGGACACGGTGCTAATAACACCAAGGTCCAGGGTTCCATCCCAATACCAGCCAGCTGCAAAAAGAAGGAAAAAGTTTTAAAAATTTTTTTAAAAATCAGGATGGTATTTCCCCTTAGGAAGAATTTTGAAAATTTATGGAGTCAGGATTTTTGCTGTTGTTGTTTTACAATCATGGGGGTGGGGAGGAAAGTTCTTATAGTCAGTGGTCAGAGGCTAGCTATGCTAAACATCCTGCAAGATACACAACAGACTTGTTCTATGTCCCATATGACTTTAGAATGTCCTACCAAATGGACATTTCGGTGAAAAACTTGTTTGTGATTATATGACCCTTTTTTTGTATATAAATGCAAAGTATTTCTTAGCAGTTTTAATACACACTGAATTTTCTAGAAATGCAATCATCATGTAAATTGAAGGTAGATAGTACTTTATTTTGTTTGGAATTTTAGCAAGGGCAATTCGCGATTGCAAAAAAAAATGTTAGCAAAGGCTTCATTTTCACGGAATTTGGGTCGTTATGCAACATATCTATTGATCAGGATATTTCATTATGTGTTCTAGTTTTGCCTGAGCATTTACATATTGAAAAATATATTTTATTGTAAATTTCTTTCCTTTTATTTCTCCTTTACATAAAATCTAAGAATATATATGCAGATATATGTAATTATTATGTATATAGATTATTATCAATAAATTTTACCTCAGGATACCAAATAGTGTTACAAATTTTGTTTAAAAAAGCTAATGTAGACTGGAATTCTGGGAAGATAGCAGCAGCAATATAAGCCTAGTTTTTGAATTTTTAAAAATCTCCACATGTAATAGTCTGTTTCTGATGCTTATAACAAAATACCTACAACTGGGTAATTTATAAGAAAAAGAAATTTATTACTTACAGTTTTGGAGGCTGCGAAGTCCAAAGTCCAGGGAACACATTTAGCGAAATGACTCTACAGCAATGCGGGGTGTCACATGGCAAGAACAGCAGAGCAGAGAGACAGATAGCTCCTCGTGCACTCTCCTTTTAAAGCCCTCAGAACCAGGCCCATGACCACTATTAAACCATCAACTTATTAATTACTTTACTAGGGCACTTCACCTCTTCAAGGCCCCACCTTTCAATGACCATAACAGGATTTCGCACACTCTTAACACTGTCACAGTGAGCACCAAATCTCCAACACATTAAACTTTGGGTGGACACAATTCAATCCATAATACCACATAAAAACAAATAGAACAAGTAGATAACAAAATCAAAGATTCAATAAAAACATTTACAATAAAACTAGGTGACAAAATATACTTTTAAACCCATAGTTCAAGTGGGTAGGGACAATATCAACAGCCATTAGATCTGTACGGTATCAGTGTCTGTGGAAGAAGCAGAAAAAAGGAACAGAGTATGTGCTAGACTTGAGAACAGGTACTCACTGGAAAATTCCACAGGTCAATTTTGTTTTTAATTTATTTATTTATTAATATTATTATTTTTTACATTCTAAGATGTTGTGGAGCAGTTGGAGAGAGGGGAAGGGGGAAGGAAATGGGGTGGGAGGGAGAAGTAGGAAGGAGGTGGGCTTGGTTAAGGCCCATGGCACCCCCCTCATTCCAGCAGGGGAGACCAGGGGGCTTCCAGCAGTAGCTTGGTCATTGCCAGGCTGGATGCAGATGTCAAGGGGGTGTGGCTGAAGCCCTCGGGGGCCCCCCACCACCCTGACTCAGGAACCCAGGGCATTTCCAGTGGCAGCTCAGTGGTCATTGCTGGGGTTAGTGTAGAGGTTGGGGGTTGTGGCTGAGACCCTTGGACCCCTACTGCCCTGGCTCAGGAGCCCAGGGTGCTTCTGTTGGAAACCTGGTGGTTGTTGCTGGGCTGGGTGTGGTTGTCAGGGGGGCATGGCTGAGACCCATGGCCCTCTCTCCTCCCTGGCTTGGGAGCCCTGGAGCTTCCGGTCCTTCTAGGTTTTATAGGTGTTCTTTGGTGGTGTTATACCTTTACTAGTTAACATCAGACTTTGTGTCTGATCTGTGGGTATTTTGTTTTTTCTTTCAGTTCTGTGTTGGATTACTCGTTGTTCCCATTACTTAAACTCTGCACTGGAACTAATTTGTTGTCCTTTGCTTACTTCTAAAATGGGGGAATTTGGGCCGAGCCCGTGGCGCACTCGGGAGAGTGCAGCGTTGGGAGCACAGCGACGCTCCCACCGCGGGTTCGGATCCTATATAGGAATGCCGGCTGAGTGTCGGTCACGAAAAAGACAAAAAAATAAATAAATAAAATGGGGGAATTTCCTGTGGGGACCAGCACTTGAGCCCTGTACTTGAACTCAATTGCTCCTTTGCTGCTGATTCCCTGGAGAAGGCTTTTTGTGCAGTTCAGGTTTTATTTTATTATTATTATTTTTTTTAATAAAAAGATCTGAATCCGTGGCCTTCGTGTTATCAGCACTGCACTCTCCCAAGTGAGCCATGGGTCGGCCCATCAGCTCAGCTTTTAATTGTTGACTTTGTATGTACGTCCAGGTTTTGTGTGATCAAGTACACCTGAGTTGTGTAGAAACTCTGGTCTGGGCCTGAGTGTTTTCAGCAAACTGCACCCCGTGCAGTTCTGTACTCCTGACCAGTCTCCACTGAGTGGTCCTGCACTGATTGGAGGGCAGATCAGCTGTCCTTGCTGTGCTCCAGTGTTCCCCTCCTGGCCCGTCTCCCCTACAACCCATACTCCAAACACTTCCCATGGGATGGGCCATGCACCCATCCCTTGCAATGACTCACCAGCCTCTGAGTGGCTCCTTTTTTAAGTTGTCTGTGGCTTCTCACTCCTATGTGGGTCCACGGGAACCCTGTTAGTAGTCCTGCTGGCCTGGGAGCCATCAAGGCCCTCTTCTCTCGTGCTGCCTCTGAGCAACTTCATAGGAAGAGCATAGCTGCGGCTTTTGGCTGCTCTTGCTCCATGCACTCACCAGCTCCAGCCTTGAAGTGGCTGAGGTCGAAATGGTGGGAACGATCCTTTCTCTCATTGTGACTTCTCCTGACTTCATGAACTCCATAGATCTCTCCTCCTCTTCCCCTGAGCTCTAGTGGCCCCCCTGCCAGCTTGGCTGTTATTGCTTTTTAATAGTTGTAAATTGGTTGATTTGTTGGAGAAAGTGATGCTGGGGACCATCTATTCCACCATGATTCTGGGACAGCTGCATCCTGCGTGGGCCTCAGGCTGCTTCTACTCATGGTGGAAGATAGCAGGCAGCCATCGGCTACAAGCAGATCACATGATGAGAGGAAGCAAGAGAACCGACAGGTCAATAGCTGAAACTGGCATGGACTGTACTCCTGCAATAGGCCTAAAGAAGATGGTCTGTAGGGGCTGCATCAATCAAATCCCTATGAACTTTTTAAATGACCTACCTGCACTCCCTTACAGAACAGGAGAAGTTGCTTGTCAATTTCTTCAAAAACAAACAAAACAAAACCTTGCTCAGATTTAATAGGGATTGCATTAAATCTACAGATAAATTTGGGAAAAATTGCTATTTTAACAATGTTAAGTGTTCCAATCCATGAACATTATATATCTCCCTTTATTTAGATTGTACTTTGGGGGGCTAGCCAGTTAGTTCAGTTGGTTAGAGTGTGGTGCTGATAACACCAAGGTCTAGGGTTCAATCCCTGTACTGGCCAGCCACCAAAAAAAAAACAAACAAAAATCATAAATATATAGTAATTCTCTCAGCAATTTCATAGTTCTCAGTATTCATCTCTTGCACTTCATCAAAATTATTCTTAAGTATTTTATTCTTTGTTATGCTATTATAAATGGAATTATTTCCTTAATTTCATTTTCCGAGAGTTTGTTGCCAATATATAGAAATACTTTTTTTTTTTCCTTGTACCTTGAAAACTTGCTTTACCTTAAAACTTTCTAGTTTTACTGGTTTTTTAATTGTTGGTTCCTTAGGACTTTCTACATACAATGTCGTGGCATCTGTAAATAAAGACAGTTTTACTTCTTCCTTTCCGTTCCATGTCTTTCAGTTTCTTGCTTTATTGCACTAGGCAGAGCCTCTAGTACACTGTCAAATAGAGATGGTAAGAGCAGAAATTCTTGCTTTGTTCCTAATTTTAGTGGAAAAGTATCAGTCTTTCACCATAAAATATATCAGGTTGAGGATCTCAAGTTTATTGAGTATTATCATAACTACATTTTGGATCTGTCAAATACTTTTCCTTCCTTTAGTGAGATGATCTTGTGGGTTTTGTCCTTTTCTTTGTATTGATATGACTTATCATATCAATTGATTTTTTTTGCGGGGAAGGGGGGCGCTGGCCAGAAAGAGATCTGAACCCTTGACCTTGGTGTTATCCACACTACGCTCTAACCAACTGAGCTAACAGGCCAGCTACATCAATTGATTTTTGGATGTTAAACCAATAATATTCCTGGAATAAACACCACTTGGTCATGGTGAATAATTTCTCTTATATGTTGCTGGATTCAATTTGCTAATTTTTCTTTTTGAGAATTTTTGCATCTATATCCATGAGGGATATTGGTCTATAGTTTTCTTGTGATGTTTTCTGGCCTTAGTATCAGAAAATGAGTTGGGAAGTATTCTTTTTCTATTTTCTGAAAAGATTATGTGAAATTTGTTATTATTTCTTCCTTAAATGTTTGATGTAACTTATCAATAAGGCATCCAGGCCTGGGATTTTCTCTGTGGGAAGACTTTAAATTCCAATTATTTTTCTTGTCTTTTTTGTTTTGGCAGCTAGCCAATAAGGGGACAGAACCTTTGACCTTGGTGTTTTCAGAACCATGCTCTAATCAAGTTAGCTAAATGCCCAGCCCTCTAATTCTTTTTCTTTTCCTTGATATAGGTCTATTTGGAATTTCTTTTCTTTTTCCTTAGTCAGCTTTGGTAATTTGCGTCTTTCTAGGGTCTTCTCCAAATCATCTAAATTCCCTAACTTGTTGGCATACACATATATTCATAGTATTTCTTTATAATAATTTAAATTTTTTTTTTTTAAAGATGACCAGTAAGGGGATCTTAACCCTTGACGTGGTGTTGTCAGCACCACGCTCTCCCAAGTGAGCTAACCGGCCATCCCTATATAGTGATCTGAACCTGTGGCCTTGGTGTTATCAGCACCACATTCTCCCAAGCAAGCCATGGGCTGGCCCAATAATTTTAATTTCTGATGTGTACAGACATGTCTCATCTTTCTTGATTTTGGTAATCCCTATGTTTGCTCATCTTTTCTTGATCAATCTAGTTAAAGATTTGTCTATTTTACTGATCTTTCCATAGAATCAACTTTTGGTTTCATTGATTTTCTCTAACATTTTTGTTTTTTATTTCATTGGTTTTCATTCAAGTCTTTGTTATATTCTTCCTTCTACATACTTTAGGTTTGATTTACTCTGTTTTTTCCAACTTCTTGAGGTGAAAGTTTAGATTATTGATTTTAGATCTTTTTTCTTTTCTAATATAGGCATTTAACCTATAAATTCTCCTTTAAGCATTGTTTTTGTTTCATTCCATGCAGTTTGATATGATGTTTTCATTTTCATTCACTTCAAGATGTTTTCTAATTTCCCTTGTGATTTCTTTGACTAATGGGTTATTTCAAAGTATATTGTTTAGTTCCAAATATTTGGAAATTTCCTAGATTTCCTTCTGTCATTGATTCTTAATTTAATTCTGTTGTGGTTGGAAAATATACTTCACATAATTTCAACACTTTAAATTTATTGAGAATTATTTTATGTCCTATCCTTGATAATGTTTTATGTGCGCTTTAAAGTAATATATACTGCTCTTTTTGGGTGTTCTATATATGCCAGTTAGATCAAGTTGGTTGACAGTGCTGTTCAAATTTGTTTAGTTATTCTGTCAATACTGAGAGAGGGGTATTAAGACCTCAAACTATAATTGTTGAATTGTCTACTTCTCCTTGTAACTCAATTTTTGCTTCATGAATTTTGTGGCTCTGTGGTTAGGTACCTATACATTTATAATTTTTATATCTTCCTGATATATTTATCCTTTTGTCATTACGAAATGTCCCTCTTCGTCTCTAGTAAGACTCCCTTCCTTCCTTTCTTTCTTCCAGTAAAAAATAAGTCTATTTACCTGATATTTATATAGCCATTCTGTCTGTGGTTACTGATTGCTGTATGTTACTTCTTTTTCTATCCTTTTACTTTTAACTTATGTGTGCTTTTTAATCTAAAGTGTGTATCTTGTGGACAGAATATGGTTGGATCAACTTTTCTATCCAGTCTGACAATCTCTGCCTGTTGAAGTTTAGTCTGTTCACATTTTATGTAATGATTAATGTTTGCATGTATGTCTGCCATTTTGCTGTTTGTTTTTTATGTGTCTCATGTCTTTTATCTTCCCATGATTCTCCTTTACTGTCCTGGTCCAGCTTTGCTTCAGTATAGCTCCATTTCCTCCCCCTCCTTTGTGCCAATATCGTGGAATATTTACCTCTTTGTGAATTATATTACATCTATATATGTTATAAACCCAAAAATCGTGTTACAATGAACAATTTAACAATTATAATATTTTTAAGGAAACTAAGAAGGCAGGCACACATACAAACACTCATGCACAGTATTCTATGCTTACCACATACAAGGGTACTTCACAAAGTTTGTGGAAAAATATAATTAAAAGATAAAACAAATTTTTCCATGAATTTTTTGAAGATTCCTTGTATTATCTATTCCTGCTGTTTTCATTCCTCCCATGGATTCATTCATTCAAATAGTGTCATTTTCTTTTAACCTGAAAGACTTCTTTTTATTTCTTATAGTACAGATCTGTTTACAACAAATTCTGTTTTTATCTGGGAATGTTTGTGTTTATCTGGGAATGTCTACTTTGCTTTTTTTTTTTTTTTTTTTGTCTTTTTTGTGTCCAGTACTCAGCCAGTGAGTGCACTGGCCACTCCTATATAGGATCTGAACACACGGCGGGAGCATCGCTGTGCTCCCAGCGCCGCACTCTCCCGAGTGCGCCACGGGCTTGGCCCCATACTTTGCTTTTATTTTTGAAGGAGAGTCTCCCTAAACGTACAATTCTTGGTTGACAGTTTTTTATTTTCTTTCAGCAGTTTGAATATGTAGTTCCATCACATCCTGAACCCCATTGTTTCTGATGAAAAGTCTGTCATTAATCATATAGTTCTTCCTCTGCATTTGATGAGTCTTTTTTTCTTGCTGCTTTCACGATTTTCTTTTCGTCTCTGTCTTTAAGCAATTTGACTATGATGTGTCTGGGTGTTTGAGGTATATTGAGATTCTTAGATCCGCAATGTTTTTTCATCAAATTTGAGAAATTTTGGCCATTATTTCTTTTCTTTCCTTTTTTTCTTTGTGGCTGGCTGGTAAGGGGATCCGAACCCTCAACCTTGGTGTTACAAGGTTGCACTCTAACCAAGGAGTTTTGGCCATATTTCTTCAACTGTTTTTTGGTTTTTGCTTTTTTTTCCCCTGACCCTTTCACACCTCTCCTCTGGAAACCCCATTACATGTAAATTGGTATGCTTGATGTACTACTGGTCACTGAGGCTCTGTTCATTTTTTCTTCAATCATTTTTGTTTCTATTCTTAGATTAGATCATTTCTATTGCTCTGTCTTCAAATTTATTATTATTATTTTTTTTTTTTTTTAATTTTTTTTATAAAGATGACCGTTAAGGGGATCTCAACCCTTGGCTTGGTGTTGTCAGCACCACGCTCAGCCAGTGAGCAAACCGGCCATCCCTATATAGGATCCGAACCCGTGGCCTTGGTGTTATCAGCACTGCACTCTACTGAGTGAGCCACGGGCCGGCCTTGTCTTCAAATTTATTAAGCTTTTCTGCTGCTATCTCAAATCTGCTATTGGGCCCATTAAGCGAATTTTTCATTTCAGACATGGGCCTTCCCACTTAGGGGTTAGGGGGGTTTTGGGTTCCGGGGACTAATTGGCCTGGGCTGAGTGAAAGGTTATTTTTGGAAAGTGACGGATCTGGAAGTAGCCAGTCCTGGTACTTCCATAATTCGGTGCGAAGGTGGGAGAGCAAGGGTAAGGCCATGGTGGGTGGTATGGGTCCTTCAGTTGCTGTGATCCCCGGGGGTAGGAGGGGCCTACCATACATGACTTCAAAAGGGGAAAGATTGGAGGGCCTCTTTGGGAGAGCTCTGGCCTTGAGTAGAGCGAGAGGTAGAAGACGGACCCAATCAAGGTGTAATTCCAGAGATAATTTAGTTAGTATGTCTATTGATTCTTTCTACCTTTCCAGATGCCTGAGGTCGGTAAGAGCAATGTAGGTGCCAGGGGAGAGAGAGCGACTGGGAGAGTTTTTGTACTATCTGGGCAGTAAATTCAGGTCCATTGTCAGATTGAACAGAAGTAGGCATCCCAAATCGTGGGATGATTTGGGAAAGGAGAGTCTGGGCTACGGTGGAGGCCTTTTTATTGGATGTTGGGAATGCCTCTACCCATCCTGAAAAGGTATCAACAAACACCAAGAGGTATTTGAGGCGCCGGACGGAAGGCATGTGTGTAAAATCGACTTGCCAGTCGGCTGCGGGTGTGAGACCTCTGGCCTGGTGGGAAGGGTATGGCCCAGGTTTGAGAGGGGTGTTAGGATTGGTAGGCTGGCAGATTGTGCATGAGGAGGAGATTTTTTGCAAGAGGGCTTTGTCAGATGGGGTGATTGAGAAGAAGGCTTGTAAAAACTGGGATAAAGCTTGGGGGCTAGAGTGAAACACGTCATGGAGCAAGCAAAAGAGAGAGGACTTATCATCATTAGGTGATTGGGGCTGAGAGGGTGTCTATGAACCCTGGGGGCCGTAAGGAAGAATGGGAAGTTGGTTTTGTGTCTGTGGGTGCCGTGCCGCAGTGCGTGCGGCGAGGTCAGCCTTACAATTCCAACGAGTGATTGGGGAATCGTCCCTCTAGTGGGATCTGCAATGAATGACTCCTAATTTACAAGGTAAATGGGATGCCTCGATTAATGTGGAGATTAAAGCTGAGTTGGTGATTGTGTTACCCTTGGTGTTAAGCAGACCGCGTTCTTTCCATATGGCGGCATGAGAGAGGAGTATATGAAAGACATATTTGGAGTCCGTGTATAAGTTAAGAGTTTTTCCTTCAGCTAGAACGCAGGCTCGCGTGGCAGTGATAAGTTCAGCCTGCTGGTTGGTAGTACCCCTGGGTAAAGGTTGGGCTTCTATAACCGAATCAAGGGAGACTATGGCATACCCTGCGTAATAAGTGTTTCCTTCCTTGAATGAGGACCCATCCGTGAACCATGCGAGATCAGCGTGAGATAGGGGTCCCTCAGTGATGGAAGAGCGGTAAGGTATGAAATTCTGAAGGCTTTCTACGCAGCTGTGCAAAGGGGTGTTGGGGGAATCTGGTATAGGCAGTAGGGTGGCCGGATTTAGGGGTGGGCAGGTAGTGAAGGATAGGGCAGGATTTTCCAGAAACGAGGATAGGAGGGTTAGGATTCTGGAAGGTGGGAGGGATTGGAGAGCCTTATAGGTAAGGAGGTCTTTGAGGTGATATGGTGAGAGAATGGTGAGAGGTGCCCCAAATGATAATTTGGATGCCTCCTTATGCAGTAACTGCCCCGCTGCTAGGGCTCTTAGACAGGGTGCCCAGCCTTGTACAGTGGGGTCCAATTGTTTTGATAGGTATGCTATGGGGGCAAAGGAGGGGCCATAATTCTGTCCTAGGACGCCTAGAGCTTGTCCCACATTTTCATGAACATAAAGGAAAAAGGGTTGTTAGATCAGGGAGATGAAGTGCAGGGGCCGTTAGAAGGGCCTGCCAAAGCTTGAGAAAAGGGCGCTTAGGTGAGGAGAGTAAAGGTTCTTCCGGAGGACCCTTACTCATATTATAGAGAGGTCGGGCTAGCAAAGAGAAATTGGGGATCCATGCTCTGAAATATCCGGCTAGACCCAGGAAAGATAGGAATTCTGTTTTGGTTTTGGGGATGGGCAGGTCAGTAAGAAGCTGTTTCCTGTCCAGGGTGATTTCCTTCTTTCCAGGGAGAGGAGAAAACCAAGGTAGGTTACAGACGGCAAGGAGATTTGGGCTTTGGCGGGGGACACTCGATATCCCTTACCCGCTAGGAAGTTAAGCAAATGGGCAGTGTCAGCTTGGGATTGTTCCCATGAAGGACTGCATAGAAGGAGATCGTCCACATATTGTAATAAGGTGGACTCTGGATGGTTTAAGTGAAAAGATCTGAGGTCCTGTGCTAGGGTCTGCCCGAAAATATGAGGGCTATCCTGAAATCCCTGTGGCAGGACCGTCCAAGTGAGTTGTTCAGAGTGGCGGGAATGGGGGTCGGTCCATGTGAAGGCAAAAATGTCCTGAGTGCCGGTTTCCAGGGGTATGGAAAAGAAGGCATCCTTTAAGTTCAAAACCGAGAAATGAGTAGAGGTCGCTGGGACCTTGGAAAGAAGAGTGTATGGATTTGATACAAGGGGATGAATGGGAATGACAGCGGCATTAACAAGACGGAGATCTTGGACGAGACGAAAAGCGCCATTAGGTTTTTTTACAGCGAGTATGGGAGCATTGAAAGGGGAGCGAGTGGGACGGAGATACCCCTTTTTTTAATAGGTCCTGAATGATGGGGCTTAACCCGAGGAGGGCTGTTGTGGTTAATGGATACTGAGCCTGGCAAATATATTTGGAGGGGTCTTTTAGTTTTATGTGTACAGGGGAACACTGGGCCAGAGCGGGGCTGGCAGTGTCCCAAACTGTGGGGTTAACAGGGTGCGTCAGGATGGGTAAGGACTTTTTTGGAGGGGTGGAATTAGTAGGATCTTGGGCTTGAACTAGCGCTAGGAGGAAGGAAACGGGGGAAGAGGAAGAGGACAGGGGCAAGGTAATGGAGACTTGAAGCCATGATAGAATGTCCCGTCCCAACAAGGGGACTGGGCATTGTGGCATGACTAGAAAGGAATGGGAGAAAACGGATTGAGTGCCTTGAAGGCAGCAGGTTAAAAGGGGTTTTTTGGGGAAAGATTTGTTTACCTCCTACCCCGACTATAGGAGAGCTGCTGGAGGTGGTGGGGCCTTTATATTCCCTTAAGACCGAAAAGGTGGCTCCAGTGTCCAGGAGGAAAGACATTGGGTGGCCGTCCACAACCATGGATACCCTGGGCTCCTGCTTTGTTATAGAGATGGTCGGGAAGGGCCCAAGGCTCCGTCAGTCCTCCTCAGCGAGGCCCACCATAGGTGGTGTCCACGGTTGGGGGACTGTGGTGCAGTTGGTCCCTCACCCCTTCGGGCGAGGGGGCAATCAGATCCCCAATGTCCCTTCTTTTTGCATTTTGGACAAGGAGTGGTGGGTGGCCTGGGGGTGGGGCAAGCCTTTGCCCAATGCCCTTCCTTTCCACATTTAAAGCAGGCTCCAGGTGGAGGCTTAGAGGTGGAGGCTGTGGGAGGGTGCCCGGGGGGTTTGATAAGCCGGGCCAACATCTGGAAGTTGGCGTGGTCGGCCTTTTGTTTTCGACGTTCTTTTTCCTCCTCCCGATTATGAAAAACCTTGAAGGCCACTGACAGGATTTCGGTCTGAGGGGTTGCAGGACCCTGCTCTAATTTTTTAAGTTTAGTTTTAATGTCGGGGTAGGATTGGGCCAGGAAATAGGTCATAAGGACATGCTGGCCATCTTCTGAGTTGGGGTCTAAGTTAGTGTATTGTTGAAAGGCCTGAGTTAATCTATTGAGGAACTCAGAGGGAGTTTCCTCCTTTTTTTGGATAATTTCTTGAATTTTTGGAAATTGACGACCTTGCGAGCCAATTTTTTGAGGCCAATTATTAAGCAAGAGGCAAAACAGTCTCAAGCCTGGATTCCCTGGGCTGTGTTATAATCCCAATTAGGTTCCTGTTCTGGGACTGCTTGGGGGCCTGGCGGGTGATTCGGATTGGTACGATGGGTGTCAGTGGCATGGGTTTGGGCTGTATCCCAGACCCTGCGGCGTTCCTCGGGGAGGAGGGTATTGGCTAGGAGCACGAAGATGTCATGATGTGTGAGGCTGTAGGCCTGCAGGATCCATTGGAATTCTTTAATGTAGGTGGTAGGGTCGGTAGAGAAAGAGCCTAGTCTTTTTTCTAATTCTGTAAGGTCAGCTAGGGAAAAGGGAACATGGACCCTAACTACTCCTTCAGCCCCAGCTACCTCACGTAGTGGGGCGATTGTTAAAGGGGCGGGGGGAGGACCTCGGGAACGGGTGAAAGGGGGGCTTAGTGGGTCAGGGGTAGGTGAGGGTAAAGACGGGGGAGTGGATGGCGCTGGAGGTGCAGAAGGTGACGCGGATGACAGGGGAAGAGGAGCAGACGCTGGAGGCACTGGGGGAGGAGGAGATCGGTAGGGTGGGGGTTCATCAGCAGGGTCGAAGGTGCAAGGATCGAGGGGTGACTGTGAAGAGGGTTTACAGGCTAAAAGGACTTGAGAGGGAGCACAGGAGAAGCAGAGGGTGGGGTTCTGAGCCAAGAGGCGAAAAGCCTCGATGTAAGGGATCTCCTTCCATTTTTTTAGGCGCTGGCAGTAGTTAAAGAGGTCCCGTAGAATGTTAGGATCTAATGTGCCCTCAGGGGGCCATGTGTTTTGATTATCTAAAGGATAATAAGGCCAATCTTGTGTGCCGAATTTGGTAAGGAGTTTGGGCTTAATATCTGGCCTGAGGGAAAGATTGGTGAGGTTTTTCAGAAGGCATTGAAGTGGAGAGTCCTCTAGGGAGGAGGAGGAAGCGCCCATTCTGGTCTCTTAATGGGAATTTTAGACAGAAATTGGACAGAGATTAGTGATAAGACAGATCCTTCGGCCGGTTGGGAAAAGCGGGATCCTAGAGGGCGTCCCCAGTAGGTCACGTTAGTCCCGGCAGGTTCAGGTACGAACCAGGAGGAGAGAAGGGAGGTGTGGGTCGTCACCCAGACCTTCACTTCTCTAGGGCAAAAGCCCGGTGCCTGAAGGAAACCTAGCCCTAGGAATTTCTGGTCGGATCCCGGACCCGGGAAGTGGAGAGAGACGGAAATCGGACAGAGATTAGAAGAGAGTGGTGGACAAGAGGGTGAAAGAGAGAAGGAGAGAACAGAATGGGGCTTTTAACCTCCAAAAATGAAAGTAAAAGTTTACCGGGGCTTTGGAACCTGTTATAGTTTGGGAATTTATGGTGGTCGTGAAGACCGTGGTGGGGTGGGTATGGGCGTTAGGGTCTACCGGACGATCTAGACTCCCTGTGGTAGCCTGAAAAGGGCCGGTGCCCTTTAGAAAAGGGGGCTTCCCTAATGATGAGCGGTGGTGAGTGGAAGAAGCCAGCGCTGAAAACAATGGACGAGGGTGGACCGTCAATGGTGAGCGGTGGAAGGGAGGCCGGTCCTGGTGGGACGGAGTTCCTGAGGGGTGACTCGAGAGGTGCTGCCACTGTGATCTGAAAAGTGTTACAGCTCGAGGGAGCCCTGTGGGGCGACTCAGAAGGTGCTGTCGCTGCGATCCGAAAAGTGTCGCCGCTCGAGAGAAACTCCGTCCCGGGTTTCGGCACCAAATGAAAGGAAGAGTCAACACCAGCTGACGATCCACCGGAGAGAGCCCGTTTATTAGGCAGCACACACACACATATATAGGGCTTGAAGAGGAAAGCTGATTGGCTTAAAATACAATCCCTACTTAGCATACCGCATGGGGTTTGGTGGGGAGCTGATTGGTGTGTAATTTGCGCCGGCGGGAAGGAGAATACAGAAGAGAAGGGCAACCAGCGCCATGATGAGGTGTGGCCGAGAAGGACTTATGTGATCAGGGTGTGATCCCTTGGGGCATTTGGGTTCTTACAAGGGTGGCTGCATAGCATAGTGGTCAGCCAATGGTTTGTGTTCAAACACCTCAAGACCATAAGGCATCCACGTTTGCAAATAGATCTGTTTGAAGATTGAGAAGAACATTAAAATTTTC
This sequence comes from Cynocephalus volans, assembly GCF_027409185.1. Classification (NCBI taxonomy): domain Eukaryota; kingdom Metazoa; phylum Chordata; class Mammalia; order Dermoptera; family Cynocephalidae; genus Cynocephalus; species Cynocephalus volans. The sequence goes on along the minus strand of NC_084467.1, from coordinate 112,078,255 downwards.
AGCCAGGCCTGGAAGTTCTGGAAGCTGCTGCTGCTCTCTTGCTGCTCCTCAGATTCTGGGGTTCGATTCTACCTCCTTGAAGCTATGCTGCCAGCATTCTCTAAGCATTTCCAAGAGCAACAGAAAATGAACAAATCTTTGGGGTTGGTATCATTTGAGGATGTGGCTGTGGACTTCACTAGGGAGGAGTGGTAAGATCTGAATGATGCTCAGAGGACTTTACATAAGGACATTGATGCTGGAGACCTACAGCAACCTGGTGTTGATGGGGGACTGTATTACCAAACCTGAGGTGATCTCCAAGTTGGAGCAAGGAGCAGAGCCGTGGATGACAGAAAACCCCCCAAAATCAGAGCCTACAAGATGTCCAGATAGTCAATGACCAAACTGGGAAAAGCCAAGAAAGTCACAATAGATATTTGTGTCAAGTTGTAATCATCAACAGCAACACATCAACTGAGAAGACAGTTGTTAGGGAAAACATTTCATTTGAGCTCAAACCATATTTCAAATCTGATTATAAATAATGAAAAAAAAGATTGCAGCCAGTTCTCAAGTCTGCCTTGTCTTTTATTTTTCACTGGTCTCTCTCAGGTATCCTCCATGTATACAGTTTCCCAGTCAGCCAGGGATGTGTGAAGAGCTTATCACAGCCCTTCTATGGCTCTCTTATTTTCCATTTGAATTTCTAGCTTGTCCACCACTCAACCCAACTAGGACTGCAACTCTGAGCTAGTAAAGCTGCAGAGACTTTT